>NC_082664.1:117361737-117671737 GCF_025265405.1 Mesoplodon densirostris | reverse complement strand
AATTTCAGTCTTTTAAAATTTATTTACATGTGTATTGTGGTCATTGTATTTGAATAATTTTTAAGAATAATTGAAATCCTAATATGATGGTGCCTTCCTCTGGAAATATTTTCATTTATTTTTGGTAGGTGCTAAGAGTACTAATGTTTCTGGAACCATGTTAATTCAAGTTCAAGGTCTAAGGTTCCCCAGGGCACTTGGGTGTCCTAAGCAAGCTGCAAGTATGTGGATTGGCTGACTGACTTCCATTTCAAGCTTATTATGAGGATGAAACTTTTCAGTCTTGTTTGGAATGGTTTAATTTGTGTCATTTTGTAACTGTTTCTCATGGATCAGCAAAAGCAGCTTTGAGGGCTGTGCTTCTGTCTTTTGGTTTTTACCTTCTCCTGGATTTTTCACTTGCAGTTCTCTCTCTGGTAGCTTTAATTTGTTTAGAATAATAAAAGTATGTTTTATTCAGCTTTTTTGGTTGTTTTCAGCAGGAGAGCTTATCTTAATTGCTTAGTTTCCCATTTTTGAATGAGGTAGTCCTTCTAGTATCATTTTAAATCATACTTTTACAATAAATTACAGACTAGAAGGATATTAATGTCTATAACAGCAGCATTTTGAGAAATGGCTGTTAGAGTTGTTAGCTAGTTGTGTAACTGAGGATCAACCTGTTTCATATCAAGCCATGTTGCAAATCTTGGAAAACAGCTGTGTGTCATCTTCTACTTAGAAAAGTATCACACATAGAGGATTTAGTTTAAAAAGAGAATGTCTGTCTCTGCTGACTGAACAGTGCAGGTCCTCATTCAGAAAAGTATTCAGTTCATTGACCAGAACTATAGAACATTAGAGTTAATTATAACTGAATCCCAGCTGCACACTTTTTGGTGGCTATTTGTTATTTCTTCTTAGAAGTAGAGAGATTATGGTGTGCTTAAAGAGAGCTAAGTATGAGAAAGCAATACCAAGTTCACTACTCATCTAGTTAGGTGAATGCTGATATACTGTTGTTAATCACCTTTCCCTAGAACATTGCTAAGGGGGGCTTCTCAAAGCTATTAGATACAAAAGTACACTTCCCTGGAGTGTCAGTTTTATGCAAATATGAGCGACAAAAAAAATCATTAAAAAAATTTTACACTCAGGTTTTTGTGAAAAAGACTATTTTAGTATTATCTCTTGAATAAATACTTTGTGGCAAATAATTGATAAATTTTAACCAAAGCATGTCAATTATTGTATTAGGCAAGAAATGTCATGAAAATGATGTTTGAGAACCAGAAGTAGGACCATGAATTATTTAATCTTCACTTACATTGCTAAAAATGACAATGCTACTGATAATATTAAGAACAAATTGTTAGAGTTCTTTCTTCACTAATAAAGTTCTTGTTGAGTACATTGTTGTTATGATTTAAAATAAATAAGTAAATAGACAATGCTGTATAAGACATCCTTTCAGCCCAGCACATGACATGAGTGATTTTACCTGTCAGTAAGATGTGCTTTTTGAAGTTTCTTCCCATAGCAGCCTGACGGTATTCCATCATGCTACCTCTCTGGCAATATCTGCTCTTGGGCTCACCTTAGTGATTGATTGCTGGATGCAGTGAGTAAACACTTACTGTTTTTAACCACATTTATATAAGTCTGGGTTCTCGGAAATAGTGACACTAAAAAATGAGAAATTGCCTGTATAAGGACCTTGATACTAGCTGTCTTCAGTTCAGCTCATTTTTTTTATGTTAATAGACTCCATGGCAAATACCTTGTGTATGAAGTAAGGCAAGTAGAAAACTATTTTCCTCCATAATAGTATGTAATATAAAACTATTTTCTGGTTAAAATAAACATAGATGATATCACGGAAAGGAATGCAACATTTTTTTATTTTTGAAACAAGATACTCATGAAGATGTTTCTTGCTGTTACTAGGTGTATACCCCCCATGTCCCTGGAAATTCACTTTTTTTCTGACATTAGAGATACTTAAATGGACATTTGGAGAAACTCTGCCTTAGAATAAATTAAATCATTTATGTTGTCCTCTATGCCATTCTCAGGAACTATGAAGAAATAGAAAATTGTTGAAAGTTGCACGTGATGTTGGTCAAAATTGCACCATCAGTGGGCAGATATTAAGGAAGCAGATGAGAACAATGTTAAAAGCATGGGCATAGAACCTGCTACCTATTTATTGTGTGAACCTGGACAAATTAATTAATCTATCTGGGCTTCAGTCTTTCCTATCAGTAAAATGTATGATGTTGACACATCCCAAAGGATTGTGTGACTATTAAATGAAATAATTTATGTTAAACTCATGGCAATAATTAGGCAGTCAGCAGATGTTGATACAATATAATGCAGCTATTAAGACCACAGGCTCTGTAGTTATGGGCCTGAATTCAAATTCCAGATCAGCCATGTAGTAGCTCTGTGAGCTTAGCCAGATTATTAACCTTTGTAGGAAACTTCACTTTTCTTTTTTTTTTTAATTAATCTTTTTTTTAATATATATATTTTTTATTATTTATTTGGTTGCACCCGGTCTTAGTTTTTGCAGGTGGGCTCCTTAGTTGCAGCTCGCCAGCTCCTTAGTTGCAGCATGCAGGCTCCTTAGTTGTGGCATGTGAACTCTTAGTTGCGGCATGAATGTGGGACCTAATTCCCTGAGCAGGGATTGAACCCTGGCCCCTGCATTGGGAGCATGGAGTCTTAACCACTGCGCCACTAGGGAAGTACCAGAAACTTCACTTTTCTCCTTTGAAAAATATGGGTAGGATTGCATATCTAACTCTTTCAGTTGTGAGAATTAAAATTTAGTAGCAACATAATCAACTATTATTTATTACAGAAATGAAAGGATTGATATAACATCAAAAATAAATTAATATAAACCATCATTTTAAAATTAAAGGGGAAAAACAGTATTAGTGGAAACAGAAAAGGCATAAATTAAAATTCAACACTTAATCCTAATTTTTAACAATTTTAAAGATTTAATTTTAAGAAGAAGAGGCTAGTTTAGGATGGTTACCAAAAACCTGCAAAAAACAACATATTTAATAATGAAACATTGATTCACTGTCCTCAAGGTCCTGGACGATATATTTTCTTATTCAATATAGCAAGAAAAAGCAGTGCTGATTACTGGCTGATATGCACCAGTACAGCCAAATGGATTGTTTAAAGCCATTGCTTCCTTTTGATTGGTTGATATCTGTGAAGTATGTTGCTAACATATCTGAACATCATGCCTGAATAAAAGATAAGCAGTAAAGAAACAAAGTTGCGTATATTTGCTGATAAGGTGCTTGTCTATGTTGAGAATCCAGGAAAATTCACAAATTCTTAAAACCAAAAAGACGATAAAGATTCCTGGTTACAGGATCCATTTACCAAATTAAGTTGTGTTCTTAGACACCAGTGACCAAAAACTACAAATGTAAAAAAGAAAAGCTTTAATCTCATTCTTAATAACAACAGAAACTATTATATGCCTAGGAATAACCTTTTTTAAAAAATAAGACTTTTAGGTATAAAATTATGAGATTCTATTGAAAGAGTATTTCAACAAATGGAAATACTTGATGTTCGTGATTGTGAAGACTTATAAAGTGTCAATTCTCCACAAATTAAAACATATATAAAATTCAGTTAAAACTGCAATTAACTTTTTCATGGAATATTACAAGATAATTCTAAAAGTCTGTAGAAAAATAAAGTTGAGAATAACTAAACCAATTTTAAATAAGAAATAAATGAGAGTTGGTGATATCATCAACATGGTAGGTTAAATATTTCCTATAGTCTTCTCCCTGCCCAAGAACACCAATTTAGACCCAGGGAAAGTTCCATCACACTGTCGGAGCAAAAAATTTTGAGATTGGATACACTGAAGAGGATAAGTGGACACGTCACCTTTATCAGTGTCACCTCTACCCCAAGGAGGCACAGCACAGTGCCATAAGACACCTTTTAGGCCTGTGATTTCTCCCAAGGAGGAATTGTGAGAGCATATTAGAGTTAGTCTTCCCCAGCTGGGCAGGACGCTGCCAAAGAGACCCACTTCTTTTTAGCCCCATCCTCAATACTGAGGTGTGCTGTGTGACTAGGAGCTTGGATGTGGCTGGGAGAACAGCAGCTAGTGCTCTTGGAGAACATCAAAGGGACATGGATCCTATGAACCACATTGTGGCCTGGCTTTGCAGGATCAAGAGAAGGCGTATAATCTTAACATTCCCCCAGAAGAGGAACAAGAAGTATGGAGCAAGTGTATTCATAGTTCTGAGAAAACTTAGAATCCCTAACAGGGCTGACCAAATTAAGTTTTCTACTGAAGCCAGTCAGTAAAGAGGAGGTGATGGCTTCTTTAAACAAGAAGATAGCAATGCAAGACATGAAGGAAATATGATACCATCAAAGGAACACAGTTTTCCAGCAACCGACCCCAAAGAAATGGAGATGTAAGATTTACCTGAGAAAGAATGAAAAAGAGTGAAGAAAAACTAACAAGAACCATGGTCTACCATTAAGAAAAAGTCTGCATTATTGGAGTCCAATTAGGAGAAGGGAGGGAAGGAAAGGGTCTCTTGAGAAAGCTTACTTAAAGAAATAATGCCTGAGAACTTCACAGATATGGGAATCTGGGAAGAGTTTTAGACATCCAAATTCATGAAACTCATAGGTGCCCCCAAAATTGCAATCCCAAATGATCTTCAGGACACATTATAATAAAATTGTCTAAAGTCAAGGACAAAGGGAATTTTTAAAGCAGCTAGAGAAACAAAATTCTTCACATACAAGGGACGCACCCCCGCCCCAATAAGGCTATCAGTGCATTTCTCAGCAGAAACCATGTGGGCCAGGAGAGAGTAGGATGATATTTTCAAAGTGCTGAAAGAAAAAACTGCCAACCAAGAATATTTTACCCAGCAAAGCTGTCCTTCAGAAATGAAGGCAAGATAAAGACTTTCCCAGATAAACAAAAGCTGATGGAATCCATCACATTAGCCCTGCTTTATAAGAAGTGCTGAAAGGAGTTTTTTAAGCTGAAATGAAAGGATGCTAATTAGTAACATGAAAATATAAAACTGGTAAAGTTAAGGGTTGAAAATTTGAAATACTCTAATAATGTAATGTGGTGTGTTAGTCACTTAACTCTTGTATAAAGGTTCAAGGACAAGAGTATCAGAAGTAACTATAGCTACAATAGTTTGTTAATTATTACACAATATAAAAAAAGGCAGCAAGTTGCAACATCAAAAAATAAAATGGGGGGAGGGATTAAAAAGGTAGACTTTTGTATGCAATCAAAATTACCAGTTTATAAGAGACTGTAATAAGTTGTTTTATGTAAGCCTCATGGTAACCAAGAAACAAAACCCAAAAAATAGTACATACCAAAAGAGGAAGAAAGGATAAGGGAACTACAAAGTAGCCAGAAGACAGTAAGATGGCTTTAGCAAGTCCTTACCCATCAATAATTATGTTAAATGTAAACTGATTAAATTATCCAATCAAAATGTATAGAGTGGCTGAATGGATTTAAAAAGAGACCTCAGTATGTGGTGGCCACAAGTGACTCACTTCAGCCTTTAACAACACACATAGACTGAAAGTGAAGGCATGGAAAAAGACATTCCATGCAAATGGAAACCAAAGGACAGCAGGGGTAGCTACACTTATTTCAGACAAAATAGACTTTAAGTCAAAAATTATAAGGAGAAAAAGAAGGTAATTATATAATGATAAAATTATGAGTCAAATAATCAAGAGGCTATAAAAATTGTAAATGTATATACATCAAACATCAGCCCCTAAATATATAAAGTACTAACAAATTTGAAGGGAGATATAGACAGCAATACAAGGGAACTTTAATATCCCACTTTCAATAATGGATAGATCATTCAGATAGAAAATCAATAAGGAAACATTGGACTTAAACTATACTTGAGACCAAATGGACTAATAGACACAAAACATTTCATCCAACAGTAGCAGAATACATATTCTCCTCAAGTGCATAGGGAGCATTAACCAGGATAGATCATATGTTATGTCACAAAACAAATCTTAGCAAATTTAAGAAAACTGAAATCATACCAAGTATCTTTTCAACTGCAGTAGTATGAAACTAGATATCAAGAACAGGAGGAGAACTGGAAAATACACAAATATGTGGAAATTAAACATCACACTCCTAAACAACCAACATCAAAAGTGAAATTTTAAAAAGATCTTGAACGAAAATAAAAGCATGACATATCATGACTTATGGGGTGCCATGAAAGCAGCTCTAAGAGGAAGTTTATAATGATAAACATCTACATTAAGAAAAAAGAAAGATCTCAACCTAATTTTATACCTCAAGTACCTAGAAAAGGAAGAAACTAAGCCCAGAGTTAGTAGGAAGGAAATAAAAATGATCAGGCCAGAATACATGAAATAGAGAAAAAAAAATTTAGAAAAGGACAGTTAAATTAAAAGCTGATTTTTGGAAAAGAGAAACAAAACTAACAAATCTTTAGGTAGACTAAGAAAAAAGGGAAAACTCAAAACCGGAAATGAAAAAAGAGACGTTACAACTGATAGCACAAAGGATCATAAGAGACTACAGTGAACAATTACACACCTAGAAATTGGACAACTTAGAAGAAATGGCTACATTTCTGGAAATGTACAACCTCCCAAGACTGAATCCTGAAGAAACAGAAAATCTGAACAGAAAAATAACAAATAAGGATTTGAATCAGTAATCAAAAACCTCCCAACAAAGAAAAGCCCAGGGCCAGATGGTTTCACTAGTCAGTTCTACCAAACACTTAAAGAAGAATTAATTCCAGTTCATCTCAAGCTATTCCAAAAATTCAAAGGAGTGAATACTGTCTACTCATTTTACAATGCCACCATTACCCTGATATCAAAGCCAAATAAGGACACTACAAGAAAAAAAGTGTTAAGTCAAAATTCCTGATGAATGTTGATGTAAAAATTCTCAGCAAAATACTAGCAAAACAAATTCAACAGCACGTTAAAAGGATCATAAACCATGATCAAGTGGGATTTTTTTCCTAGGATAAAAGAATGATTCAGCATACACAAATCAATAAATGTGATATACCACATTAATAGAATGAAAGATTAAAATTATGTGATCCTCTCAGTAGATCCAGAAAAAGCATTTAACAAAATTCAACACATTTTCATGATAAAAACTCTCAACAAATCAGTTATGAAAGGAATATACCTCCACATAATAGCATCCATATATGAAAAGCCCACAGCTATCAACATACTCAATGAAAGATTGAAAGCTTTCCCCCTAAGACCAGGAATAAAACAAGGCTGCCTATTGTCACCACTTTTATCCAACATAGTACTGGAAGTCCTAGCCAGAGAAATTAGGCAAGAAAAAGAAATAAAGAATTCAAATCAGAAAGGAAGAAGTAAAATTGTCTCTGTTGGCAGAAGATGTGATCTTATGTATAGAAAATCCCAAAGACTCCACCAAAAAAAGCTGTTAGAACTAATAAACAAAATCTCTAAAGTTGCAGGATACAAAATGAATATGCAGTGATCAGTAGTTTCTCTATACACTAACAAGGAAGTATTTGAAAAAGAAGTAAAACAATCCTATTTACAATAGCATCGAAAACAATAAAATACTTAGGAATAAATTTACCCAAGGAAGTGAAAAGATCTGTACACTGAAAACTGTAAGAAACTGATGAAAGAAATTGAAGAATGCGCAAATAAATGGGGAAAAATCTCATTCATGGATTGGAAGAATTAATATTGTTAAAAGTGTCCACACTACCCAAAGCCATCTATAGATTCAATGCAATCCCTATGTAAAGCTATAGTAATCAAAATAGTTTAGTGCTGGCATAAAAGCGGACACAAAAACCAGTGGAACAGAATCGAGAGCCTAAAAATAAACCAACACATAGGGTGAATTAATATTTGACAAGGGAGTCAAGAATAGTCAACAGGGATAGGATAATGTCTTCAAAAAGTGGTGTTGGAGAAACTGGATAATCGTTCAAAAGAATGAAATTGGACTCTTTTCACACTCACAAAAATTAACTAAAAAAAAAATTTACTCGGGGCTTCCCTGGTGGTGCAGTGGTTGAGAATCTGCCTGCTAATGCAGGGGACACGGGTTCGAGCCCTGGTCTGGGAGGATCCCGCGTGCCATGGAGCGGCTGGGCCCGTGGGCCGCGGCTGCTGAGCCTGCGCGTCTGGAGCCTGTGCTCCGCAACAGGAGGCCGCAGTGGTGAGAGGCCCATGCACCGCGATGAAGAGTGGCCCCCGCTTGCCACAACTAGAGAAAGCCCTCGCACAGAAACGAAGACGCAACACAGCAAAAATAAATAAATAAATTAATAAAAACTCCTACCCCCAACATCTTCTTAAAAAAAAAAAAATTAACTCAAAATGGAATAAAGACTTAAATCTAAGACCTGGAGACATAAAACTCCCAGAAGAAAACAACGAGCAAAAAGTTCCTTGGCATTTATCTTGGCAATGATTTTTTTGGATATGACCAAAATCACAAGCAACAGGGCTTCCCTGGTGGCGCAGTGGTTGAGAGTGCGCCTGCTGATGCAGGGGACACGGGTTCGTGCCCCAGTCCGGGAAGGTCTTGCATGCTGTGGAGCGGCTGGGCCCGTGAGCCATGGCCGCTGAGCCTGCGCATCCGGAGCCTGTGCTCCGCAACGGGAGAGGCCACAACAGTGAGAGGCCTGCGTACCGCAAAAAAAAAAAAAAAAAAAAAAAAAATCACAAGCAACAAAAGCAAAAATAAACAAGTCAGACTACATCCAACTTAAAAGCTTCTGCATAGCAAAAGAAACAACCAACAAAATGAAAAGGCAGCCTATGGAATGGGAGAAAATATTTTCAGACCAAATATCTGATAAGGGGTTAATATCTAAGATATATAAGGAACTCCTACAACTCAATAGCAAATAATAATAATAATCTGATTTTTAAATGGGCAAACAGACCTGAATTGACATTTTTAAAGAACACATAAAAAGGCCAACAGGTTCTTGAAAAAGTGCATCATCATCATCAGGAAAATGTAACAGAAACCCACAATGAAATATCACCTCACACCTGTTAAAATGGCTATTATCAAAAAGACAGCAATGAACAAGGGTTGGCAAGGATGTAGAAAATAGAGAACCTTGTACACTGTTGATGGGAATATAAATTGGTATACCCATTATGGAAAGCAGTGTGGAGGTTCCTCAAAAAATTAAAAATAAAACTACCCATATCATCTCGCAATCCCACTTGTGGGTGGGTATATAGTCAAATGAAATGAAACCACTATCTTAAAGAGATATCTGCATTCCCATGTTCATTGCAGTATTATTCACAATAGCCAAGACATGGAAACAACCTAAATATCCATCGACAGATTAATGGATAAAGAAAATGTGGTGTGTACATATGCAATGAATATTATTTGGCCATGAGAAAGAAGGAAATCTCCCATTTGTAACAACATGGATAGAGGGCATGCTGTTTGAAATAAGTCAGAGAGAGAATGACAAATACTGTATGATCTCATGTATGTAGAATCTAAAAAATCAAACTTATAGAACCAGAGAATATAATGGTGGTTGCCAGCGTCTGGGGGGGTAAGGTAAATGGGAAGCTGTTGGTCAAAGAGAATAAGCTTCTAGTTATAAGACGAATAAATTCTGGGATCTAATGTATAGTATGGTGGCTGAAGTTAATAATACTGTATTATATAGTTAAAAGTTACTAAGAGATAGATCTTAAAGGTCCTCACACCCCCCCACACACAATTATAAGTATGTGAGATAATGAAGGTGTTAATTAACCTTATTGTGGTAATCATTTCATAAAATATATGTATATTAAATCAACACATTATTTGATTAAACTTAATACCTTAAACTTGTACAGTGTTATGTGTCAATTATATCTCAGTAAAACTGGAAGATAAATTTTGAAAAGATAGTCACTGGGGAAAAAAACAAAGAATTAAACGAGACTTTTTTTAAGCTGTAGTAAATATGTGATGTTGGTGCAAATAGACAAATACATTTGTGGAATATATTAGCCCAGAAACTGTTTTACATATATAGGTGTGTGTGTGTATATGTGTGTATATATATATATATATATATATATATATATATGTGTGTGTGTGTGTGTGTATATATATATATATATATATATATATATATATACCTATATATATAATACATACATGTACACATATACATGTGTAGAGAGAGAGGATCTTGGTATTTGACGTAAGTTGCATATTCAATAGTGGAGAAAGAATGTACCCTTCAGTAAATGGGACTGGGTCAGTTATTTTTCCATACTAATCAATCAATGAATGGATGTATATGTAAATGAATAAGTGATGGAATAAGACCCCTATCTCACAAACTTGAAAATTAATTCCAGGATAAGTTAAAGTCCTATATGTAAAAAGCAGAACTTTTATAATTTAGAAGAAATATAGTATATCTTTATGATATTCGTTATAACATAATTTAAGATCTCAAAAGCATATATAATTAAGGTAACATGACTGACAACATTAAAGTAAAAAATGTCTTCAAATAATAACTCAAACAAAGTTATATGCTATGAATGAAAAGAAGATATTTGCAACACATATAACCAAAAATTGGACTAGAAAAATATATTAAAGTTATCCTACAAATCAGTAGGAAAAAGTGAACCCATGAGGAAACTGAGTGGAGTCATAAAAGAAGAGAAATCCAGATGGCCATTAAATATTTGGAAAGATGTTCAACCTCATTAATAGATTTCTGTAAATTTAAACAAGGCACCATTTCACTCCGTCTGGTGAAAACTGAAAATGGAAAATACTAAGTGTTTGAAAGCATATGATGAAAGGAATCCCTCATATACTGCTGGTGGGAGTATTAATTGATATACTACTTTGTAGAGCAGTTTGGCAAGATCTGGTAAAGTAGAAGCTTGCATGCCCTGTTTGACCCCCAAAATTCTATTTCTAGTTTTATACTTTGGAGAAACTCCTATACCTGGGTGCAGTGAGATCTATACAAGGATGTGTGTTCTATTCTCATTTTAATAGCAAAAGCCTAAAAATAACCTTAATGTCATCAGTGGGGGAATGGCAATAGGAGAATGAATGAATTGCAGCTTTGTCCTATAATAGAATACTATGAAGCAATTTATTGATTCATTTATTTAAGAAACATTAATGAACTTTCAACTGTGTACTAAACACTTTGGATACTGAAGATATGATGGTAAGCAACACAAAGTCTTGTAAGTCATCACTTAAGTTGTGGCAGTTAAAATGAATGAAGGCAAAGAGTACGTTCACTTTGTGAAGTCATCAAGCTTTATACTTATAATTTATGCACTTTTCTATATGTATACTTAAGTAAAACATTTACTTTTAAAAATGTAAATGCAGTGTTGACCAAAAAAGGCAAATTGCAAAAGTCTACACACAGTATGCTTCCGTTTAGGTAACATTTTAAAATGCTCAAAGAAATGTTATGTTGCTAGAGAGCGAGGGAGGGAGGGAGGGAGAGAGAGAGAGAGAGAGAGAGAGAGAGGGTTACATAAAAGTGTAAAAGCACTAATAGGAGGTATATATACCAATTCGAGATAGTCATTACCTTTGAGAAAGTTAGGAGGGGAAGGTAACCCTATTTGTTCTGTTTCTTTTTTAAAAATTAAGTCAATTTGAAAAAATAACATTTATTAAATGTAGGCAATGGGCACATAAATTTTAGTTATATTATTCTCTATATTTTTGTGTATATTTGAAATATTTTGTAATATTTCGTTATTCTGAAAATATGTAAATTGAGAGAAGGAATCAAGTATTTATCCTGGCTTTTTTATGTAGATAGTATCTTAGGGTAACCAAGTAATCGATATTAATAAATTAATAAAGAATGTTGAACATAGAAAATTACTAGTTTTGTAAATCCTCTAATGAAATGAATCTAGATAATAACCACCAGTAGATACTAAAAACAATTAGGTGTATAGTTAACTGGTCTTCTATATATAGGGGGACCTTAAGGAGACATAATTCACATACCATACAATTAACTTATTTAAGACATACAATTCAATGCTCTTTGATATATTCACAGAGATGCACAGCTACCACCACAGTCGGTTTCAGAACTTTTCCATCACCCTCAAAAGAAACCCTGTACCCATTAGCAATCACTCCCCATTTTCCCCTACCCTTTCCATCCTAGGCAACCACTAATCTACTTTCTGTTTATATAAATTTGCCTATTCTGGAAATTGCATATAAATGGAATCATACAATATGTGGACATTCGTGACTGGCTTCTTACACTTAGCATAATATTGTTAAGGCTCATCCGTGTTGTAGCATGTATTAGTACAATATTCTGTCCTCTTTTTATGGCCAAATAATATTGCATTGTATGGATGTACCATATTTAATTTTGTTGATAGACATTTGAGTTGTTTTTACTCTGGGGCTATTATCAATAATGTTGCTATAAACATTCATGTACACGTTTTTGTGTGGCCGTATGATTTCATTTCTTTGAGGTATGTGTCTAGGAGTAGAATTGCTTAGTTGTATAGTATATTCTAGATTTAACTTTTTGAGAAACTGGCAAACTTTTCCAAATTGGCACTATTTCACGTTCCCACTAGCAACATATGAAGATTTCAGTTTCTCCACATCCTTGTTAGTTTCTGTCAATAAATAGATAGATACACAGACAGACAGACAGACAGATATAGATATCCTAGTGGGTGAGAAGTGGTATCTTGTTGTGATTTAAATTTGCATTTCCCTGATAAGTAATAATATTGAACATCTGTTTGTGTATATTGGCTGTTTGTATATCTTCTTTGAAGAAATGTCTGTTCAAATCCTTTGCCCATTTTTAAGCTGGGTTATTTATTATGGTTGAATTGTAAGAATTTATATATTCTTATATATTCTTTATATATTCTGGTTATGTCTCTTATCAGTACTATGACTTACAAGTAATTCTCCCTTTCTTTGGGTTGTCTTTTCACTTTATTAATGGTGTCTTTGAAGCATAAAAAATTTAATTTTTATTAAGTCCAGTTTATTTTTTATTTTTTTGGTTGTTTGTGGATTTGGTGTCTTATTGCAAAATCATGATATTGAGGTCTTAGTTTTCATGGTATTATGGAAGTCCCTACCTTATGAGTACAAGCCTTCCCAAAATAGAAATCAGAAAACTATTTTTCCAGCCTCCCTTACAGCTTGGCATGGGCCTACGATCTAAGTTCTTCCAGTTAGAAGCACCCATGCCAAATTTTGCATCTGAGTCTAAGGAGGTAAGGAAGAAAGGCACTACAAAGAATCCATTCCAGTAAGGGTAGCAGCAGATACATCCAGTTCTCAGATTTCAACAATGACAGGATTTAGAAGTAGTACAGTTCCTTCTGTCCACAGTGCAAAGTACAGTGCTGTGCCCAGCAGTTGTAAGTACAGTGTCTGCACTGAAAATCTCCCTCTTACCATTAGTAATTCATTCCTGAAATGAATCCATTATGTGTGAGAATGCTAACTGCAAGTCTGTTTCCCATTATTTTAAATGAGAAAAAAAAACACATTACATTTAAAACTCCAGTTTTCTAAACTGTACTAAAACATGGTAAAATGTATATGTAAGTAATAGACACATTACAATGTAAAGTGTCTAAAACATCATAACGATTAATATGGTTGTTAATATTTTGCTTTGCATGCAGTAGTATATTACATATTCCCTTTGTTGTCAGTCAGTGCATTTTTTTGAAATGTCTACATGTGATCCTGACGTTTATGAGTTCTATTTGGAGTGTAATTCAACTTGCATATCATTGTATTTAAAATGTACTGAGTTCGGGGTACATATAAGTTTTCTGTGTATATCAACTGAAAAGCTTTGTAATGAGAGATAAGTGCGTTCTATCAAGTTTGGGTATTAAAAACCAAGAGGCTTTGTACCAGGAAAATGTTATCCACAGAAACACTCTTCAGAGGTATGCCTGTTTTTATTGAGCACCTGTAATATGTCAGGTACTGTATAAGGGATGTGATTCTTGACTACAGGCCCACATTTTAAATAAAACATGGTCGTGTTTCCTAACCCTGTCCTAGATACCCTAAAAGTGATATAGAGGGTAAAAGAAGCAGAATTCTTTCTTTTTTCTTTAACCAGATAAGCTCTACCTCCTCCTCTCACTTTATGGAAAATTGTAAAACATCTCATCAGATGAGTTATGGATTCCAATCTTAGCTCTTGTTTGGGTATAACCCTAGACAAGTCACTTCCCTTCCCTAGGTGACAATTTGTTCATAATATGAGAAGTAGATTGAATTAGAAGATCTCTAGGGTTCTGTCCAGCTCTAAAATTATGTGATGTTTTGCTTCAAACATGTATATGTAAATCATATAAGCAGAAAATATTCAAATGAGTGAAACAGTTTTAAAACTTCCCCCTTCTAGAATATTCAGAATTTCCCTAAATAGCTTTTATCCTGTAATCGCTCTCAGAAAAACCCAGGTGTTCCCTTGTTTAGAAATTATGTACTGATCTTAACAGGGTAGGAAGACAGTGATCAAAAATTGTTTTTATATCTATTTATTTTGTTAATTTAAAATGTTACCAGCAAGTATTAAGAAAAAGCACATGAACCACAAAACTGATTATTAACTTTTCATCATGTATGTTTCTAGGTAAATGTCTGTAATAAGAAAAGGGCAATGAGAAGATAAATTTCAGTGTTAATAGGCAAGTCCTCACTGGAGTATTTTTTTCCAAGCATTACTCTGCCACTAGTGAAGTCTCATTATTTCTAAGTGTCTTAATCAATAAGGTCATGAAAGATTGATTTCAGGAGCTGTCACTGTGGTTATGACAAGAAACATATAGAGTCATTTATAGGAGTGGGCAGTAATTCTCCTGTTAACTAGTAAGTCAGGGAATCAGTAAGCCCATCTTACATGTCTTTAGGTGGTGAGGAGAATCTCAATGGTGTCCATCACTGACAGAGGAGGAGGCTAATATTGCTAATTGAATTTCCGTAAAGAGAACAAAAATATACCATCATGTGCGGGGAAGGGGAGAAGGAACAAATCCCTACAAGTCTCCAATATGTATGAGTTGGTTGCATTGATTTTCCTCTGCTAATGGTACGGGATGGATACAGAATTGTCCTCGAAAATAAAAAGTTGATTACAACAGCTCTTTTCCACTTAAAACTTTCAGAAGCAAACTACCAATGTTTCAAATAAAAATATATGTTTTTTTTTTTTTTTTTTTTTGCTGTACGCGGGCCTCTCACTGTTGTGGCCTCCCCCATTGCGGAGCACAGGCTCCGGACGCACAGGCCCAGCGGCCATGGCTCACGGGCCCAGCCTCTCCGCGGCATGTGGGATCTTCCCAGACCGGGGCACGAACCCGTATCCCCTGCATCGGCAGGCGGACTCTCAACCACTGCGCCACCAGGGAAGCCCAAAATATATGTATTTTAATATAATTTTAAAATAAAACATTTTAGTTTTAATCTAGTAAAGTAATGTGTGTTGGTAGAAAATGTGTAACACTTAAACATTTTCTTAGTATTTCTTATGAACATGATTTTAAGAACCACACAGTCTTCTATCATATGAGAGTACTATAATTTATTTGGTTAATCATCTGTTTGGGAGACCTTTAGGTTTACTATAATGTATGTTGACTGTTAAAAACAAAATTAAGCAGTACAGAAATACATAAATAGAAAAGCGAAAGCCCCTTCATTTTTCCTTCCTAGTCCCTCATCTCAAACATAACAGCTGTTAAGGAGTTTGGAAAATACCCTTCCATATTTTTTGACTGTCTTTCTTTTCAGTTAGTAGCATATTATGAATATTATTCCATGTGAGCACATGATCTACCTAATTTTTACCTTTTTAATTAGCTGGGCTTATTTTTCAATTGAAAAAATGGCAATACATGGCTTTAAAAAAATTAAACCATCCAAAAGGGAATTCAGTGAAAAGCAACTTTCTCTTTTACTTACCCTGGAAATCCTTTTTAAAGACTGCATAGTATTCCGTGGAATAGTTGTGCCATTGACTTATTTAACCATTTCCCTATTGATGGACTTTTGTTTGGATTTTTGGGGGGATTTTGCTTTTTCAAATAGTGAGTCAATGTACATCTCTGTACCTGTGCCGTTGTGGACTTGGGCTTATTTTCTGGGATAGATTTACTAGGTATGGAATTGAAATTCTGATTTTAAAAAAGCCAATTATATATACTTCATACATGTTAAAAAGTAGTAACCTTCTTAGCCAGTATAATTGAGATCAATTGTAGTTGATCAGTTAAGCCCAAAGGTCAAACCAAGGAAATCATGATAAATGATACCTAAGTACTTTAAGTATTTTGTTTCAACATATAAAACATTTCAGTTTATGTTCATTCACCAGTCTTCTGGTGTAGAAGCAAGGCTTTTCTTTGTGAATAGATCTCTTCTTTGGAATTCCATTCCATTATTCTTACATGAGTATTATTACCTATAATACAGTAGCTACAGATTTCACATTCAGGTGTGTTTTGTTTTGTTTTGTTTTGTTTTGTTTGCGGTACACGGGCCTCTCACTGTTGTGGCCTCTCCTGTTGCGGAGCACAGGCTCCGGACGCACAGGCCCAGCAGCCATGGCTCACGGGCCCAGCCACTCCATGGCACATGGGGTCCTCCCAGACCGGGGCACGAACCCGTGTCCCCTGCATCGGTAGGCTGACTCTCAACCACTGTGCCACCAGGGAAGCCCCACATTCAGGTTTTTTAAAATGTAAAACCATCTGAGTTCATCCTAGTCCTCTAGATTTTTACGTTTTTCCCCCAGTCCTTTCACTTATCTCACTTAGACCTAATTTGCTGGCAGTTTTGTATAGCAGCTGTTATTATCGAATCTTTCCGAAGCATTCAACTTAGTTTTCACAGAAATGTTTTTTTCCTAATATGTCATTAAGTTTCTTGACAATTAGTTAAATTACATAATATGGTGAAGAGTCAATTAACATAAACTTCTTTGGGAACAGATGGAACCTATGCTGTGTGTGATAACACTCAGAGGCAAGATGTTCACTGGGATGTAGGCATCAGTCAGCATGTTTTACAGATCAGTCAGCATGTTTTACAGGAGAAGTGGAGAGTGTCCCATAAGCCATCATTCTGGCCAAGTGGAGAGCAGCTGAAAGAATTTTGTACTATACTAATTCACAAGCCTACCTATGGTTTGCAAGGGTCCATTTCCCCTCATCATTGCCAACACCAGGTATTATTAATCCAGAAGGCATCTTAAAGCTGGAGAATGTTTGTCAGTGAACAACAACAAGAACAAAACCCTACACTTATTGAGCATCTACTGTCATAACGCTTTCCTATGTTGTCTCATTAACTCATTATAGTAACATTATAGTATAGTAATGTTATCTGATGTTATCCCCATTTTTAAAGTAAAGTCAGTGAGACAGAGAGATTAACTAACTTGGCCAGGGTAACACAGTAAGTGGCAGAGCTGAGATTGAAAAATACTTTTAAGCCTTTTTATTTGACATAATAAGTTTATTGCACAAATGGGATATTCAGTATTTCAATGTCATGTATTTCATATAAGAAGTTAAAACATTCTGGCAAAATATAGAAGTAGTCCTTGTAAGAAATATGAAATTTTTAGTATATTTTCCTTTCATGAAATATTCTTTCAGAATGGTTTATAAAATTTTTCCACTAAGTATATATTGAGCCTACAAGGCACTTTCCTGGTTTTACAAATTATTGGAAGAAAGTCATAGAATGTTAGAAGTTAAGTAACCTTAAGAGTTATTTAGCCAACTCTCTCATTCTTTTGTTTGTGGACTATGTGAATGAAGTGTGCTGATGCTTTAAGTCTGTAAAGGCCATATCAATATACATTAAAATTGGAATTTCCTGCACTCTTAGTGGAAGAAGATAACGTGGTCATGGCATGGGCATGGTAAACCAATCAGTCTATAATCCTAAATGTTAAACTCATTTCTACAGGACCTGCTGAGTGTGTCTGCTCTAGCATGTTTTCATTGTATAAATTAAGACCTGCATTTCTCTTTACATTGAGTTTTACCCTTTGTTATAGTTAACATCCAAATGTAAATAAGAGAGACAGACACACACCAAGTTGCTAAGCCACAGTTTCTGAAAAATGTTTTGTTTGATAACCTCTTGAATTTACCTTGAATTCTCACATACTACATCCCCGTGATTATGTTTTTGGCATTGCAATTCCAATTGCAATTTTACCCTATGATCTTAAATTTTCTTCAGAAGGGAAAATATTAGTAAGTGGCAAAGTTTGTTGAATAAAAAAAAATGACCTACAGATCTTGCTGAGTACTTGTGTTAAGTATTTCTGCAGGACATATTTCTAGAAGTAGAATTATAAATTGCACGTTGCATCCGGCATTTTGTGAGAAGCTCTTCTTCTTTCCCGGTCTTTTGAGATCCCCAGGTTAGGGTAGAGTCCTAAAGCATGTAAATTGATGTTCAACTGAGCAGCGAAGAAGAGGACTGTAGTCCCTTCTCCACTGGGAATCCTAGCCAACCCAAGAAAAGGACAACAGCAGGAAAAGGAACTGTAGCAGTGATAACAGTGAGCTTGGAGTGCCCGTGGTAGATCCCCATTTTTCTGATTAGAAATTTCTACGGCAAAATAAAGGATTGGAAATTCCACTGTTAGAAAACCAGCTGATGTGTTACGTCCTCTGGAAGACTTCCCTACAAGCCTGCCCTTTCTGTACCTGTATACACACACACACTCACACACACACACACACACACCTGCCTGTCACCACTCCAGATTAGCTACCCTTTCTTTATAATCTCATCCATTCATGTTTACCTCTCATAGCACTATCATTAATATACTGTATTGGTCTCAACTCTGTGCCTCAGAATTATTTAGGAATTTTTTTTAAGTAAATACAGATAACTGGGCGATTCTCTCTTCTTTTTTGTTATGTTTGAAATTTATTGTCATAAAAATTAAAAAGAAAATGATGCTTTGGGTCCACCACAGATTTACTAAATAAAAATCTCTACTAGTAATTTCGAGATACAGCTAGGGTGGAGAATCATTGCTATACCAGAATAGCTCACTTGCTTGTTTGTCTTCTTATAAGATTGTAGAGTCCTTGAGGATCCTTTTGTCTCTGAGTCCCTAGGACCTAGCCCAATCTGACATATTACTAGATGATCAATAAATACTTACTGGAGAAACAAGAAAATTAATGAATGGATGAGATTATTCTGTTAACTAGGAAAAGGGTAAAGAGTAAGCTAGTGGAGTTTGTATACATAATGTTTTTAATAAGAAGTTCTAAGATATACCATCCAATTTCTTTGAGGATAGAATGAGAAATGAGCCAAAATGTACAACTTCATAGACTATGAAAACTTTCTTGCCTATAAAGATTACTAAGATGTTTCAATAAATAGGTAATTTATGAAGGGTGTAGACTTCCTTTCATAAGATGGTAGCTAGGCATTTGTCCTGTACACTGGGAATTTAGATTAAAGCCATCCATGATGTGTAGTTCTAGACTTTAGGGCCGGGACAAAGTTGGTGGGAAATTTTAGAATTAAACAGTCACAGGGTGAACCAAACCAAGACTTAACGTTTTTACTTGAGGCTATTCTAATCTAGGTCTTAGATATAAAAATGGTGCTGAGCATCTTGACTGATGTAAACGGCAAAGACAGGGAAGAAACAGAAGAAAAAGCAGCAAAGTTTTACCTGGGAGGAACAGAAGCAGATGGAAACTGGCACGCAGATCGATCAAGAAATAGGTTAGTACTAGGCTGTGACTAGAAAGTATTGCTGAGCTGCTGTTTCTCTGGTATTGGGTGTGTTCAGGAGGCAGGTAGGTAGTTGAGAAGAAACCATAGAGGGCTTAACATATGACTAATATTCTATAAAACAAGACTGAGCTAACCAGTGGGAAGAACTACACTAGGTAAACAAATTCATGTGCTTTTGTCTTTGATTTTATAATTACATGATTTACAAAATGAATCTAGTGGTTTTGATTTAAAATATAATGGTACAGGATGAATAAAGCTACGTCAGTTTTTATTTTAGCTGATTGATCAAGGTAAAATATACAGATTCTTTTTTCATTTGCATAGTAGGAATATCTTCCTTCTGTAATCTTGAAAAGGTCTTTGAAGTGCATTTTACATATTCTAAATATTGGGTGAATGACTAAAGAAGATTAATCTTAATAAATTCACTAGAAAAAATTGACTTTAATTTGCCATATAGTGCAGTATGAATTGCCTTATATATAATGTAGAAAATAATTTAGTTGATATTTATTGTGAACTTTAAGAAGCCAAGTCCTTGATTTTGGACTCTCACTTAATATATTTGTTACCATGTCTTAAAGTGACCACCATTCCATTTTATAAACACTTTTTTACATATCTAGAAATTAAAAATTTTAATATGTCTGTCCTTCATGTTGAAAGTCATCATTAAGGTCTAAGTATATGTAGCCCAGGAATACAGATACAGGAATTGTAAACATTTACAGGCTGTCATAAAAATTTAGTCAGCGATATTCTAACCTTATAAATTATAAATATAAATATTATTTAATTTAACCATATAATATATCATTATAAAATAGTAGAATTTGGTTTGCAATACCACCTTAATTAAAAAGTAAGTTGAAGTTTTCCAGAGCACTGGGCTGGACTTGCATAACTTTTCAGGAAGGCCGTACAAAGAAGTAATAACAATTATCTCCCATAGAATTGAATAAATGAAAGAATGGATTCATTAAGTTTTTTAGAAAATTAGTTATACATTTTATTCCATACTCTTCCACTTAAAGTCATTGAAAAAACAAATTAAGGTTAATAGATTTTAAAATTCGGCTCCAATTAAAAACTGTCCTTTAAAGAGAAAATTTCACCTTTTTTCTGCTGGTTAAAAACTGTCCTTTAGAGTAAAAGAAAAATTTACCCTTTTCCTACTAGTTTCTAATTCTTTTGTCTCTCATATTACTTATTCTTGCCTCAACTAAGTTGCGACAATACCTTTCGGTGCATATTTTCTCAAGACTGATGACAACACTTATGACCTCCCAAAGCTGCTCCCTTGGTGACCACTAATGGTTTATCTAGTGTCAAACAAGATCTTTGTTTTCTTGATTTTAGATAAATTTGCAGCCCACTGCTTCACCAGTCACGAAGTCAGTTGTTTACATTTCAACAAAATGTTTGTCGTAACTTTCAAATACAGAGGAACTATAGACAGACGGTGTTTATCACGTTGTAGAGACTGTCAGAAATGGTTGGCCTCAACATAACTGAGTCGAGCTCAGTGTTTACATTTTCATTTGCAAACTGTCAGGCCTGCTCACTATAGTGACCAACTGCAGCATGAGAAGATGAATAGCACAGAATTTTTATACTAGTTGCCATGTATTGCTCTGAATTAGTCTTTTTTAAAAAAAATGTGTTTTACAGATGATGGCTAAAAGGTGAGAAGAAGCCATTCCAGTATTAGAAATTATATTACTATTTTGGTTAATGACCCTCTTCCAAAAGTGAAATGTGGAAACTCACATGTAGAATGTGTTTCCTGTGGTGATATTTTTTCTGATCATCTCCAAGTTAGGTCAGAAAAATGTGCTGACAAGTAGACAGAGGAGGAGTTTTTAGAAAGGAGGAGTGGCCCTTTGCTTGCACTGTAGTCATGTCAACTATTACAGCCAATTAAAGCCTGTGTCTCAATTTCAGGTATTTACTTAATCTTTTATTGAGCAAAGGTTTGGGGAGTGTATAAATAAATTGAATGTTGCTTAAGATCTGTCCAGAAATCATATGTATGTATATAAATATTGACATACTGAATTTAAAAAAAAATTTTTTTTGGCTGCGTTAGGTCTTCGTTGCTGCGCATGGGCTTTCTCTAGTTGTGGCGAGTGGGGGCTACTCTTCGTTGCGGTGCGTGGGCTTCTCACTGCAGTAGCTTCTCTTGTTGCGGAGCACAGGCTCTAGGAACACAGGCTTCAGTAGTTGTGGCACGTGGTCTCAGAGCCGTGGCTCACTGGCTTAGTTGCTCTGCGGCATGTGGGATCTTTCCAGACAAGGGATCAAACCCATGTCCCTTGAATTGGCAAGTGGTTTCTCAACCACTGCGCCACCAAGGAAGTCCGTGACATACTGAATTTTTAACAGTACATTTCATTCCCAACGGCCTCCATACTGCTTCCTCCTCTGAAACACCTACTCCCTGAAGCCATCCCCTACTTGTTCTTCAAAACTAATTTCAGTAATCACCTTTAGGAGCCTTATCTCAGTCCATTGTTTGATTTTAAAGTCCTTACCAAGTTTTGTCATAGCTGCATAATACAATTTGTCATTTCTACTTCATAATATGATTACTGATTTTCTTGTTTGTCTCCCCTACTAAAACTGGAAGCTTCTAAAAGGTAAGGGCTGTTTTATTTAACCATGTGTCACTAGTGTAAAGCAGAGTGTTTGGCATTTAGTAGGTGCTAAATAAATGTTGAATTATTTAATTTAGGACGTCATATTTCTGCTCTAGAATGCTAGCATTTGTGGCCTCCCTCACTGGTTCTTCATTCCCACTTCTCCAAGGGCATCACCCCTTGTTAATCAGAACAGTATCCTCTGTATTGTGCTTACACCATCTTTTCCTTTCTGCATTTCCTTGCTTCTGTAATAGGCCCCCATTTCCTCTGTTTATCTGTGCCTACTGTTTTCTTCAAGATCACATTCAAGATACATTTCCTTTAGAAAACCTATGATTAACTCAGTCCTTGAGGCTTTCAAGAGTACAGTGAGCAGTATAGGCCCTCAGGATACTTAATGAAAAAATAAATGAGTAATAGATAAATTGATGAGTGGAAAGTCAACATTAGACTACAAACTTAAAAGAGAAAAATGTGTTAAACAAAAAGGAAAATAAATGATGGGAAAAATAACCTCAGTGGAGCTTGAATGTTCGTCATATAGTCATCTTACTGCCAGTGTAGTCATCTCTGTGACAAGGGAGAACAGTGCCACAGAAATGATAAGCCTCAGCTTCTTGCTCCAGATGTGTCATTACCTGGTTGTATGTGCTTGGGAATGACAAAACCTTTTAGCCTCAGTTTCCTCCTCAGTGAAACAGTGGTTTTGAGGGTTCTTCGAGCTTTCCAATCTTGGACTCTTACAGATACGTGAAAGTAGCAAACTGGTTTTGGGGTGGAACTATTTAGAAGGCAGATTGAAACCTAATTAGTGTTATGTCTCTGGAACCATACTGTGGAAGCTACTTTCTGCTGAAAGAGTTGTATAGTCGTGGCAAGGGGAGTTTTAAGTTATTATGTGACTAAAGAAGAAAAGCATTGTAGGATTTCAAGACAATGGTTACATCATTCAAAGAGAATTTAAATGTAGTTTTTCCTCTGACTGCCTCAAAGCACAATTATAGAAAGGTAGAATATGAATTAGAAAGTTTTTGGCCAGCATAATCAGAAGGTGGTGGAATCTCAGAATAGGTGTACCGTCTCTCCAATCCCACAATAATAGTAATAATGCTTATATTTGCAGATGGCATCATGGTTTCCAAAGAATCTTTCTCATTTCATTCCTCATATGAGAAGATCCTCTTACAGAAGTTAGAACAGAGCTGATGGCCACTAAGAGTTGGAATGAGGTTAAGGAAACCAAGGGTACCTAGTGGGGGGCGGCAAGTGGGAGAAAACTTATGTTCTATCTACTCCATCTTAGAGAAGATGTTTATTCTTGCTGGGGGATGCTTTTGATTATCTGTGTTCTCTACCATGCCCTGATGCCAAAGGGACAAGAAATCTGCTGAGGAAAAGAGCATGGACACAACCCAGTCATCCAATTCATTGACTTTACTAAAGATTGGTAGATAGGCCCCTAGCTCTCTGTGGGATCCTGAAGGCTTCCTTTACTCAGAGCCAAAAGATACTGGGAACATAGAAGAAAACATCTCTGGACAGTATGATTCAATAGGTGCAGACTAATAATTAACACTTATTTTGTGCCAGGTACTCATCCTAAATTTTTAGCATAAACTTAACACATGTTATCCTCACAGCAGTCCTGTTGCTTTTATGATCCCCATTTTACAAATAAGGAAACGGAGGCACTTTTCCAAGGTCCCACAGCAGATAAGTAGTGAACCAGGGGTTGAAAACAAATAAGTTGCAGCCTGAATCCAAGCTATTAATCACTACAGTGTACTGAGTAAAGCAAGTTGATATTTATCTTGCTGCCTCTTACTTGCTTGAGCATGCATCTGGATGTGACTGTCCCTTAACTCCTTTGTCCAGAGAGCTTCACACATTCTCATAAGCCACAACTACAAGAGCCATATTTCAGTCTCAGATATCTTTTTGGAGGGAGTATATTTCCAGCCCAGTCAGGAAAACAGGCATCTCATCCCAAGTGGTTTGATCTTCTGATTTCCTCTACCAACTTCAGTAGATTCTCCTAGCGAGTTTTACTTAAGGGTCTCTATGCCCTCAACTTTTGCTAAAGTGTTCAAGAAATACCAGTATTCCTGAAGGCTAACATATTTATGGTCATTTTTTTTAAATTCTGAGATTTACAGACTTCTACCCTAAATTTTTGTTACAGTCATCTAAATCATTGCTTTTATCTATATAGTTCAGAACTGAGTCATAAATATGTTCTTTGTGGTTTGGGTTAAATATATATACACACATAACTTTAAAATTCTTCGATTACAAGAAATGTGTCTTCTCGATGTTTTCTTCCATCATTAACATACCTCTCTGCCTCTCTCTCCCTTCGTTCCTTCCTTTTCACTCTTTCCTTCTCAGTGCTGTAGGTTGGTCTGTGAACAATGGTACATAATTAACATATGATGGTGATGATTTCCAGATACATAGCACATTCACAGGAAACAGATGCTTTCTAGTTCCCCCAGTGCACACTCAGAAACCATATGCAGGTACATATACTCACTTTTTTATTTGGAAAAAACGTAAAAAGAACAAGATCCTCATGAGTAAGTTTGACTATGAAGGGTTTGATAAATTTGCCATAGTGTCTTTGGAACAGATCTTTCTAGACAGTAGATGCCTCGTACATGATACCTGCCAATTTTTCTCATCCTCAGACCACATTTAGATAATTTGGGTTTGAAAGGTTCAGGACATGGTTTACAAGGAGGCAATGCCTACTCCTCTTTCAAAAGAGTACAGTGACCAAAAAGTAAACAGGATGCCTGAGAGTAGGATTCACCTGGTCATTGAAAACCAAGGAGTCACATGGTCATTGAAACACAGAGATAAGTTATAGCATGTAGATAATTTAGTTGATGGATGCAGACTTTATTGTGACGTATCCTGCCTTTCATTTTGGAAGGATACTTCATCTCTTTCCTAAAAGGCATTTGATGTTTATTATGCAATATGTTCTTAGGAGAGCATGTTCCTTCATTCCTGAAAACTATGTTTAAAAACAGATCCTTGGGAAGTAGATCATTCTTTCAGTTAATATAAATGCCTAATGTATGTGTCACACTCTGCCCACAAGGTGCTTCAGTCTAATAGCTGACTACAGAAAAGCAAAGAGGCAGTTAAAATACCATATAATAAGTTGTACAATAATAGGTCTCCTTGCTTCCATCCTTGCTGCTTTCAGTCTGCTCTCTACACAGCATCCAGAATGATTCTTAAGTCGGATCACATCACTTCCCTACCCAGTGCCTTCCAGTGGCTTCCCAATGTATTTGAAGCAAAAGTTAAGGTACTTACAACGGCCTAGAAAGCTGTAGATTTGCCCCACTCTTTACATCTCTGATTTCATCTCTTACTACTCTTCCTCCTCACTGACTCTGCTCTAGCCTCATGGGCCTTGCTATTCCTCAAACATGTCAGTCCTCTTCTCCCTTAGGCCCTTTGCACTTACTCTTCTCGCTGCCTGAAAATCTCTTCCTCCAGATAGCTGCATGGCTTATTCCTCACCTCTTTCAGGTCTTTATTCAAACATCATCTTCTCAGGAGGCCTTCTCTTACCATCCTTTAAAAATTGTAACCCTCTTTCCCTCCATGGCCCCCAGCCCTTCATCTCTACTTTATTTTTTTCTGTAGTCCTTATCACCATCTAACATACTCATTTATGTTGTTAATGACTTTCTACCCCAACTAAAATAGAACTTTCATGAAAGTAGGGATTTCTGTCTGTGCTTAATAAATACTTGTTGAGTAAATGAGTAAAATTTAAATAGTAGGTGCTATGAGAGCACATAATCCAGTAATTGATATCAGAGGAGACCTTACAACAAAGCTGAGACTTGAAAGATGAGTAAAAGGTTTTTAACAGAGTGTTTCAGGCAGAGAGAACAGCACTTGCAAAGACCCAGAGAAGCGCACAAGAGTGTGTGGTACTTTGGTCATTTATCATAACTGGGACATAGCAAGGATGGGGAGTGGTAAGCAGTGAAACTGGAGAGATAATCAGGGACCAGTGAAGGGTCAGATAAAGACAGTGGGAGCCACTGAAGGACTTCAAACAGGGAGCGAAGTGAGTAGCTTTGCTATTTCTTTTGGAACTATCCTTCAGGCTGCAGTGTGGTGAGTAGATTGCAGGAGGCCAAGCTTGTAGCAGTAAAGCGTTTTAGAAGCCTATTTTGGATATTTAAGTGAGATGGTGGCAGACTAAGTTGACAAATGTAGGGATGAGAAATAGATGCATTTGAAAAGTATTTAAGAGATATTCAATCAACATTGGCTGTGAGGAGTATGGGGAAGGAAGAAGCTTCACATGAAGTGGATGATGGTGCCTTTTAGTACCAGGTTTATAAGAAAAAACAGAACAGATTCCATTTCGACATGTTCATGTGCTCATGGGACATCCACATAGTGATATCTAGTATAAAGTTAACTCTAAAAACAAGGGGCTTAGAAGAAGCACCTAGGCTAGAGATAGAGATTTAGGATCATCGGCCTGGATACAGTGAAGAGAGCAGTAGAAATGGATAAAAATCTATAGAGTAGTGAAAGGATAGAGTGGAGAAGAGAAACCTGAAAAATAATAATATTTACTGCAGAGTTTGGCAAACTAAAGCCCATGGACCAAAGCTGACCCACTGGCAGTTTTTTAATGGCCCACAAACTACGAATGCTCTTTACATTTATTAGTGATTATATTTTACATAATAGCCTCCATTTTGCCTGCAAAACTTAAAATATTACTATCTGGCCCATCAAGAAAACTTTACTAACCCCTGATTGAAGCAAAGGAAGACAAGCCTTCAAAGATGAAGATAAATGTTAGTGAGAGTGATAGGGAATATCAGAAGGGGGAAAACAGGGTTTTCAGATAGTTAGGGAAACTTTGGATCATGTTGGCATAGTAAGTTTATATACTGGCACCTCTCTTCTGCTTCAAATACATAACAATAATAAAAGATATTTTAAAAGAAAACTAAGGGGACATAGCCAGGTCAAAAGCAAAACTGGGATTCCTGTGGACCAGGATGGAATGAATAGAAACACAAAGTATTAACAAAAAGGCAGAAGTCACCATTCCATAGTACTCGCAGACCAGAGACACTATGACGACCAGGATTGGGCTCTTGTGGACTGAAAGTGGGTAACTGTCCCATACAAAGTCATGTTCACAGCCCAAGGACAAAGCTTGGGCTAGGGACTTTTCCACTCATGAAAGCAGGTTGAATAAAAAATGCTGCTGACTACTGCATAGTGCATTAGCTTGCAGGAGGTTTCAGGCCTAGGAAGGAAGAGAACACACAGCCTCACAACCAAGAATTAAACCAAGCCACCTGCCTGCTCAGTAACCAAATCTACAGTATCTCCGGGATCGTTGCTGGAGCTCCAACCTCTGAATTGCCATTTAAGTGACCTTGAGCCCTGGGTGCCCAGGGGAAGCAACTATAAAACTAGATAAGGGAGAATAAAGGGATAGAGAGAATAAAACAAAACACCTCTGCTCAGAATGTGCCTACAAGTCAAAATTACAGACATGAATAAATAAAATGTTAGAAAGAATAGCCAAACAATTTCTTAAATGGAGCAAGAATTTATAACAGATGAAATTCATTTTATAGAATTCTCTGAAAGAGATTTTTAAAGAAATATATTTAGTATGCTCAAGGAGATAAATGAAAGCACCCATTTAAATTAATAGGAAAGCATGAAAAATAGGCAGAAGTGAAATAATAGGTAATATGAGAAAAAAACTAAAAGAAATCTAGGAAATAAGAATATAGCTCTTGAAATAAAGAATAAACTCAACAGGATAAAATATAAACTGAAAGTAGACAGGGAAAGAATTAATCAGTAGCTTGGGAGATGGTATTAAAGAATATCCCCCAAACACAGAAGAAAAACAGATAAAAAGGCTGAAAGAATGATTAAGAGTCATGAATGTGTACTGAGGGGATTCCATAGCATCTATTTGGAGTTCTGGAGGGAAAGAATGGTGAGAAAAGTGGAGTTAATATTTCACACTCAAACCTGAGAATTTTCAAGAATGGAAGAAAGGCATGCATTCACATTATAGTGAGACTGCAGAAGATCAAAGAGAAGAAGAAAATATTTTAAACTACCAGAATACAGATTATCTTAAAAATTACAGTTAGACTGAAACTTCTTGTCAGCTATGAGAGGTACCAAAAGGCAACAGAACAGTATCTTCAAAATGTGTAATATCAACCAAGAATTTTATGCCCAGTGAAACATGACTCAGGAATAAAGGCAAAATGAAGACATTTTCAAACATTTGAAGACAAAGAAATAGAAGAAATACAGGCGTTCACTAAAAGAGCAATTAAAAGATACGTCAGCAAGAAGAAAATGAGTTCAGAGAGAAGGCATGGGATACGTAAAAATGGTGAGCCTAGAAATTGTAAAAATGCATCAGTTTGCTTCATTAACCATTGACAATGTTAAAAAAAAAAAAAACTTTTTACACAAAAAGGAAAAGGAAGAAAAACTTAACCCTTTAGTTGGTGATAACAAGATATGAGGAGGGTATATAATTGGGAGTTAAAATATGCAAAGGACTTTATGACAGAAATGGTAAAGTAAAAGTAGAGGAGAGTGAATATTTTCAATAAATTACTATGCTTATGAATCAAAATTACTGCACAGGAATAATGTCATAATTATAAATTTAGATTCTAGAACAAGGTTTCAAAATCAGGTAAATCATAGATGAGGCCAGTGATTTCATAAGGCAAAGATAAAACTACTTGACCTAGCCTTGAAAACCATTAACAGGGTAAACTTCTAATTAAATTTAATTAAAATAAGCATCTGTTAAGGGATACCTATATTTTTTAAGTATGCATAGAAAATCCAACTTTACCAAAAACTAAATTCTACCTTACAGTCACGTATTAACATAGTATTAATGTGGACCAGTAATTATGTTTAATTTTTCACAACTTAAGGGTCCTGTGATGGACTTTTTGGATAGTCCAGGTCTCAGAAGATCTTCCCTTCATGTAAGTCTATAGTTGGCAGAAGCATTCATGTTTATTCCTGAGATATTTCAATATTAGGTTGCAGTTCTTGTTTCATTCCAAAGATAACACTCTCATCTATTGTTAAGTCTCTGAATGAATGATAAAAGACTCCAGAAATTGTTAACAGTTGTCTTAAATATCCCAAAAAGTACAGAATGAACATTTCTCAGCAGAATGTGGCACTGTCCTCATTTCCTATCTCAGTATCATAAAAATAACATGGAGGCAAGAATAATTATGCAGTAAGATGTAAATAAGTGAATATATTTTAAAATATTCACTTAGATATATGGTGGTCTTGTTTCTAATGGAATCATCCATAAAAGCCTAGTAATCCAAGTGAAAATATCTCCCAAGTAGTAATGATCTCTCTCTTCTTTGAACTCTAAAAACACTTTGTCTGCATCTGTCTTAGGACAAGTACCAATTTTTGCCCTGGCTTGTAGCTGCTTGTTCTTTTATCACTTCGAACACTGGTCTTCTCAATGTCTCCTACCAAGGCTGTCTATATTCCACAAGGTAGATGAGCACAGTCTATACACACAGCGCACAAATGTCACATGAACGGTCATTTTGTATATCTGAGTTTTGTGGAGTTTCTTTTTTTTTTAACTCTAACAACAAAGCATTCTATAGGAGTATGTTACCGCATGTTGTCTTGCAAAGCTATGAAAATTTTACAGATTTGCTGGTAAAGTAAGTAAAGTTTCTATTTGAATAATCAGGCCATTAACATTAGAAAGATTTGTGTAAAGCTAATTGTGCTGATGTTTTAAAGGAACTTCAAACCGTATTTGAAATATGAAAGAGTCTTATTTAAGTCCTGACAGTCATTTCAGTCTCACGTGAGTCAGGAATTGATGGCATGTGTGAGGTAACTAAGGTGGGAGAGGTTAAGTGAATTTACCCTGATCACACACAACAATTGGGGTTTTTGATAGTTGATTTATGCACTTCTTTTTTTACTAAGACACTGAAGTGGAATGTATATCATCCTGTCCAGCATACATGATAACATGCTATAATTGTTATTTTTCATATATAAAGCACGTACTTTCTTTTTAAAATACAAGAAGCAATTTCTCCTCTTTCTGTGTTCTCACAGCCCTCTGATTATACTTCTGTTATAGCATTTACCATGGAATTACAGTGAGTTGTTTGTTTTCCTTACACAGTACTTCCCACCTCAGTACTGTCATTGGATGGATACCCCCAAATTAATAAGGAAGCACAAGCCTTAAATGACACAAAAATGTTTATTGAATGAATGAATGAGATCCTGACAGTAGTTTAATTCCCATGGAATTCAGGTGCTTAGGGTTGTTTATATTATCATGTTTTCTGAAGCACAGAAATTCTGAATCTCTTTGTTGATTATTAGTTGGTTCTGTCAGATTCCCATAAAGGGTAATCAGTGACTGTCCTGGAAACCTATAACTTCTGACTTCTGTGCGAGAGAGAGAAACATGTCGGTCCATATCAGAACCTAGAATCAGAGACTTTTGTCTGATTCTAAGTTTTTCTCATTTTTGTGCAAATGTATGTCTGATCTATTACTTAAGACTTTCTTCAGTCCTGTCAACTGAATCTGAATCTTTTAAAGTAGAAAATATTTTCATAAGTGTTGTTCTAATTTGAATTTTATGTACTATGTTTACTTAAGACAATGTGCCACTTTTAGTAAAGATGTTAATACTGCGTGAGAACTATGCTTATCGGTCTATTCTGAAATTGCTGTAAACGTTTCAAACCCAGTATTTCAATAAACTGTGTGGTTTTTAGTAAGACCATTTTGTTAACATTTTAAACTGCTTTATGCTATTGTTAACATTTTAAACTGCTTTAAACATAATATAGAATTCACCCATTTAACGATATAATTTACTGTTTTTGTATATTCACAGTTGAATATAATCAATATAATCAATTTTAGAATATTTTCATCACCCTGAAAAGAAACTCTGCACCCTTTAATCATCACTCTCTAATCTCCCTCATCCCCCTTAGCATTTTGTTAACATTTACACTTGAAATATTTATTTCCTACCCTGTCTTAATATAATGATCAAAGGTTCACATTGTGTGTGTGTGTGTGTATATGTGTGTGTGTTTCAACCATCTCTGTAGAGTCCAGGTTTTCACGTCTTACTGCAAGCTATTTGTCTAAATGAGCTCCAAATTTAGTAACTTGAATATTATCATTTTACCTTTCCTTTCAAGTATAAAACTTAAAAATTAGTATACTATTTGGGGAGCAATGATTGCTTTATTGACAGAATTAAAATCATCAATATTTTAACTGACTCACTACCAGTGAATCAGTTACTATACAGTGATTAAAGAGATATCTCTCCACCAAACTGAAATTGGAATAAGTCATAGTGGGTGAATGTATTTCTTATAGTTTGGATTATGTGTATTCAATTCAGACTTCTTGGTCTAAGTTGTTCTTTATCATAGATTTAGACAATTATAAGAAAATTAAAGTCAGTCACAAAGCATTTTGGATTTTTCAGAATAGAAAACCCCATGTGGGTGACAAGTTACGTTATACACTACTTATTCTACTTTGATTAATAGAAAAGTTATGTAAATCACTTGTCAGAAACACATGAAATGATCTTTTTATCTGTATCATTTACACTAAGTTCTTGCTGGCACAGAGCATTTTCTGAATTAAGATCTCTGCAACAAGCAGTAAAATGCATAATGTACTTATGAATAATACATTAAAAACCTTATAGTCAAGATCAGTGATAAACAAATTGGTAACCTAGTGTCTGGGGACACATTAGACTGCTGACTCTGTTTGATAGAGGACGTTTTGGACTTGTCTACTATCTTTGTATCAAGTGCCATAGAAACAAATTTAATTAATTTCTTATCTAATTCAAATGAGGATTTAGGTAAATTCGTGATGAGTCTATGCAGCTTCTCTGATATTTTTGTATATGCTTTGTGTATCCTTTTTGTACCCTTTGTATACAGTTTGCATAACTTGTATCACGTATGTATTTTTGCAATGCCTAATTGTAACATTAGGAATAGGAATGGATTACTAAAGTACAGCTATGAAGGATTGACTTACTTCTCTTATCACTCTGATTTATTAACTAATAAAATTACTTCTATAGTTTGGTTTACTTAAAGCAATAAATTTAATTTTGAGTAAAGCATTTACCAGTAGGAATTGAGTAGTACTTTATGATCTTTCACTGAGTTTTTAATCCTTACGTATTTGTGAATAGAAACTAATTATACCAGACTAGAATGCTAGACTATAAACTCCATAAAGGGATGGACATGTCTGTTTTATCTGTCCCCAGAACCTAATATAAGAACATAATGGTTGCTTGATAAATGTTTGTTGAATAAATGAATGAAAATGTCAAGCAACAGTGGGCAGCAAGAAAGTACTACCCAGTCAGGAAAATAGCGACTACTTTAGGTATTTCAAAAAGAAGAGTATTTAAAACAAAGATTTCATTATAAAAATTATTGGACAGGTTGGAGGAGCAAAAAGAGGAGAGTGATGGTACCCAGAGAGTTATAACTGCAGGAAGCTATTCCTCTCTACCTCCGCACCACCCAGAGCTGGAGTAGTAAAAGATGGGAATGTAGGATTGCCTGGAACCTGTAAATCCACACCGATCACTGGCAATGCTGTAGCTCTACATCTACCTTTGAAAAAGTAATATTTCTGATTAGTTATAATATATGCATTGTATGTATATATTGTGCAGTGCAACTTTAAATTCTGGTGTAATGTTCATTGGACATAGCAATGTGTATAGGATGTGATTCTCTTGTGCTGCTTGTGCATTTTGGTATTTCATATGTTTAGGGATTGCAGTCTTTTGATATATTCCTTTGTAGGCTGGGAAGTGTTTTATTAGTATAAAAAACTTGCATTTATTCAAGTACCTACTCAGTACTTATATGCCAGGCACCGTGTTAAGTATTAGGATTATAAAAATTAATTTTTAAAGTGCAAGTTATAATATATAAGTAAACTTACCTGACTTAACACTCACATCTTCATGTAAATATATTCAGACCATGTATGTAAGGTGTTTAAGCTTGTATAGAAATTTTTAACTTAACAGTTTGGACCTGCCTGTTTACTTTGAAATAGCCCTAGTTCTTCCTATCAAGTTATATTGTTCTTTAAAAAGGGGGAGGTAGCATAACTGCATATCTGACACAGTCTACTGACTGTTAGGCAGTGCCACTCAGAGGCCATCTGAAATATGGTAAGTGTATTTCTCAGCAGATTAGAGAAAAGGTGCTTTGTCAGAAATAGGTTAATTTAATAAAATGCACATTCTGAGAAGACACCACCATGTCTGTGGGTGGCTAATAGCTTACAAAGCTTAAATATACATTGCTTCTGAGCTTATGGATATACTGACTAGGGCTTGGAAAACATGAGCACAAGATCATTCAAAAATCAGAGATTCTGGTCTCCTCTTTGAACTATTCCATGTTCAAATTCCACACTCTGTGCTTTGGTACAGATTATAGGGGCCTATGATGTAGCCCCCCCACCCTGCTGCTATGAGCATAGAAGAGATGCCAAACCAGTATCTACAAAACCTTCAGAGAACAAGGCACCTATATGGTGATGCCACAGGAATCCTTATAAGTTCAAACTAAGGAGAAGGAAAAGTAGGCTTTTTTTGTTCAGAGTCATGGCAACCAATATATGACGTTCATTGGGAGAAATATTGCCTTTCCTAGAAAAAGCAGTGTATCTTTAAGTTTCTTCCTTCCCCTCCTCCTTCATTTTTACTTCTTTATCTTTTCTATGAAATTAATATTACTGAACAGAGATGGCTGACTAATGACAAATGCAGTAAAATATCTGTCCAATTTTAGTCCTATGTACAAATACCCAATTCAAGCCACTGTTCCATTTACCAAGATTATATATTAAAAGGTTAAAATGGTTTTTAAACATGTTTTTCACTTGGCATTATGAAAAGGAGGCATGAGACCTGTCTCTCTCCTGCCTTGCATGAACCCTGTGTCCTGTGACTGCCACATACTCATTTAGCATGTAGACATTACCTTGAAAATCATTAGATTCTTTTTATCCCTAGTATACTCAACTGAATTCTAAACTTTTTCATGGAGGAGAGCCTGATCCTGTGCCAGACCAGTTTGTATCCTTTTTGCCTTATACATAGAAGATGATTGGTAAATTGACTCTTCTTTCTCCCACATCCAATCAGCAGCCAAGGCTGTTGCTTTTACTTGTAAATATAGTTTTTAGCCAGCCATCCTACTTCTCTATTTGAATTGTCACTGATAGTGTTGGGTCCCTAATCATTTCTACTATTTGAGTTGTTTTTTGTCTTAACCCTCTCCAGTCTGTCCTCCATATAGCTTCCAGAGCATGCTTTCAAAAGTGAAAATCTGGGTGTGTCACTCTGCTTTAAAACCTTTTCGAAGCTCTCTGTTGGGTTAGAATAAGATTTAGACTCTCTTTCTTTGAGTACGAGGTCCCCTGCAACATTTGTTCTCTTCCTACCCCTCTGTCATCATCTCTCAACATTTCCCCCATCACTTCATACTCGTAACCATTTTCAGTGGCTTATTGCCCCTTGAGTGGTCCTTGTACCCTTTTATCTGCATACACCTCATCCCCTAGAACACCTCCCTCTCTCCCGCTCAGTGCATTTGCCTCCCTCCACCCCACTCACCCACCCACACACACACATCCACCCTCACACCATAATCAAATACTTTTACCTGGATGGCTTCTTTTGAGGCTCAACTCTGGTGTCACCTCCTCTAGGAAGTATTCCCTGTCATTTTTCTGATCTTCACCCAAGCAGGTTAGGTACCTACTATGTAAGCCCAGGGTGTACCCTGTACCTCCATCATATCACACTACAGACTTATCACACTATGTTGCATTAATCTGTTTTTGAATTTTCTTTCTCAGTAGAATATGAGGTCTTTGAAGGCAGGTCCTGATCCTCTGTGCTTCTGTATTTCTGCCATTTAACAAATACCATGCACACAGTTGGCAGGCAATAAATGTTTGTTTAAATAAATTGAATGTTTTTTTGGCTTGTCTTCTAGTCCATTCCTTGCCTTAAGGCAAGCAAATGCCTAAACATTCAAGATAGATGTTTGTCTGGGCCAAATAGCTTACTTTACAGAAGTGGCCAACTTGGCAGATTTGGTGATACCAGGAAAGAGTTCTGGGAATTACCTCACAAAGTCAGTCTATTCAGAGGGAAAAATTGGTGTTATCTTAAAGAGTTGCAGCAGTGACTCTGTTTTATTGTGTTTGCTGTCATTTACATATCCCAAGTTTATTATACTTATATCAAGGACCAAAGGAAGCTGGAAAATATTTTTATCTTAAAAAGCCTATACATAATTTACCTCATTAATTTCTTTTTTTAATTGAATTTTTAAAAATTGATTGATTGATTGATTTTGGCTGCGCTGGGTCTTCGTTGCAGTGTCCAGGCTTCTCTAGTTGCGAGCTTCTCTAGTTGCAGCTTGCAGGCTGTAGAGCGCGCGGGCTCAGTAGTTGCGGCGCACGAGCTTAGTCGCGGTATGTGGGATCTTAGTTCCCCAACCAGGGATCGAACCTGGGCCCCATGCATTGGGAGCGTGGAGTCTTAACCACTGGACCATGAGGGAAGTCCCCTGCATCATTAATTTCTTGAATACAAAATCCAAAGTACAGACATTAGTTATCCTTAAATTTGATTTTTTGCTATCTGTCGATTTGGTCTTCTGAAGCACCAACTACAGTTCCTTATATATTCTGCGTACTACATAGATTATTTGCTGAATTGATATAACATGCTTGTTCATCTATGTCCAAGCTGTGACAATAAGTTGTAAAATATGCCATAAAAATCTAGTAAGATTATAGAGCACATAACATTTGCCAAACTACCCAAAATGGCCACCTTAAAATATTCTATGGTACATCTTTGCCTGATCTAATGTGTTCAACTTATATAAGGGAATTAGATCATTTTCAGGTTCCTTCTTAATCTAAAATTTTTAGTTTCTATAATTATTTTCTGCCTCTTACTATTTACTCCTAGCTACTTGAATAATGGCTCGTTTTCAAAGCCTTATTCTCAAGAACAATATTGAGCCATCCCTTATGTAGAAATGTATAGTGTATTATGTCTATAATGCTATCTTCCTGTCTAGGGAAACTTCCCAGCACTAACTCTGTATCATTGTACTCACTCACAGACATTTTAGTTCAGTGAAACGATTTTGTTTTTCAGTGCACAGTATTCAGAGAGGCAGAATAGTGTGATGGTTAAAGCTCAGATTCTAGAATCAGATATACCTGGATTTGAGTCCTAGACCAGCCCTTACTAGTTACATAATCTTAAATAAGTTACTTATCTTCCCTGAACTTTAGTTTCTCCAAGTCAATGGGAATGATAATTGTATCCACCTCATGCTGTTGTATTATTTGAGACAGTGCTTGCAAAGCAGCACTTAGGAGAGTACCTGGCCTTGTGTGCACACGCTTAACAAATGTTAGTGAATTTTTTATGTGCCAAGCACATGGGAAATAGCACTAATTCAGACAGATACAGGCCCTGCCCTTATAGGCAGTTAAAACAGTTAATTACAGTAAAGAGTGATGAGTTTTTGAGGAAATGATTGAGGAAATACAGAGTTGTTTGTGGAAGTCATAGGAAGAATAAATACAACCTAGAGGTCAGAGAATGCCCTTTTGAGGAAGTAATATTGAAGCTGAGGCTGATGCGACGAGAAGGTAGACACAGCTAAAATAAAGGTATTTATGAGAGAAATCATACTTTAGTGAAATTTTGAGGTATCAGAAGGATTCCAGGATATGTCCTCTCAAGAACATTAAGGGTCTACTCTTACGGGTATTAGTACTGAATGAACTAGAGTGAAATGTGAAGTCTAGAAAAAGCAAGAACCCTCAGCAGTCAGGAACTAATATTTATTTGATGACATTATACTAGGTACTTAACTGAAGAAGCAGGGACAATATAAAGAAGAAGATGATGATTCTACTGTTTATATAGGTCAATTTATTTAATTCTCTTAATAACCTTTTGAAGTGGGAATTATGTGCCCTCATTTGTAAGAACACTGAGGCATCAAGAGGTTAAGGAACTTGCCTGATGTTATGCCTAGTAAGTGAACGAGTTGGGATTCAACCCGTGGCAGAATTCATCTGTAGGCCGTGCTAACAGCTTCTAAACAGTAAATAAGATGTAGTTTGTGTCTAATTCACATACCATAAAATTCACCCCTTTAAAGTATATAGGTCAGTTGGTTTTAGTTTATTAACAAGGTTGTGTAATCATCGCCACTATCTTAATTCCATAACATCATCACCCCAAAAAAGAAGCCCCATACCCATTAGTAGTTACACCCCATTTTCTCCTCCCCCAGCCCCTGGCAACCATTAATCTACTTCTATATTTACAGATTTGCTGATAGAATTAATTTTTTTGTATTGACTTATATTGTGAGACCTTGTTAAACTCACTTATTATTTTTAGAGTTTTTTTGTATGTTCCTCTGGATTTTCTGCGTATATGTTCAAGTTGTCTGAGAAACTGAATATACAAATAGACAGTAGCCAGCCCATATATAACAATAAAACAATGACCTACAACCTCTGCAGCAACCAGTTTAGGAAGCCGGTCTACTACCTCTGAAGCAATCAACCCAGAATGGTCAGAAGTTGATCAGTGACTGCCAGCTTCACTGTTTTCTGATCCTGCTTCTAACTCAAGACCCACCAGAAAAAGATGAGTATGTTACTCAAGCCATCACATAAGATGCCCACTCCTAGTTAACCTACCTCTAGCTTCCCCATGCCAATCGCCTCCAAACAGTGCATACTTTGAAGCCTTCTCTTTTTTTCATTATAAAGCTTACCCGTCCCTCCGCCAAATGTAACTGTTGGTGGCTGACTATCTGCTGTAGCAAACTCTGAACAAATAACATCTGTTCTTTAAAAAAAAAAAAAAAAGACACCATTTGTGCCATAACAAACAAAATCTAAAACATCATTTCTGCCTGTCTTTCTCAAATCCCTACCTCTCCCTGTCCCTGCTGAAAAGGCCTCCTAGTGTTGTATGCCTTTTAATGTTTACACATGGATGTCCTCAGAAGTGTGGACTCTTTTTAGGATCTTTACATTTCTTTTCCATAAATTAACTTACTTCCCCATAATGGGAGGATATGGACTTGCATTCTGACTTAAAACTAAAACCTTTTTCAGACTTCAGACCAAAAGCTGTGTAAATATAAATTGATCACCAAATTTCTCTTCACATGAACTTCATTATTCCTTGTAAAGAGAAAGAGATTCATATATGTCTTTTTATAAAGAAATAAGATTCTGTAATGGTCTGGTGTTCTCCAGACTTAATGAGTCTTCTGAGTTTTGTTTGCCTTGAATAAGCAGACTTTTAAACATATTAGTTCACCTTTAACAAAGGTCTTATCTTATTCTCACTAGCTAAAAGTGATAGCACAGAGCCTCTCTAATTCAGTTATAATTCAGTCGGGCAGCATTAACTCTTCAGTAAACATTTGATCATATTTGATTTAGCAAAATCAGGAAGAAGGACCAGATATTCTGCCTTTCATGCTGTTCTCTATATAAGAAGGTCTTGTTTGCAGCAGCTTAATGGGGAACAAAAGCTCTGCATTGTTACTCAGTTTTCATCCATGATCAAAGTATAAATTTGCACAATCATCTTGAAGTCCAAAATCTGAAAGGCTGCTCATTTTTGCCTTCTTCCTTGCCATACTTTGTATCAGATAGTCTCTTAAGTAACAGATTTAGTGTGGATTTTGTCTCCTCTGTTTTCCCTGTATACTTTAGATGCTAAAGAACAGGAGGGGCTAAAACGGAGTGCAGACTCCAGATAATCCATCTGAGAAAACATTGCCTATCACTAGTTATTTCCCCCCTTTCATTTCCTCCGGACTAAATTAAGCAGACCCAGTGCTTCCTAGCAGGATCATTTCTAAAATCAACTGTAACTGATTTTCCTAGTGCCCTATCACAAGGTTTTTAACCTAGCTGCTTCTTGGAAAAAAATCTTGCAGTAAATATCCTATCATGGGCACAAATGGGAAAGGCATACTCTGAAGACTTTGAAGCAGTATCATGCTACAGTTGGAAGGCTTTACTGGATTTCACTGACATCCAGGAAGGAAAGGGTTTTGAAAGCCTGCCATAGGCCAAAAAAGTACTGAAGGCCAATTGGGACTGGAACTGCAGGGGGAGCCCATCCTGGGCTACCCGGAGTCTCTTCTAACCCTGGTCCCACATTCCCTCCCTCCTCACCCAAGGCTTACTTCCCTCCTGCTGTGTGCACATTTCTTCCCATTTCCTGACAGTCTCAAGAACTGCACCACCAGTTAAAAGAACTACTCATATTTCAGTCCCTTAGAATCTAGTTAGCTCTCATTTCCTTTTTTATTTACTTGTGATAGTCAAACTTGGCATTCCTTTGCATTCTCTGAGTCTGGATTACTTCAAGTTTTTTGAATTTTTTTTAGTTGCTAGAAATTGCTAATATAAGAGCTCAGAATCCCCCCTCTAATGCTAAGAGTAACTTCACCTTGTCTTCACAGTAACATTGAGCTAAATACAATGTGGTATTCTAGATGTGATCCTGGAACAGGAAAAGGTCATCAGTAGAAAAACTAGGGGAAATCCAAATAAGTCCATAGCTTAATTAATAGTATAGTTTTAATTTAATCTCTTAGTTTTGATAAATGTACCATGGTTTTGTATGATGTTAATTTGAGAGAAGGTTCAATTAAAGCATATACTAATTCTCTACTGTACTTATAACTCGTCAATCTAAAATTATTTCAACATAAAATATTCTTTGAAATTTTAAAATAATATCAAGTCCAAGATTTTACAAAATTGGGATATTGAGTGATAAGTGTGCCAAAAGTCACATACATTCCTATAGCCACACACTAGATTTCCCCCACAGCTTTCTTGGTATAGACCCATTATACCCTTGGAAGTCAGATAAACCTGGGCTCAATCCCTGGCTCTACCACTTGCTAGCTGTAAAAATTTAAGCAAGTAACTGACTCCTCTAAGACTATTTTTCTTTAATGGGATGATGATGAGGTACCAGTTTTGAGGGCTTAGATAAGATAACAGCCTAGGGCCTGCCACATAGTAATTCCTTGAATTGTCACTTTCAGCCCTCCAGGATGGCACTTGGAGAAAATTGCTCTCCCCATCCCTTCTTAAGGACATAAAGGGGTCTGGGTCATTATTTTCCTTGAGAATAAGGGGGAAAAAAAAAAAAAGAATGCCAAGATAACTAAGGCAGGACATAAGCAAAGATGACTGGCAAAGGCCTTGCAGTTGGCCTTCCCATTCCTGGCCTCTCCTCTCTGGGCTTGTCCCCTTCAGGCAGGCCTAACACCAGGGCCTGCCTTGCCTTATCAACCAGAGTTTCTAGCTTACCTGTATCCTTGCCTTGACTTTCCCAGGCACATGAGTGTTTCTAAGCCTTTTCTTTCTCATTAAGGATTGATGGCTTTTCTTTCCTGTTAATAGAATTTCTGATGTTAGAGCCCAGAAATCAGGTTGTACTTTTATATTCAACAGCTATTTATTGAATACCTACTTTTTGCTGGACCTATAGAAACGAAATCCCAGCTGTCAAAGAGCTCACAGTCTACCTTGTGATTAAAAAAATAGATAATCAGTATGATCTAGTTTACAATTAAATAATAGAAAAATCAGTCAAGAAGTGCCAGTGTCACAATGGAGCAAGAACAGAGTGCTCTAGGACCACTCCTCTCCATTTCCTTGCCATCTCAGTGGACAAGAGCCTCGAGCTCTATGGTCCTGCTCCCTGGGAGCTGCTGGACCTAAAGGAGTTTGTCCTTGTTACTGGTCCTTGTCCGTATCACTCCCTTGCCCAAAACAGATTCTCCTTGGTCTCATGGTCCTGAGTTTCTTTTGCCTCCCAACTTTAAAGCACCCAGGAGAGTTAAGATGCAGCAACAAGGGAAACAGGGAACTGCTGTGGTAAGACTCCTCAAGTTCTGCGGTAAAGCAGCAGGTAGCCTGCAAGTTAGGAATGGTGGGAGAATAAAGGAGTTGCACAAGGAACTTCATATGTAGGTCCTTGACTTTGAATCCTTTTTTTGTCTTTTAGTTTGATAACATGATAACTCAGAAAACTGTTCACATTGACACCCATTATATCCTGAAGAACTAGTCCTCTGTGTGCAAACAACTCTTTGTACATCCCCTTATTATAGTGCTTATCTCACAGTGTTGCATTTGTCTATGTTAAGTCTGTCTCTCACTGTAGCTATGAGTGTTGGGTCTGGCCCAGTGCCTGCCACTTGGCAGCTTTGTGGAGCGTGAAGATGAGGGAAGATCAAAATGACTTTATTGTGAGTTTTGTTGGATTGCAGTAATAAACTCTATACACTAATCTTTGGTTATCTGTCTCATAACAGCTTAGAGAGAAGGAATGAGAGCACTCAGGTCTGTGTCCTGCTTTCATCCTTCAGTTCCTGCACCACCCCCTCTCACTCACCCTGCCCTCATCTCACTTAGTCCAAACAGGTCAAACATGGCACAATTCAGCTCCCTCAGGGAGAGCCTTCCAAAGGGTCCATGTTCTGATTAGCATCACAAAGGAATTCTTCCTCTCATCTTGAGAAAGCTTTTCCAGCCTCTCTCAGCCCCACTTACCTTATTACCTAACCCTTCAAACTGTGGGTTATGATTTTACTCTTTTTGGCACCACAGTCCCACAAATTTACAATTTCCTTGTGATATTCTTGACTCCAGAAACTGATTCTTTCAAGTATGAGTGTCTACGGCTGAAAGACTGAGCCAAACCTTTACGTAGATTATGAGAATATGAAGAAGGCGACATTAGAAGGCTTAGAAGAGAAAAACCATGTAACAGAAGAAGGAATATCAGTTCATTATACTTGCTTCTTTTAAGCTGACCATAACAGGTGAAGATAGTAGTTGAGTAGAGATGATGTCATTTAAGTGGTAGGAAAGTTTTCATTATGGGAAAAACAGCTGTAAAAAAATTCACTCTAGAATCTTCTCATCTCTATAAATTGGGCTACTGAGTTCTAAATTTATGAACTTGCCAAAACCTACTTGTATTATCTCTAAACAGGTCTTAAGGTGCCACCAGATGCTCCAAACAAATCTAGCCTAGCCTATCCTGCTAATGAACATGCGAACAGTTTTCCCCATCTGCCACCTCTGTCTAAACGGCTAGGAAGGCCTTCCTCTCTGATCACAAAGAATGTAATTACTGTCTATAGAGAAGTCAAGTACAAAGGCCATCAGCCTTTTCAGGCCACCAAAGATTAACAGCTGCCTCTCCTTTAATTGGGAGAGGTAATAACAGTTACTCTAGTTAATAATTGAATGGATTCCTAGGCCATGTAATTCAGATTGAAGCTGTCATTTTTTGCTGGCCTTTAGCTAAGCTAGGTTATTATAATGGAGCCTCTAATCCTATTAGTCAGTTGTCAGTCTCACAGTGGGAGAGAGCAAAGGAAGGGAGAGCTATTAAGGTGTTATGTCTGGTACACAAGTAAAGCCACATATTTCCTCTTTGGAGGTATTTTTTTCTTGCTCAAATCAGAATGATAAAGCTATTTATGAAAGTTCTAATTTTATAATTTCTGTCTGAATGCAGAGTATTTGGAAAAGGGGTAACAGAAAAAAGGAAAAATACCTAGTTCACCTTTCTAGATGAGGTATTTTCAATCAGTTAACAAACTTTGCTTGGTATCTGCAGTATGTGCATCCTGTGCTTGACCACGATTGAGAATGCAGAGGTAGGAGAGCTTAGGCTTCACAGTGTGGCACATGAACACGAAAAGCTCTGGGATAAAGTCAAAAGTGATAAGGGGCATAAGAGAAATACAGTTAAATACAAAGACCTTTTGACTTTTATTGAGGGGATCAGGAAAGACTTTATGAGTGATTTGATCTGGGTCTTAAAGGATTGAGAGATAGCATTTGAATATTACAAATTGAGAAGGGGGCAGGTTGGATGGAGAGTATAGTTATGGTTAAGCATTTTTAGCATACTTCCTTTTTTCTAGACACTTTGAGGGATAGGAACAAGTATATGACCATGTATTTGAGGAGCATCCAGCCTCACTGAGGCATCCAGGAATATAAAGAGAGCAGTGTATAGGAAGTACCACGTGATTGGCACAAGAAGCTAGTGTGGTGGGAACAGAGAGGAGGAGGAAATAAGAGGCTCTCTACGTCCTTTAAATCTACCTGGATTACTGTGTGAAAGTGATCTTCATTTGCATAAAGAGTACTTAATGCCACATGCTTAAGAAGGTGTTTTTTCCCCCTTGATTTTAACATTTGGGCAACTCATCATTGAGCCAGTTTGAGTTTCCCTTTCTGTCCCCCTGAGGTGAAAAAGGCATAAGCTATCAGAGGATTGTCTCATCTACCTTTATGTACAGAGAGAGGGAAGAGCTGTTCATTTGCACTGTGTTAGGAAATAGGATCCAGTGGGAGGTGTTTCTCCTTGTTATGCTCACGGGCCCCTATAATTGTGTTAAACTGTCATATCTCACAGGACATTTTTGCTGTTTGAGAGAAATCTTTTCATTTGTTCATCCTTTTGTTCAATTACTCATCCATCAAGTATTTACCATTTCTGTTCTGTGTCATCACTGGGGCTGCAGAGATGAGTCAGCTGCCACTCTTGAGGAGCTTGCAGACAGAGAGAAATGGGGCCCTGAGGTAGGGCAGAGATGATGGCATGAATAGGAGTTGATGTGGGGCATGAAGAAGAAGTTAGGAGGATACTGAACAGTGTTCCCATTTGGCCATGCTCTGTGGAAGAGAATCCAAAAATGGCTTGTTGGATCTGTAATACAGAAGTGCACATGACCAAAACCATCCTTGATTTCTCTGGGGAGAAATTTGTGAGTTTTTTTATTTCACAGTTGGTTTTGCTTTTTTTGCTTTAGTTCCTTGAAAGGGTGCAAATGATAAATTAGAACTTCAATTTTCAATAATACTTTAAAATTTGGCTTTGAATGGCCTATCTTCCTGAAATTGGCTTTTTTTTCCTGCTTAATGTCTGTTAGAGCCCATGTTTTAAGTTTTTCAAGAGGTCATATCCATGTTGTTGGCACTGCATGAAAGGCTTTGAGTTTATTTTGTTTTGTTTTTAAGGCATAGATGTGTACATTAAGATGGTCTGCTTTCACTCAGTCCTTTTCCCGTACACTTTTGCAATGTTGACCCAATTCTCTCTTGTTGTGGAAAGGTCTGTGAGAACAGCAGTGGTGCTGTTTTGTTTCTCTGTGGACAGATTGCATCAATTGGTGCATCTGCTTGGCTTAGGGTATGACATAACTTTGAGTTGAGAAATATCAAAATACAAAGGCTTTACATTGAAACGGAGTACAAGTGGAGAATTTAGTTCCTTGGTGGCTATTAAGGAGGCTCAAGGTGAACAGGTGTTTAAGTCTCAAAAAACTGAATTTTGTTCTCTGGTCATGAAGCTCAATCCCAGTGAAAAACTATTCCACTAGGCACATGCAGTAACAGGAATTGTATCCTGGGATCATACCAGAGCAATTGACTATCTGTGTTTTCACAGTTAAAATCCTGTTAAAATACCTTTGTGAGCCTTCTTTTTCAAAACTGTTGATGAAGCATTTTCTGAACAACCGTTGATGAAGCATTTTCTGAGTACATTCCCCTCTGCTAAGTGTTGGGGATGTGGTGATGAAGAAGACATGGTCCCTGACTGCAGGAAGCTGAGTTTAGTGGGGATACAAAGATGAAAAGCTAGAGGATCATCCCTTCTAGGAAGATCAGTATATGCCAAAACACAGAGGCATGAAACAGCATGGGCCACATGGGGAATCTGGTTGAGAGAGAGGCCAGGAGCATGGCAGGGAAGGAGGCTGTTAGAGAGGAATCAGATTCTGAAGAATTGTGCTAAAGAGTTTGGGCCTCATTCTGTAGACAGTGAGGAAGCAGTCATTCAAATGTTTCACCCACAGAGTGGCATGATCACATTTACTCTTGAGAATATTATCTTCATTGCATATAAAGGCATCCAGAGCAGGGCTACTCAAAAGAGAGTCCAGAGGCCAGTGCCAGGCTACTGTTACTAGAATATGGTGAGATAAGTACACAAATCAAGAGTAATTTTATGTCTTTCATCTAATATTTTAAAATGTGGGCTCGAAGTTAGTATACCTTTTTTCCCTCAATTGTTTAGTATTTAATTTGTATTATATTTCACAAAACTATTGGTCACAATGGAGTGAAAATATTAAAAACAAAGAAACAAACAAAAACTCCTGACTTTTATCTTAGAGTGTTTGGGAAGCACTGCTCTAGAGAATGGTGTGCTGTGAAGTAAGCTTGGATCCAGAGGTACTAGTTAGGGGGTTGCTGCAGTGCCTCAAGCAACAGACCACGAAAGCCTGAACTGACATGGTAAGAATACACATGGATAGAAAAGGCAAAAGTTAAGGGCCATAACAGGAGACGAGTAATCAGAACTTGGAGGCTGAATCAGTGTGAAAGCTGAGGAAGAGGAAAGAGTCTAGAAGGGCAAATGTTCTTTTAAGAGTCTGCTGAAAGTTGGACCCTTGCTCTATGCATTATTATGAGCTTTTCCATCCCTGTTTTACAGAGATGTTTCACTTATTTTTAATGTGGTTATTTTTTCATATTATTAAATATTTTATCTATAATTCCTATTTGAGTATAGAAGGATATGTACATATGTGTTTACTTCCCTATCTTGACTCAGAGCCCCTCTGTCATTTCCCCTGGGGTAAAGAGGCTTCCGTGATACCCTAGGCCTGACTCTGGTAAAACTGCTGGTAGGATAACCAATCACTACCAAATTAAATATTCATACGTACTACATGATCTCATTTATATGAAATTCTACAGTGGACAAAACTAACCTATGTTACCATAAATCAAATCAGTGGTTGCATCAGGGAGGAGGGATTGACTGTGAAAGGGGCATGAGGGGACTTTCTAGGGTAATGGAAATGTTCGGGTCTTGATAGGTACTCATCAAATTTAACTGAATGGTATCCTTAAGATCTGAGCCCTTCACCCCATTGTAAAGTATACCTCAAATTAAAAAAAAAAAAAGCCAATGAACAAAATGTGTTCAACCCCATCATTATCAGGGAAAGACAAATAAAATCCTCAATTAAATGTGAGTATACAGGGACTTTCCTGGTGGTCCAGTGGTTAAGAATTGGCCTGTCAATGTAGGGGACACGGGTTCAATCCCTAGTCCGGGAAGATCCCACATACCATGCAGTAAAGTAAGCCCATGTGCCACAACTACTGAGCTCGTGCTCTAGAGCCTGCAAGCTGCAACTACTGAGCCCGTATGCCACAACTACTGAAGCCCACATGCCCTGGAGCCCACACGCTGCAACTGCTGAGCCCACACTCTGCAACTGCTGAAGCCCGTGCACTCTAGGGTCCGTGGGCCACAACTGCTGAGCCCGTGTGCTACAACTACTGAAGCCCACGTGCCTAGAGCCCGTGCTCTGCCACAAGAGAAGCTACCGCAATGAGAAGCCCATGCACCACAATGAAGAGTAGCCCCAGGGCTCGAACCCATGTCCCCTGCATTGGCAGGTGGATTCTTAACCACTGCGCCACCACGGAAGCCTCACTGCATCCCCGCCACAACTAGAGAAAGCCCGCATACAGCAATGAAGACTCAGCACAGCCAAAAAAAAAAAAAAAAAAAAAAAAGGCAAGTATATACCCATTAGAATGACTAAACTTAAAAAAAAAAAACCTGATAAAGGCAAGTTTTGGTGTCAGTGTAGAGTAACCGAAATCATCATGGTACTGCAATGTGTACAAAAATTGTTCTGAATATTTTAGAAAGCTGTTTGGCTATAACTAATAACACAACCTATGCACACTCTGACCCAGCAGTTCTGCTTTTAAGCATATACTCAACTGCATGTCACATGTGCCCAAATACATATACAAAAATGTTGAAAGCAGCATTGTCCAGAGTTTCGAAGTGGAAACAACCCAAATGTCAGTCAGCGGTGAAACATTTAAATAAGTTGAGGTATGTAATCAGATAAAGGAATACTATACAGCAAGGAAAATGAATTAAATACTGCTACAGGCAACAATATGGATGAATTTAGGGGAAAAAACAAGCAAGAAAAGTTAGATAGTATAGAATATATAAAGTGTGATTCTATTTTTATAGAATTGAAAAGAAAACAAAAGGATTCTGTGATCTTCAAAGTCAGGAGAGCCTTTACATCGAGGAAAGACAGAGAGATAATGAGTAGGATGGGCAACAGGGGTATTATGGCATGTTATAGAGCTTTATTTTTTAGTTTTGGAATTATTACAATGTGTTTTCAATTTGCCATAGCTCATCCAGCTATATAGTTATGATTAGTGCAGTTTTATCTGTGTATGCTATGTACTAATACAAAGTTGTTACTATGTTCTAATTATATTGACATCCTAGCATAAGAAGAAAGAATGGTAACAGCATTATGATTTTAAATAAATTACTGAGCACCTAGGTTTTCAATTTTCTGATTGTTAGTTTTATTGCAAGGAAACATTTTTTCATTAATAACAACATAAATTGTTAATTTTTAATCTTAAAAGTGTGAGGTCTTGTCTAGGATTCATGATGAACTTCTTATAGTCTCAGACTGTATTTTATTGTGCACAAAGAATGAGTAAATGAATGATTAAGATATTATACTACCAAACTCCAGACATGTACTGGAGCCAATAATTGATAGTCCACATCAAGCAGGCAGAGCATTGTGCTTTGAACATCAGAAGAATCAGGAGAACATGTTTGACAGAGCCTGTGAATAACTCATATCTCTCCCCCAAGTACCCCCCCAGTAAAAAAGCCCCTCAGTATTTCAAAGACACTTCAAGGCTTAATGAACTGTAGAATACTATTAAAAGAAATATAAGGGGGTATTGTAATAGAGGGGTCGAATATTAGTTTGCTAGGGCTGCCATAACAAACTACCACAGACTGGGTGGCTTAAATAGCAGAAGTTTCTTTTCTCAGAGTTCTGGAGGCTGAAGTCCAGGGTGAAAGTGTTAGGAGGTTTGGTTTTTTTCTGAGGCCTCTCTCCTTGGTTTGTAATTGGACACCTTCTTGCTGTGTATGGCCTTTTTCTCTGTGCATGTGCATTCCTGGTGTCTCTTGTTCTCTTATAAGGACAACAGTCATATTGGATTAAGGCCTCACCCTAACAGCCTCATTTTAACTTAATCACCTCTTTAAATTTCTTATCCTCAAATACAGTTACATTCTGAGATACTAGGGGTTGGGACTTCAACATAAGAATTCAGTGGAGGGTGGGGACACAATTCAGCCTATAGCAGGTTGCTATCCTGTATTTCACATATTTGATGCAGTGATTCTGCGTATGCTTAAAAACTCTTGCCCTCCCCATGCCAGAGGAATGCAAAGAGCTTATATATCCTTCCCACAAGAATTGTATACAAATCGGAAGTTGTACAGAAAAATCATAGGTTGAGTTCTAAAATGGTTACTTAATATTCTCCCTAAAATAGGTGAAGTGGCTTTTTTTTTTTTTAGCTATTATCATTATCATAGACTTTTTTTTTTTTTTACATCTTTTTTGGAGTATAATTGCTTTACAATGGTGTGTTAGTTTCTGCAGTATAACAAAGTGAATCAGCTATATGTATACATACATCCCCATACCCCTCCCTCTTGCATCTCCCTCCCACCCTCCCTATCCCACCCCTCTAGGTGGTCACAAAGCACCGAGCTGATCTCCCTGTACTATGCGGCTGCTTCCCACTAGCTGTTTTACATTTGGTAGTGTATATATGTCCATGCCACTCTCTCACTTGGTCCCAGCTTACCCTTCCCCCTCCCTGTGTCCTCAAGTCCATTCTCTACATCTGTGCCTTTATTCCTGTCCTGCCCCTAGGTTCTTCAGAACTTTTTTTTTTTTTAGATTCCATATATACGTGTTAGCATACGGTATTTGTTTTTCTCTTTCTGACTTACTTCACTCTGTATGACAGACACTAGGTCCATCCCCCTCACTACAAATAACTCAATTTCATTTCTTTTTATGGCTGAATAATATTCCATTGTATATATGTGCCACATTTTCTTTACCCATTTATCTGTTGATGGATACTTAGGTTGCTTCCATGTCCTGGCTTCTGTGAATAGAGCTGCAATGAACATTGTGGTACATGACTCTTTTTGAATTATGGTTTTCTCAGGGTATATGCACAGTAGTGGGATTGCTGGGTCGCATGGTAGTTCTATTTTTAGTTTTTTAAGGAACCTCCATACTGTTCTCCATAGTGGCTGTATGAATTTACATTCCCACCAACAGTGCAAGAGGGTTCCCTTTTCTCCACACTCTCTCCAGCATTTATTTTCTGTAGATTTTTTTATGATGGCCATTCTGACTGGTGTGAGGTGATACCTCATTGGAGTTTTGATTTGCATTTCTCTAATGATTAGGGATGTTGAGCATCCTTTCATGTGTTTGTTGGCAATCTGTATATCTTCTTTGGAGAAATGTCTATTTAGGTCTCCTACCCATTTTTGGATTGGGTTGTTTGTTTTTTTGATATTGAGCTGCATGAACTGCCTGTAAATTTTGGAGGTTAATCCTTTGTCAACTGCTTCATTTGGAAATATTTTCTCCCATTCTCAGGGTTGTCTTTTCATCTTGTTTATGTTTTCCTTTGCTGTGCAAAAGCTTTTAAGTTTCATTAGTTCCCACTTGTTTATTTTGTTTTTTATTTCCATTTCTCTAGGAAGTGGGTTAAAAAGGATCTTGCTCTGATATATGTCATAGCATGCTCTGCCTATGTTTTCCTCTAAGAGTTTGATAGTGTCTGGCCTTCCATTTAGGTCTTTAATCCGTTTTGAGTTTATTTTGGTGTATCATTTTAGGAAGTGTTCTAATTTCATTCTTTTACATGTAGCTGTCCAGTTTTCCCAGCACCACTTATTGAAGAGGCTGTCTTTTCTCCACTGTATATTCTTGCCTCTTTTATCAAAGATAAGGTGACCATATGTGCATGGGTTTATGTCTGGGCTTTCTATCCTGTTCCATTGATCTATCTTTCTGTTTTTGTGCCAGTACCATACAGTCTTGATAACTGTAGCTTTGCAGTATAGTCTGAAGTCCGGGAACCTGATTCCTCCAGCTCCATTTTCTTTCTCAAGATTGCTTTGGCTATTTGGGGTCTTTTGTGTTTCCATACAAATTGTGAAATTTTCCGTTTTAGTTCTGTGAAAAATGCCAGTGGTAGTTTGATAGGGATTGCATTGAATCTGTAGATTGCTTTGGGTAGTAGATTCATTTTCACAATGTTGATTCTTCCAATCCAAGAACATGGTATATCTCCCCATCTGTCTGTACCATCTTTAATTTCTTTCATCAGTGTCTTATAGTTTTCTGCATACAGGTATTTCGTCTCCTTAGGTAGGTTTATTCCTAGGTATTTTCTTCTTCTTCTTGCAGTGGTAAATGGGAGTGTTTCCTTAATTTCTCTTTCAGGTTTCCCATCAATAGCATATAGGAATGCAAGAGATTTCTGTGCATTAATTTTGTATCCTGCTACAACCAAATTCATTGATTAGCTCTAGTCGTTTTCTGGTAGCATCTTTAGGATTCTCTATGTATAGTATCATGTCATCTGCAAACAGTGACGGCTTTACTTCTTCTCTTCCAGTTGAGATTCCTTCTATTTCTTTTTCTTCTCTGATTGCTGTGGCTAAAACTTCCAAAACTATGTTGAATAATAGTGGTGAGAGTGGACATCCTTGTCTTGTTCCTGATCTTAGAGGATATGGTTTCAGTTTTTCATCACTGAGAACGATGTTGGCTGTGGGTTTGTCATGTATTGCCTTTATTTTGTTGAGGTTAAGTTCCCTCTATGCCTACTTTCTGCAGGGTTTTTATCATAAATGAGTGTTGAATTTTGTTGAAAGATTTTTCTGCATCTGTTGAGGTGATCATATGGTTTTTCTTCTTCAATTTGTTAATATGGTTTATCACATTGATTGATTTGCATATATTGAAGAATTCTTGCATTCCTGGGATAAACCCCACTTGATCATGGTGTATGATCCTTTTAATGTGCTGTTGGGTTCTGTTTGCTAGTATTTTGTTGAGGATTTTTGCATCTGTGTTCATCAGTGATATTGGCCTGTAGTTTTCTTTCTTTGTGACATCTTTGTCTTGTTTTAGTATCAGAGTGATGGTGGCCTCGTAGAATGAGTTTGGGAGTGTTCCTCTCTCTACTATATTTTGGGAGAGTTTAAGGAGGATAGGTGTTAGCTCTTCTCTAAATGTTTGATAGAAGTCACCTCTGAAGCCATCTGGTCCTGGGCTTTTTTTCGTTGGAAGATTTTTAATCACAGTTTCAATTTCAGTGCTTGTGATTGGTCTGTTTATATTTTCTATTTCTCCCTGGTTCAGTCTCAGAAGGTTGTGCATTTCTAAGAATTTGTCCATTTCTTCCAGGTTGTCCATTTCATTGGCACATAGTTGCTTGTAGTAATTGCTCATGATCCTTTGTATTTCTGCAGTGTCAGTTGTTACTTCTCCTTTTTCATTTCTAATTCTGTTGATTTGAGTCTTCTCCCCCTTTTTTTTGATTGAGTCTGGCTAATAGTTTATCAATTTTGTTTATCTTCTCAAAGAACCAGCTTTTAGTTTCATTGATCTTTGCTATTGTTTCCTTCATTTCTTTTTCACTTATTTCTGATATGATCTTTATGATTTCTTTCCTTCTGCTATCTTTGGGGTTTTTTGTTCTTCTTTCTCTAATTTCTTTAGGTGTCAGGATAGGTTGTTTATTTGAGATGTTTCTTGTTGCTTGAGGTAGGATTGTATTGCTATAAACTTCCCTCTCGGAACTGATTTTGCTGCATCCCATAGGTTTTGGGTCGTCGTTTTTTCATTGTCATTTGTTTTTAGGTATTTTTTGGATTTCCTGTTTGATTTCTTCAGTGATCTCTTGGTTATTTAGTAGTGTATTATTTAGCCTCCATGTGTTTGTATTTTTTACAGACTTTTTCCTGTAGTTGATATCTAGTCTCATAGCGTTGTGGTTGGAAAACATACTTGATACGATTTCAATATTTTTAAATTTACCAAGGCTTGATTTGTGACCCAAGATATGATCTATCCTGGAGAATGCTCCATGAGCACTTGAGAAGAAAGTGGATTCTGTTATTTTTGGATGGAATGTCCTATAAATATCAATTAAGTCCATGTTGTTTAATGTATCATTTAAAGCTTGTGTTTCCTTATTTATTTTCATTTAGGATGATCTGTCCATCAGTGAAAGTGGGGTTTTAAAGTCCCCTACTATGATTGTGTTACTGTCAATTTCCCCTTTTATGGCTGTTAGCATTTGCCTTGTGTATTGAGGTGCTCCTGTGTTGGGTGCATAAATATTTACAATTGTTATATCCTCTTGGATTGATCCCTTGATCATTATGTAGTGTCATTCTTTGTCTCTTGTAATAGTCTTTATTTTAAAGTCTATTTTGTCTGATATGAGAATTGCTACTCCAGATTTCTTTTGATTTTCATTTGCATGGAATATCTTTGTCCTTCCCCTCACTTTCAGTCTGTATGTGTCCCTAGGTCTGAAGTGGGTCTCTTGTAGACAGCATATATACTGGTCTTGTTTTTGTATCCATTCACCCAGTCTGTGTCTTTTGGTTGGAGCATTTAATCCATTTACATTTAATGTAGTTATCAATATGTATATTCCTATTACCATTTTCTTAATTGTTTTGGGTTTCTTATTGTAGGTCTTTTCCTTCTCTTGTTTTTCCTGCCTAGAGAAGTTCCTTTAACATTTGTTTTAAAGGTGGTTTGGTGGTGCTGAATTCTCTTAGCTATTGCTTGTCTGTAAAGGTTTTAGTTTCTCCATCGAATCTGAATGAGATCCTTGCTGGGTAGAGTAATCTTGGTTGTAATGCTTTCCCTTTCATCACTTTAAATATGTCCTGCCACTGCCTTCTGGCTTGTAGAGTTTCTGCTGAAAGATCAGCTGTTAACCTTATGGAGATTCCCTTGTATGTTATTTGTTGCTTTTCCCTTGCTGCTTTTAATATTTTTTCTTTGTATTTAATTTTTGATAGTTTGATTACTATGTGTCTTGGCATGTTTTTCTTTGGATTTATCCTGTATGGGCCTCCCTGCGCTTCCTGGACTTGATTGACTATTTCCTTTCCCATATTATGGAAATTTTCAACTATAATCTCTTCAATATTTTCTCAGTCCCTTTTTTCTTCTGTTCTTCTTCTGGGACCCCTATAATTCCAATGTTGGTGCGTTTAATGTTGTCCCAGAGGTCTCTGAGACTGTCCTCAATTCTTTTCATTCTTTTTTCCTTATTCTGCTCTGGGTGGTTATTTCCACTATTTTATCTTCCAGCTCACTTATCCGTTCTTCTGCCTCAGTTATTCAGCTATTGCTTCTTTCTACAGAATTTTTTTTTTTTTTTTTTTTTTTTTTTTGCAGTACGCAGGCCTCTCACCGTTGTGGCCTCTCCCACTGTGGAGCACAGGCTCCAGACGCGCAGGCTCAGCGGCCATGGCTCATAGGCCCAGCCGCTGCATGGCATGGGGGATCTTCCTGGACCAGGGCATGAACCCACGTCCCCTGCATCGGCAGACGGACCCTCAACCACCGCGCCACCAGAGAGGCCCCTTCTAGAGAATTTTTAATTTCATTTATTGTGTTGTTCATCATTGTTTGTTTGCTCTTTTGTTCTTCTAGGTCCTTGTTAAACGTTTCTTGTATTTTCTCCATTCTATTTCCAAGATTTTGGATCATCTTTACTATCATTACTCTGAATTCTTTTTCAGGTAGACTGCCTATTTCCTCTTCATTTGTTTGGTCTGGTGGGTTTTTACCTTGCTCCTTCATCTGCTGTGTATTTTTCTGTCTTCTCCTTTTGGTTAACTTACTGTGTTTGGGGTCTCCTTTTCACAGTCTGCAGGTCCATAGTTCCCGTTGTTTTTGGTGTCTGCCCCCAGACAGGGGGGTAGGCTTCCTGGTGGAGTGGACTGGTGCCTGTGTTCCGGTGGATGAGGCTGGGTCTTGTCTTTCTGGTGGGCAGGGCCACATCTGGTGGTGTGTTTTGGGCTGTCTGTGACCTTATTATGATATTAGGCAGCCTCTCTGCTAATGAATGGGGTTGTGTTCCTGTTTTGCTAGTTGTTTGGCATAGCGTGGCCAGCACTGTAGCTTGCTGGCCGTTGAGTGGAGCCTGGGTCTTTGCGTTGAGATGGAGATCTCTGGGAGAGCTTTTGCTTTTTGATATTACATGGAGTCAGGAGGTCTCTGGTGGAACAATGTCCTGAACTGGGCTCTCCCACCTCTGAGGCTCAGGCCTGACACCCAGCCAGAGAACCAAGACCCTGTCAGTCACACGGCTCAGAAGAAAAGGGAGAAAGCGAGGGAGGGAGGGAGGGAGGAAAATACAGTTATTAAAATAAAAAATAAAATTATTAAAACTTTAAAAAATTAAAAGGTAATTAAGAAAAAAAGAAAGAGGAGAGCCACCAAACCGAAAAACAAATCCACCGATGATAACAAGTGCTAAAAACCACACTAAGTAAAGAAAAAGAAGAAACCGACAGGCAGAACCCTAGGACAAATGGTAAAAGCAAAGTTATACAGACAGAATCACGCAAAGCATACACATACACACTCACAAAAAGAGAAAATGGAAAAAATATATATATATATTAAGAAAAGAGAGCCACCAAATCAATAAACAAATCTACCAATGATAATAAACTCTAAATACTAAACTAAGATAAACATAAAACCAGAAACAAATTAGATGCAGAAAGCAAACTCCAAGTCTGCAGTTGCTCCCAAAGTCCACCTCCTCAAATTTGGGATGATTCGTTGTCCATTCAGGTATTCCAGAGATGCAGGGTACGTCAAGTTCATTGTGGAGATTGAATCCGCTGCTCCTGAGGCTGCTGGGAGAAGTTTCCCTTTCTCTTCTTTGTTCGCATAGCTCCCAGGGTTCAGCTTTGGATTTGGCCCTGCCTCTTGTGTGTAGGTCGCCTGAGGGCATCTGTTCTTCACTCAGACAGGACGGGGCTAAAGTAGCAGCTGATTAGGGGGCTCTGGCTCACTCAGGCCAGTGGGAGGTAGTGGTACGGAATGCAGGGCGAGCCTGCGGCGGCAGAAGCGAGCCTAACGTTGCAACGGCCTGAGGCGCGTCATTTGTTCTCCCGGGGAAGTTGTCCCTGGATCACAGGACCCTGGTATTGGCAGGCTGCACAGGCTCCCGGGAGGGGAGGTGTGGATAGTGACCTGTGCTTGCACACAGGCTTCTTGGTGGCGGCAGCAGCAGCCTTAGCGTTTCATGCCCGTCTCTGGTGTCCACGCTGATAGCTGCGGCTTGCACCCATCTCTGGAGCTCAGTTAGGTGGTGCTCTGAATCCTCTCTCCTCGTGCACCCCGAAACAATGGTCTCTTGCCTCTTAGGCAGTTCTAGACTTTTTCCCAGACTCCCTCCCGGCTAGCTGTGGCATACTAGGCCCCTTCAGGCTGTGTTCACGCAGCCAGCCCCAGTCCTCTCCCTGGGATCTGACCTCCGAAGAAGCCTGAGCCTCAGCTCCCAGCCCCCACCCGCCCTGCCGGGTGAGCAGACAAGCCTCTTAAGCTGGTGAGTGCTGGTGGCACCGATCCTCTGTGCGGGAATCTCTCTGCTTTGCCCTTTGCACCCCTGTTGCTGCGATCTCCTCCGTGGCTCAGAAGCTTCCCCCCCTCCAACCCCCATCTCTGCCAGTGAAGGGGGTTCCTAGTGTGTGGAAACCTTTCCTCCTTCACAACTCCCTCCCTGAGGTGCAGGTCCTGTCCCTATTCTTTTTTTTTTTTTTCGCGGTACGCGGGCCTCTCACTGTTGTGGCCTCTCACATTGCGGAGCACAGGCTCCGGATGTGCAGGCTCAGCGGCCATGGCTCACGGGCCCAGTCGCTCCACGGCATGTGGTGTCCTTCCCGGACCGGGGCACGAACCTGTGTCCCCTGCATCAGCAGGCGGACTCTCAACCACTGCGCCACCAGGGAAGCCCCTGTCCCTATTCTTTTGTCTCTGTTTTTTCTTTTTTCTTTTGCCCTACCCAAGTACGGTGGGGAGTTTCTTGCCTTTTGGGAAGTCTAAGGTCTTCTGCCAGCGTTCAGTAGGTGTTCTGTAGGAGTTGTTTCACGTGTAGATGTATTTCTGATGTATTTGTGGGGAGGAAGGTGGTCTCCACGTCTTACTTCTCCACCATCTTGAAGGTCTCCACTTTTTTTAAAAAAGGTACATCTAACTGGTTAGTTATTAGATTATCTTGTATTACTGAAGAAAAAAGTTCTAGCAAAGGAAATCTTTGTGGAAGTCAGTTTGTCTTGTTAAGTGGTAATTAACCTTACAAAATGATCCAGTTTTTAAAAGTGTTGCTAAAAACTTCTGTATGAAATGATTTTTTCCTATGCTTGGAGTGCTTCATCCCTTTCCCTTTTCTTTTGCCTGTCTCAAAACCTCAACTTTCTCAGAAAAGCCTATGCTGACCCTTTCCCCAATATACAGTTGATTCCCCCACTGTTCTCATAGAGCACCTTTCCTTTTTCTTCAGAGTACTTATTATAATTGAAATTGTTTTATTTATATTTATTTGATTAATGTTGGTCTCATCCACTAAATTTTAAGCTTCATGGGGGACAGCAACTATGATTTTTTGTTCACCACTTTTGACCTATAGTTCCTAGGACTGAGTAAGCATTCAATAAGTGTTGGTAGAATAATTGAACCAACAGAATATTTCACCCTACAGCTAAATATTTCATTTGCTTATAATTTTATGCCTGGGAAATGGGGCTAATTTCTTTTTGTATTTCTGTTTAGAATGTGGCAGATCAGATTGCATTTCAAGCTGCTGGTGGATTAACAGCCCTTGAACACATTCTTCAAGTAGTGGTCCCAGTCACAAATGTGAACACAGTTTCACGAATTCCTCCTAAGTAAGTAGAGTTTTTAAATCTGTCTTTCACGTTTCACTTGTGAGTCATTTCTGCCCTATGGTTTCCATATGGGGGACCACAGGAAAATTGTATGTTTATTCAGGCTTGAATAGCAAAAGCTTACCCTCCCCATTAGGGAGAAAAACAGAGGTGCTCGACTTCATTTACAAAACTCAAATTGAGCTTAAAAAGCCTTATGAAGGAAATTTCTTTGGTCTGTGACCTTTTCTAATCCTAAATCAAGAAGAACTGATGAACTTGTGAGTTCTAATTGCTTACAAAATTTGAAGAGAAATGAATAGTAATAACAGCTAACTTTTTGTATTGCATACAAAAAAGGAGGTAAGTACATTGACAAAGGCCTGAGCTGTGAAATTTGAAGAAGTCCCTAACGTACAGGAAGAGCAGTCTGAGGCCAAGACTGCCATAGTCTGGAGTCCCAGCCAAATAGTTGGGAAGTGGATTGCAGTTTGGTCTTTTAACTGCAAATTGCTCTTTTGTAAGGATCATGTGCATCCTTTAGACCCAAGATCTACTTTCTTATTCTTTTAAGTCACCCTTTGGTCCCTGGCCATCTAGGATGTAGTAGAAGACAGCATTATTTCAGAAGTATTGTATTCCTGAGTTGTAACATGCACAATTTTTGGATATTTTGTGGAGACTCTTATTTGCAGGGTTTAAATGAGAAGTTTTGATAAAAGTTCAGTTATATCACTGAGAAACTTTTAAATATTTAATTAGCTCTACAAAAGTGAGTGCTTCATTTGTCTGCTGGATACAACAGAAAAAAAAATTCCAAGAGTATGTTATCTTTCTTCCTGAGAGACATTTGGTAAAATACAATTAGCGCCAGCTTTGGAGTCATACAAACCTGAATTCCAGTTTTACCTCTGCTGGTTACTAGTTGGGAGAATTGGGACAAGTGCCTTAATCTTGTTGCATCTGTTTCCTCATTTGGTCAAACAGAGGTAGTCATATTCACCTCACAGTGTGGGGATCAGTTGAAGTAATAATGTATGTGAGAGTTCTTCGTAAACCTTGAAGTGTTATATAAATATTAGGTGACAGTTTTTAAAGTAGTAATCTTGCCTGGTTTAAGACAGTGTTCTCTATTTGACGTGAGAGATTTCTAAGTACAGACTTTGATACTGAGTTAGTTTGGGTTCTTTTGCTCTACTGACAAAGTAGAGATTAATGAAAGAATGTATAGGTGTCCTTTAAAGTCAGGATATCTTTCTTTGGAGCAGAAAACTGTACATGGGGCAGTTATAGCACACATATAGATGTTCTAACCCAGAGGAGTTGCTATTCCTTTTCAAAGTAGACTTTATTGACAGTGTGTTGCTTGGCATGTTGTCAGCACTCAATGTATATTAATTGGCAGAGAGAGAGAGAGGAAGGAAAGAATGAAATACAGTAAAGTATTTGAGGTAAGAAAATAAATGGCATTTGATTCTTCAGGACAGTGCTTTTCATAACTGTTAATAATTCATATTGTTCATCTTAACTGCACCTGTAGTTTTTGTTTTGTTTCTTTTTTGATTTCATTGTTGTTGTTGTTTTGTTTGTTTTCTGGTAGGCTGCAACACGCATGACCCTAAGCTCCCTTAATGGTAACCTAGATGAAATGCCTATTTCCCAAAAGCTACCTTTGTCATTGTGGCAGAGGGCATGTTCTGGTGCTTATTTGTGCCTCTTGTTTAGGGAACAGAAGAGGTTTCCATAGTTCCCAAAAAGACCTAAGTAAGAATTAGCACACCTGCTTTGGAAAGAAGCCATGGAATCCTGAAAGTCCAGATCAATGCTTCTCAGCTGGCCACAGTGCCAGGATTGAGAGTTTGTTTCTTCATCTCATCTTAGGCCAATAGTTTTGTGTTTTCAGCCAGGTACTGCTTACTGAGTGAGGCCAGCACTCAGGGCTGTGGGCATCTAGCATTGACTCTAAGATTCTCCTGTCCGTCCTTAGCACAGCTCAAGATCATGACTCTACTTTCTAAACTAGCCTCACTTCTCCGGGCTAATGAATTAAGGTTATGCTGCTTACTTGGAGACAGGCAAAAAAAATGCCACAACTACATTAGATTTAAATGTAGACTCAGAGCACACTGGTGGGCCTGAGTCAGTGACTTTTTCATATTCCTTCTAACTGCTCTCTGGCCTTGGGACTTCCTTTGCTCTCAACTTGCCCAGATCCTCCCCTTCTATCCCTGTTGAGCTCCCAGCCCTCGTCATCATGAAACTTCTGCCACCTTAGCACATTTTGTTTTCTGCTTCCTGTGGCATTTCGTGACTCTTACCTAGAGAGACTGTATTTTGGTCTTCGTTTTTTGTTTTTTTTTTTACTATCCTACAATAGTTCATTTTTCTCAGCAATAAACAGGAAAAGATTTGAGAAGTTGCAGCCACTGTCTAGTAACATTTATCATGTGGATCACCTATGACTGCAGGCCTAATGTTTCACTGCCCCTGCAGTCCCAGAGCACTGTGAATGGAAAAACCAACTCCCTGATCCTCTTTCCTCACCACTTTGCCCCTCTTCCTTTTTACTCCACATGGTACCTCAGCAGTTGTCCTATAATTATTGCTAGGTAACTCCCTCTGAGTGAATATTTTGCTTCCAGCAGATTTTTTTAGTGTGAAATTGAGAATTATGCCCACTTATGAAAATTTAAATTTTTGAAACCTTTCTGAATCTTCACTGGGTTCTTTGTCTTTTTTTTTAGAAACAGAGAAAGCCCATAAACCTGCTTGAATCCTTTTCAAATTATCATTGGTTAGGTCCCATTTGTTTATTTTTGTTTTTATTTCCATTATTCTCAGAGATGGATCCAAAAAGATATTGCTGCAATTTATGTCAAAGAGTGTTCTGCCTATGTTTTCCTCTAGGAGTTTTATAGTATCCAGTCTTACATTTAGGTATTTAATCCATTTTGAGTTTATTTTTGAGTATGGTGTTAGAGAATGTTCTAATTTCATTATTTTACCTGTAGCTGTCCAGTTTTCCCAGTACTGTTTATTGAAGAGACTGTCTTTTCTCCATTGGCTTTTCTTGCCTCCTTTGTTGTAGATTAATTGACCACAGGTGTATTGGTTTATTTTTGGGCTTTCTATCCTGTCCATTGATCTACATGTCTGTTTCTGTGCCAGTACCATACTATTTTAATTACTGTAACTTTGTATTATAGTCTGAAGTCAAGGAGCTTGATTCCTCCAGCTCCGTTTTTCTTTCTCAAGATTGCTTTGGCTATTCAGAGTCTTTTGTGTTTCCATACAAATTTTAAAATTTTTTGTTTTAATTCTGTGAAAAATGCCATTGGTAGTTTGATAGGGATTGCATTGAATCTGTAGACTGCATTGAGTAATATATTCATTTTAACAATATTGATTCTTCCAATCCAAGAGCACAGTATATCTTTCCACCTGTTTGTGTCATCTTCAGTTTCTTTCATCAGTGTCTTATAGTTTTCAGAGTACAGGTCTTTTGCCTCCTTTGCTAGATTTATCCCTAGGTATTTTATTCTTTCTGATGCGATGGTAAATGGAATTGTTTTCTTGATTCTTCTCTTTGATCTTTCACTGTTAGTGTATAGAAATGCAACAGATTTCTGTGTATTTGTGTCCTGCAACTTTACCAAATTCATTGATGAGCGCTAGTAGTTTTCTGGTAGCATCTTTAGGATTTTCTATGTATAGTATCATGTCATCTGCAAACACTGACAGTTTTACTTCTTCTGTTCCAACGTGGATTGCTTTTATTTCTTTTTCTTCTCTGATTGCTGTGGCTAGGACTTCCAAAACTATGTCGAATAAAAGTGGTGAGAGTGGACATCCTTGTCTTATTCCTGATCTTAGAGGAAATGCTTTCAGCTTTTCACCATTGAGTATGATATTAAGTGTGGGTTTGTCATGTACAATGGGATATTACTCAGCCATGAAAGAGAATGAAATAATGCCATTTGCAACAACATGGATGGACCTAGAGATTATCCTACTAAGTGAAATAAGCCAGGCAAAGACAGTTATCATATGATATCACTTATATGTGGAATCAAAAAAGATACAAATGAACTTATTTACAAAACAGAAATAGGCCCACAGACATAGAAAACAAACTTTTGGTTCCCAAAGGAGAAAGGGGTAGAGGAGGGATAAATTAGGAGGTTGGGATTAACATATACACACTACTATGTATAAAATGGGTAACCAATAGGGGCCTACTGTATAGCACAGGGGACTATGTTCAGTATTTCAGTATTTATAATAACCTATAAAGGAAAAGAATCTGAAAAAGAAGATATAGATAGATAGATATGCTTATAGATTTATAGATATATAGATAAAACTGAACCATTGTGGGGGCTTCCCTGGTGGCGCAGTGGTTGAGAGTCCGCCTGCCGATGCAGGGGACACAGGTTCATGCCCCGGTCCGGGAAGATCCCACATGCCACGGAGCGGCTAGGCCCGTGAGCCATGGCTGCTGAGCCTGTGCATCCGGAGCCTGTGCTCCGCAAGGGGAGAGGCCACAACAGTGAGAGGCCCACGTAACAAAAACAAAAACAAAAACAAAAACAAAAAAAACTGAACCATTGTGCTGTACACCTACAACTAACACAATATTGTAAATCAACTATACTTCAATTTATATATATATATATATATATATATATATATATATATATATATATATATATAATCAGTTATTACTGAAAAGACTTGGTCGGGATATGGTATTCTAAAATCAACCTTTTTAACAAATGTGCTCCAGTAAAATTATTTTCAGTGCCAAGAAAGATCACCGTGAAACAAGGCAATTTTCCTTCTTTTTTTTTCTTGAATTTTTATTGGAGTATAGTTGCTGTACAATGTTGTGTTAGTTTCTACTGTACAGCAAAGTGAATCAGTTATACGTATACATATATCCCCTCTTTTTTAACAAGGCAATTTTCATTTCATGTTGTATCTACTTTTGGAATGCCTCATGTTATTCTGCCTCCTAATTTTACTTGGAGAAAACAAGTACAAAACAATGAATGACATATTCTAACCTTTTCTTTGGTTTAGGCTAATAACAGTTGTTTTTTTACATAGCTTTTTTTTAAAATCAAAGTATAGTTTATTTACAGTGTTGTGTTAATTTCTGCTGTACAGCAAGGTGATTCAGTTATACATATGTACATTCTTTTTTATATTATTTTTCATTATGGTTTATCACAGGATATTGAATATAGTTCCCTGTGCTATTAGGACCTTGTTATTTGTACATTCTATATATACTAGTTTGCCTCTTAACATAGCTTTTAATATTTGAAAATAAATGGTAATTTGTCATTTTCTTTGAGCAAAAAGAATGCCCCATGTTATGTAAATAAGAAGGTGGAGCTGCTGTGACCTAAACTTTGTGTTGTGTTTTTATAGTATATTTACATAGTGGCAATGATAACAGAAGTGAGAGTTGACACTTGCTGGCATTCCACATCTCCAAGCCCTTTTCAGGCAGCAGTAAATGTTCATATTTCATAAAGAAGCCGGCAAACCTTTTGGACCACCAAAAATGATACTGGGCTGTCTTTTCCAGGTTGCCTTTTACTTACCTGGTATTCCTAGTTCTTGACAGGTACTCATGGACAAAAAAGGGGCCAAATAGTTAAGCTATTGTACTTAACTATTTTATTCTCTAAGCTGCTCTAGGTTGTTCTGTAGCAGAACTCACCAGCCCCTCTTTCTTCTCCATCAGCCTTGCTTCTCTTCCTCCATTGTCCCTCTGGACACAATTTTTTAATATGGAAGTAGTCTTATCAACATGGAGCAGTGCAGACCACATGGTATAATGGAGAACAGACAGGCTCTGCAGTCAGATCTGAGCTTAAATCTCTGCTTTTCACTTGGTAGCTATGGGATCATGGGCTAAATTACTTGTAACAGAGCCTCAGTTAAATGGTAACCCTACCAGGGTAGGGCTTGTTGACTGCTAAAAGTGTGTGTATTTATTAAGTGCTCTGCACAAAGAAAGCACTTAGTTAATATCAATGGGGTGTTTTTCTTAGTTGTTATTGTTTTGACTCCACTTACCCTACTTAATTATTGAACTTTAAATCCCTAAGTCTGTGTCACTTTGGGTTCCAAGAATCTATGATCTATTAATTTTACTTGGTCATTTGTGTTTTTCACCCTAAGTCCAAACTTCATCCTGGTTAATTTTGGCCCAGCCTGTCAAGATCCTTTTTGGATCCTGATTTGGCCTCTAATTTAGTTTCTTTTTCTTTAACTTTGTGCCACTCCTGAAGTTAATCTGTAAAAGATATGTATCTTCATCTAAACCACTGAAGAAATATCAAACAATTTAGAGAATAGTCCAATTTAGCACTTTATTTAATGTTGCCAAGTACTCCATTTGTTGTGTTATCTTCTCAGAGATATTATAATTCCTTGGGATCAGAGACCATAGTAAATACATTACTTATAAATCATATGATATCTTAATAAATATCATTTGAATACATGAATGAATTCATTTTCTGAGACACGGAAGTAAAGCAGTAAAAGAGCACACTGCTTCAAATACTTGACTCTGTGGACTTAAAATATGATCACATCTCAATCTTAGCCAAATAAGGCCCTACTGATTTTGACCACTCTGTTAGCTAGACTTAAGGCAATATGTTTTTATTCCATCTTTAAACTTCTGTGAATTTGTATATCTTATATCTGTAACTTCTTTCCTCAGAAGGTCAAAGAGAATGCTAGAACTATATTCTTGGTTGTTGTCCTTATCACATTTTTAGAATCAGAGTACACGGGTTTATATAAGATTACCCCCGTTTTAATCTATGATGAAAAATAAATTCTTCCTGCTGCTGTGGCCTTTATAAAGTATACCTCTCTATTCACATCAAACAAATTAAGTTGCTTTTTTGCTTCTTTAGAGTATATACATTTATCTATCTAGTAAATCAGTCTCAGGTAGAACAATAGTCACTGAATACAGTAAAAATAAATAAATTTAGGATGATGTGAGGTAGTGCCTTGCTTACTAGGAAGATCACAAATTTATTCTCCAAAGTAAAATAACATAAACTTGTGCAATTTATCTACTTGTCAATATTGCGTTTGCTTGATCCTTTGAAGTTGGTGGGGAGGCAGAACTTAACATTTATTGAGAGCATCCTCAGTGCCAGTCCGTGTGTCAGATGCTTTGCGTGGCTTCCCTTGTTCACTCCTCACAGTCACCGGAAGCCATGTACGTGACCGCTGCCAGAATGAGGGTCAGGAGCAACAATGTTTGGGGCATGACTGCAACCTGAAAGAGAGCCATGATACTCTTTTTTCAAAGAGTGTTTCTTCTTTCCAAATGGCAGAGTGTTCAGAATTACTCTCCCATGATTATTGAGGTTTCATCCCTAAAGGTGTCTGTTCCTTTTTCTTGGTCTAGTGATACTCACAGGGTAGCGACTGATGCAGTTCATTTCATAGTGGAAAAGGGATATCCCGTGTATACCAGAAGCAGGTACATGACGTAGGGCTTCTGATCCTGATACCCAGGGAAACTGTTCTCTAGGGATTCCTTTCTTGGGATCAGTTGTATGTACATATGGACATGGGAATGGGATTGCCACATCTAGGAATCATTTGAAATAGACCTTGTCCTTAGGGAACTTACAGGGAAATGAGGTGGGTTAAACTCTAAATATCATTAGTACTAGCCTGCTGTATTACCTATGTGGAGTAGCCAGCCTGGTGGTTTATGTAAGCTCTTCATAAAAGGAACATTTTGTTACGTATCTAATGTCTGCAAACTTAGTTTCCTCAGATGCCTGGCCTCATGTGCCTGGCCTATAGCTTGCTTCTTATTCTGGTCTCTTGACTCACGTGTCTGTTCTCTTTGGAGCTCATCTACTGTTAAATCTTTGCCTTTCTCTTCAGTGTGTAACACAATCCAGACTCCGTTAACCTGTTTTCACCATGAGCTTCCTACCCTGCTACCCTTTATTTCTTCTTGGCTTGTCATATTCACTTCATATTCGCCTCAGCTCCATTCCTATTTGTTGTTCCCTTTTTATGGGTGTTATGAATACTACATGTTCTAGGCATTGCAGCTGTGCCTCTTCTAAGCAGCTATATTTTATGCCATAGGGTGTTTCCCTCAATGTCCATAGCTGGTTAAACCAAGAATGGACATTTGACTCAAAAGCAGCCAATCTGTAGACCAGCCAGCAATATCAGGCTTAAAACGCAGCCCCCAAAATTAAACTGGTCCAGTCAAGTTTCTCTCTCAGGAATTTGCAGTTGGAAAATTATAAAACTCCAACCCATTTTGTGTGTGTGTGTGTTTGAATTTGAAAAATCATGTAGAGTAACTTCTGGGATGGTCATTACAGGGCTGTGTTCACTCCAAGTTTAGCAGGACTAATGAAAGCCAGTTGGGAGAAAGGAGGAGACCAGAACTGCTTCATGAGAGAAAAGGGGGCTGGAAATGAGAGTAGGCCCAGTCCACAGAGCTGGCATTGTTCCTGCCCTCCTGAAGTCTGGTAGTTCATTTTCTCCTGGATTCACGTGAAAGTTCCCAACAGCCTTACAGTAAATGTCTCTTTTTACTTGACATATTTTGAATAAATTTCTGTCCTTTCCAACCTAGAGCCTGATACTTTTAAATACAAATATTAAAGATTTTTTAAAACTCTAGATTGGGTTGAAAATATGGGACTATGTTATAGAACCTTCCTTGCAACCTCATAGAATTGTTTTTCTAAATTCTTTCATACCAAGGAAGAATGAATGAATGCCCACGTTTTAAAGTAGAAATAGAGAAAGCACGTTTTACAAGTTCTCTAGGGTATAGTTCTTTATGAACATTAAATGTTTCTACAATCTGGGACTGGCAGAACTTTCCTTTTTTCTCCTAACCCCAGTTTGGAGAATCTGTATAGAAAATTATATACATTAAACATTCTGTCCCTGGATGCTAAGGTAAGCACACTTCAAGTAACATACTCTAGAGTGAAGAGCTTATTTTCAGCATCAAAGATTGGAAAATGTATTGTGTATTGTTCTTTAATAACAATACATAAGTTCTGCAAGAAGAAGTAACAGTACTACTCATGTTCTTTATAGCCCTCAAGTGTTAACTTTCTTGGTTGGCCCTTGGGTCCCAGATTGATTACCTCATTATTAACTTTATAATTAGAACTTAGTTTGAATCCCAGTAACACTGTCTTATTTTTACAAAAACTAGAAGTATATTTTCTTAGACTCTATTTTCTCAGACTTGATCATAATGGACCATAGTCCAACTTTTTAATAAAAAATATTTGTTCATGATGAACTTAATCATTGCACCAGTTATCTTCTGAAATTAGAACCAGTTGCCTGTTTTGAAGCTGAGGTTAAGATGTTTTGAATGTGAGGAGATTGCAAGAGCAGTCACCACCCCCCAACCCCCCACTCAAGTCCTGACAGCATGATGCAGCTCAGAATGTTAATCCTATACTACAAGGTAAAGCTTTATTATATTTTTAAGAACTGAATAATATGCCTTTATTTTAAGATTTAACAGTGCAGTTTCAACTGCTAGGTGAAAGATACAGCATTGGTAAAAGACACATGATTTTTCTGTTAAGTCATTTTTTTATAGTACTTAAAAGAAGTAAGAAAAACGTTGACTGGGCCTCCCTGGTGGCGCAAGTGGTTGAGAGTCCGCCTGCCGATGCAGGGGATACGGGTTCGTGCCCCGGTCTGGGAGGATCCCATGTGCCGCGGAGCGGCTGGGCCCGTGAGCCATGGCCGCTGAGCCTGTGCGTCCGGAGCCTGCGCGTCCGGAGCCTGTGCTCCGCGACGGGGGAGGCCACAACAGTGAGAGGCCCGCATACCGCAAAAAAAAAAAAAAAAAAAAAAAAAAAAAAAAAAAAAAAGAAAAACGTTGACTTATTTCAGTTCAAGCTTTTTTTGGACTTGCAATTTTGTTCTTCTCAGGGAAACCACACAATATCTCCATATTATTAAACATCTATCCCAAAGCATGACATAATCAAGTACCTGATGCAAGTTTCAGAGCATTGCATCATCCTATTCCTCTCTCTCTCTCTTTCCCAATAAGAAATGCAAAACTTCATTCTAGATGGGGTTGTTGTTTTACCAAAATTGCACTGGTAGATGCTGGATTCATGTTTTCTGATAAAATTTGCAGTTTTGAAGCTTCTTTCTTAGCCCAGTCTACATTAAGGCATTTTCTTTCCATGTAGAAAGTTCTCAGGTAATATTTTGTTGGTTGAACATTTTTGGTTACGTGTCTACTTAAGAAAATCTTTAACTTGGACTGTCACTGGTAAATAACTCCTGGGATGTTACTCACAGCTTATTTGAGGCTCTAACTTGCTTGCTATTTCCTTTACACTAATGCCTTCTCCAGGGAATCATTTTCATCAAGCCTAGCTATTGATTCAGAGTTCAGGTTATTGCCTTACTGAAAATAAAAATTCATATAAATAGTTCTCAGCATTGACATTTGAGTTAATGTAAATACAAATCTCTCTATTTTTCAAATTTATGCATTCCAGCAAAGATGGTTGTAAAGCTAATTTCTATTAAGTGAATCCTATTTTCTTATTAATTTCCTTCTAAAATCAGCAGTGTATTTCTGTGAGGAAAGTGTCAATGCACTAAACAATTGATGTAGAGCTTGTGACCAAGTCCTTTGGTGTTCTAGACAGTGTAACACAGCAGTCTTACTGAAATACTCTGTAGCACTTTCAGAATTATGAACTATGTTGCACTTTGCTAACTTTGTAACCTCTTTTCTTTTGTTACCATCTGGGACTTAGATTCTTGAGAAACACCTAAATAGGATGAAGATTATAATATCACATTTTACAAATATGTACACAGTCTAACACATAATATATTTTAGGCTAAAATCTACTTCTATAAACATATTCACTTTCCCACTTGATTAGTTCTAGAACTGAAGCCAGGAATATCTGTATTTAGAATTAGAGAAAAAGGAATATAATGCACTAATGGATTAAACTCAGCTGGGATTTAGAGTCAGAGCATTAGAGTTCAAATACCAGCTTTGCCAGTATTTAATGTGAGACCTGTCTCTTAAGACCTTTTTGTGCTGTAGTATTTTTCATCTGGGAAATGGGGGGAAAGATTTCTATCTCACAGGGTTGTTGTGAAGGTGAAATGCTAATATGTAGGAAAGGGCTTTGTGAATTGTCACACTCTAGCATGGGATACCAGTAGCACTGGGTCAGAATGCGGGATTGCCCTGCACACTGCAAGGTGTGTAATATCCCTTGGCCCATTAAATACCTCTGCCCTCAGTTATTGTGACAACCAAATATGTTATTATACCTTTACACACATACCTAGGAGGTTGGTACAATTCTGATTGAGAGTTGTGTGCTGAGCAGTAGACTTGTGGAAATAAAACATTGTCCATACCCTCAGCGGGCTCATTCATTAAGAGGTGAGCTAAACAGGGGAAGAAGTAATTTAGTATGATGTGCTAAGTATAACTAGAAGTATGCACCAAGTACAGAGATAACATGAAGGATGGAGTAATTAACTGCCATAGGAGGACACAGAATCTTTCCTGTAGGATATGCCATCTAAATTGGGTTTTAAAAGATAGATTCAGAGTTTGCCAAATTAACAAATCCTACTAGGCAGAGAGCACAGCATGTGCAAGATCATGGAGGCCTGAAATAATAGGATGTGCTTGGGACGCTGTACACATTTTGATATTCTTAGGACACAAATGTTCTAATAAGAGGAAAAAATATTAGAACACTGTCAGTACAATATCAAAAATAATTAAGTCTGAGGGAATTGGACAAAATGACTAATTCACGGAAAAGTAAAGGTATTTATTCCTTATTTATTTCACATTTTGGCAAGAAAAGTTTATATCTATTTCATTCACTCATCTTTCTATTAGTGCTGCCACTACCTTAATTTAAGCCCATATTGCTTATGCTATTTTTTTTTTTTTTTTTTGCGGTATGCGGGCCTCTCACTGTTGTGGCCTCTCCCGTTGCGGAGCACAGGCTCCGGATGCGCAGGCTCAGCGGCCATGGCTCACGGGCCCAGCCGCTCCGCGGCACATGGGATCCTCCCAGACCGGGGCACGAACCCGTATCCCCTGCATCGGCAGGCGGACTCTCAACCACTGCGCCACCAGGGAGGCCCGCTTATGCTATTTTAACCAAAGAAGAATTCAGTCATTTAATATATTCTTTTATTGCCATGTACTTAGTACTTTGTTTAGTATTGTGGGTAAAAGATGAGTGAGAGAGAGAACCTTTACAAAGAAGTTGTTTTGAATCCCTGCAAAACACTTGGCATTGTCAGAAATACAAGAGTAATAAAACTGTTTTATAAATATATTACATTTATTTAACAGAGTTTTTGGCTTGTCTTCACCAATTTATCACATTATATAAATGAAGAAACTAAGGCTTAAAAAGACTGAACAATTTACCATCAGTTATCACACTGGCAGCTAGGACTGTGCATTCTATTCTGGTACTCTTCCTTCTCTACCTTATTGCCTACATGGTATCACCAAAGAGAGATATTATCAGTCTGCAGGTATTTGTTAAATTTCTTCTGAGATATGTGAGATTTTTATCTTCAAAGAGCTTACATCACAACTGGAAAGATAAGACTAATCAGTAAGTTACTCTACACCACATAACAAAAAAAATTTGAATTATTGAAGGTGTATGCAGAAAGTGCGATTTAATTTGTTTGAGTCTATAAGGGTCCTCAGTGGATCTCTTACAAAGCTGGTATTTACAGGGTAATGATGGCTATATTTTGTTTCTGATATGTGAATATTTAACTTTTAAAAATTTAATATTTCTTTGATATCTTATAAAATATTACTGTCATCATTCCTGTGAGTAGCTTGGGGGTTTTTTGTTGTTGTTATTTAGTTTATTTGTTTAGTTTTTTACTTTTGGTGGAGGTGGTATTGTTTGGTTGATTGGTTTAAGGCTTTTAAACCAATTATTGTAGTGGCTTCTTGGTGTGGGTACAGAAAATGCTTGTGGAATGATTTTTCCCTCCTAACAGGTTAGGAGCCAAAGAGGGACAACAGGAATGATCTAACAGAAATTGGGAAAGATGAACCAAAACCACTTGTAACTATCTGTATATGTGAGACAAAATGTTCAGAGAAGATATAGCAATGAAGTCTAAAAAAGCAGTGCAACGTTTCTGTGTTACCTTAAACACCCTTCTCATGACTTAAATCAGGTGGCAAATATGGAGTAAATTTATCATAAGACTTATTTCCCATCAGTAACAGATGTGGGTACTATAGAGGTGGAAACCATGTGCCACCCATGTATCTGCTACATTATAGCCCCTCATTAAGTGTTAATAAAATGGTATTTGCCAGTGTGGGTGAAATTTAGGATACAATCCATTGTTAATAAGCAATTCCTTATTTCTAGGCAGAATTATTGTAATATAATTCTAAATGTCTATTTTTAGATCAAGGTTTACTAGAAGTGAATAACTTTCCTCAAGACAATAAAAGTAAAAACATTGTTTTGCAAGCTAATTAGCCATAGTGATTGATAAATACTCATCTCCATTTGACATATTGAAGCATTTTGTTTATGTCTCGGAAGGCTGAACAGAAATGGTTACAGTTGACAGCTGTTGTACCACTAATAAGATTAAGTAAAGAAATTAGTTGTGTCAACTTTAATCTGCTGTTTAACACTGCAAACCACCTGGGGTCTTCTCCAGAGCCAACATGTTTAATTGTGACTTTAAAATTATATAACCAGATCCTACTTAAGAACATATCTAAAGACTTGCTAATCATAACTGTCTTGTTATTAGACAAGACAGAGTTTAACACTAGACTTTAAAATTAATGTTTTAATTTGATGCTCATCCTACATTTTTAAATATATTTTTGTAATCTTTGAAACATAACACCTTCTCAGTGGGAGGTTAATTTTAGGAAATGCAGAAAGTCTAATTAGGTTTTGCTTAAAATATATATGGTTTCACATTTAAAATTAGAATATGTCTCTGTGGAATAATTAAATTGCCTATCTAATTGTCCCAAATTCACCAATTAAAGAAGAACCCTTGAAATAACATATCCACTTGAAAGTTTCTTACTCCTGCTCTGAGACATCATTATACTTAGGAAAATCATTTAATTAAAAAATTAATCTCAGTGTTATTAAAATGTTACATTGTAGAATATGATATGCAATGTAATAATCATTTGTGATTGTTACATTGAATTTTGATGCAAACTGAAGTGTAGGATGCACATAATATACATACCCATAGTAAAGATTGGTTGGTCAGCAGCATTATTAGCGTCTCGTCAAGACCCCTTGAGCTGTCTTGATTTGCAGTTCCTGGATGTTGGCCCCCCCTGCTATCCCCACCCACCCTAAGTGTTCTAACATCAGAATGGAGGGAGTCAGAGGTAGAGAAGGCAGTGTGGATTTACACTAGTCATCACTGTGCCAGTGGGAAAAGTTTTCCTCTTTATCCGCAGCTCACACGGATCCAAATGTCCAAATGTCCACTGCAAAAATACCTCCAAATTCTGTCACAAGTCCACATTCTTTGTGGTCACAAAAATATAAAAACTGAATCATCTCTTCCTTATTAAATTTTCTGCATCATTCTTCTGTCCTCAGATTTCTTGCTGAGAAGACATTTTCTTATTAACCAAGACTTGCTTATTCAATATCTTCAAATTTTCTCAATAACATAATAACACTTAAAAAGACTTCCATGTATGCAAGACCACATATAGAACTTTTTGCAAATACATTTTCCATGTTAAATACTATTTTGCTTTGCTTTCATTCAGTTTATTTTAATCAGTACTATATGTCTAAAATCTATTTGGTACAACAGACCAAGTGAACATTATTAAAATGAGACTGCTTTAGAAAATTTTCTCCCTTGCCTCAATAAATAACTTTATAAGCACAATCAAATAGCACTCTCTGTTAACACTCCATGTTAGCATTCCATGTTGTTTTATAATTTTAAATTCACTGGTTCAGTAATATACACTAGAATCTTTCTACTTTCTGTAGAGAAGAACTAAGAGATCTGATACTAAAATATTTGCAAATGAAAGCTGATTTTATTTGTTTTAAAAATTTAAAAATCATGAACTTTCCACATGTTTTCCAAGCTGGGTAGTGTTCTTTCTCTACCTTTTTTGGTTGAGGAAGAGAGTATTATATTCATTCGCTCTGTTGTCAGTGTTTATTTTTCAGTTCCTGATACGTATAGACCAGGAAGTGTTTTATGTGCTTTGGATGCATTACAGAATAAAAAGTAATAAATGTGCAAAAGATTTGAATAGATACTTCACCGAAGAAGACACACAGATGGCAAGTAAGTGTATGAAAAGATGCTCTACCTCATTAGGAAATACAAGTTCAAACCACAAGAAGAAACTTCATCATACCTACTAAAATTTCATAAAAAAGAAAATTGATACTACCAAGTGCTGGTGAGCATACAGAGCAATTGTAACTCTCTTACTTACACTACTAGTGGGAAATGCACAATGGAACAGCCACTTTGGAAAACAGTGTGTAAGTCTCTCATAAAATTAAATATATACTTACTATATGGCCCAGCAGTCCCACTCCTAGTTACCCCAGATAAATAAAACAAAATATGTGCTCACAAAAACCTGTAAATGAATGTTTATAGCAGCTTTATTCATAATTGCCCCAAACTTGAAACAACCCAAATATTCTTCAACTGGTAAATGAATAAGCAATCCATAAGCATGGAAAGTATCTATGCAATTAAATACTATTCTGAAATAAAAAGGAACAGACTGTCTATGCATGCAGCAACACGGATGAATCTCAGATGCATTGTACTAAGTGAAAGAAACCAGAGTCAAAAAGCTGCATATGGAATGATTCGATTTCTATGACTGAAAAAGGCAAAACTACAGAATTAGAACACAGATATGTGATAGTCAGGGGTTAGGAGAGGAGATGACTAGAAAGTAACCATCCAGGGGAATTTGGGAGATGATGGTTCTATATCTTTATTGTGGTTGTGGTTTCACTGCTGAACGCATTTGTCAAAACTCTGTGCACTAAAAAGGGTAAATGGTAACTGTGTATAAATTGTACTTCAAATTTTAAAATTACATATTGAAAGTTCAAAAGAGCACATGATATATAAATGAAAGAAAATTCATTTATCATTAGACTTTTCAATATCAGTGTTTTATTTCAGAAGAAAATGAAGTAACATTTTTAATACACTCAAGAAAAGAAGATACATGCCAAGGAGTTTATATTCAGCAAAATTGACCTTCCCTTATAAAAGGCACAGACACTTATCAGTATGCAAGAACTCAGGGAATATTGTTCCCACAAGACCTTGCTAAGGAGTCTAATAGAGAACAAGCTTCAGACAAGCAATGCATATAGATACATTGACGTGTGGACTGATAGTGAACATTAAATATGTAATTATGGCACTAAAACTAAAGAAGATTAAGAGGGAGAGTGTAGTATGAGATGACTGTATGTTCTGACGGTGTAGCTAGTACAGCCTCTTTGGAGGTGAGGGATAGGTACGGCATATGCCAAAATATTTTTAACTGTTTTCAGTAATCATAATTAGTGTACTATTAATTTTGTTATTCTCAAACTGCTGTGTGTTATAATGTAGCATAAAGCAAATAAGTAATTATGGGTATTCTAACTCTGTCATCCTTGCTGCTCTTAAGGACCAGGATTCTCAGTGTCAAAGAGAGGAAAGAGAGCTGTTATATGTTGATAGAAGAGTTTGAAGAAAAAATCCCGTAGTCCTGAGTTTGAATCTGAAATAGCAATATGAATTTACAAGATACTTGATCTTTAACTGGGGATGGGTTCCCACCCCAGTCATTCTAATGAGTGTTTAAAAAAGCAGAATAGTGGAAAATGTGGTTAATTAATGCGTTAGCATGTTCCACAGTTGTACATTCTTGTATATTCTCCTTGAAACAAGGAAGACAGTTGTCCCTTCATTTAGACATCTCTGTGCACAGCCAGCTCTGTGCTGCATACTATGAGGGCCCCAAAAAGGATGAACCAGGCAAGGACCTTGCTTAGAACTAACTTAAGGTAGTTGTATAATAGAATAGAGTTTTCCGTGCTTTGACACTAGTCTCAGTTTTTAGCCTCCAGAATTGGCACATGCAGCTTTCAGGTGGGCCAGTCCTGCAGGGCCAGGCCTACATCACAGGCCCCGTTCTGTGAGGGGCCACTCACTTGGTGGGTCCAGTTAGGGTGTTAGATTTCTAATTGCAGTTGCATCTCCCTAGTTTCAAATAATTCTTTTTAATAATATCTTAAAAAGTTATTTTAGTTTGGAGCTTTATAAAGACAAAACATAATTTGAGAATGGCAATGCATATAAGCTATATGCCATTTATTAAATGCTTAATGCAAACAAAATGTACGTGGTAAATTATAATATGTTTGAGAGCTCTAGTTTTAATATTCATTTCTCCCTTCCCTAGGAAACTGGTATTACTCCAGGGCTGTGTGTTCTGGTTCAGTCCAGATAATCTTCTTTCCTTAAATTATATCATTTGCTGTGTTTTGTGATGTTCTGTCTCTTTCCTACACTTATCCACATCAAGCCAATCCTTTTCTTACATGAGGGCCAAAACAGTAACTGATGAAAATTCCAAGTTTCTCTTTGCAGCTGTATTGGTGTGACTCTTATTACTTGCTGTGCCTACTTAGCACAGAATTTTGCTCTGCAGGAACTTAAAGCCTTCACTCACCTCCATGTGTATAAGCTATACGCCATTTATTAAATGCTCAATGCAAGCCAGAGGCATTTGGTAAATTATAATTTATAATATAAGGACTCTGGTTTTAAACTGCCAATGGCAGTTGTTTTTAAATGTCTGCTTTCTTGACACTGGTATGAGATAGTGGATTTTGGTGAACAGTGTTTCCTGAAAAGTCTTAATCACTGGAAACTGCATAAGGATATAAACTTACATACTTCCTTAGTTATATTATTGTATCAAGTCCTCTTAGGCTGCAACCACCTGGGGCTTTTCTATTTAACTATTTCATAACATCTTAGATACTAATCTTAATGTCGGAGGTGTACTACACTTGTATTCTATTAGTGTCCTTTTGGGGTATAAATAGGTTCCTGTATTTATTGCTAAAATACCCAGCTTTGTGATGCCTTTTCTGTCCCCTGCTTTTCAGAGGAAACATTTTCAGTGAGAAGACTTACTGACACAAGATTCACTCATGTATTCATGATTATTTGGAGCAGAAAGCCTTTATCTAAACCCAACCACAGTGTACTTTTGACAGAAAGGACAGTAAGATTTTACTGTCTTCTCAGAAGATACTTTTAAAATCTGGGGCTTTCTGTTTGATGTTAAAAAGTGCTTCCAGTCATTTGAGTTTTAAATTACAAGGAAAGCTGCTTGGGCAGACCACCCAAGCTGGGTTCAAAGAAATGATCTTTCTAAGACAGGTGCTCTTCAAATAGAGGTTGTTTTTCAAACAAGTTCTACTAAGTGGACAAGTTTTTCCTGACCCTGAGATTTTTGGTTACTGCCCCCCACCTGCCCCGCCCCGCTTTTTTCTCATCAGAAAGTAGTTTCTTTGTGGAAGTTTCTTTGGAGAGTTTTGTGAGCATAAGATTATACAGATGCATATTCCATACTTTACTAGTAAATGCAGTTTTTTTAATGCACAGAGGGCTTTAGGACAAAATCCCCTACCATGTGCTGTTTGCTTTTTCATGTGTATGTTTATTTATGCCTTACGATATTCCACAAAAGATTTTAGACAAGTTGTAGGGATTTCATTGAATAAGACAGAAAAAAAGAGATTAGAAATCAAGACCATAAAAATTATAGATCAAAACCAAAGGGAAAAGAGGATACAATTATAGAACTATAATTCCACGTGTCATTCTAAATATAGTACCCTCATTTTTTTTAAGCCTTGAGGGATCTATAGTTACATGTGTTAGTCCCACTATAAAGCTGCAGTACACAAAACAATGTGATATTGGCACAATGCTGAACAATATTATCAACTAGACTAGGAAACCAGGGAATATATCCTATATATATAGTTATAGTAAAGGTGGCATTTCAAACCAGTAGAGAAACGGTGAATTATTGAGTAATCTCTGGGGCGGGGGGTGGAATTTAGGCTTCTGCCTCATGCCACACCCCAAAATAAATTTTAAATGATTTGATAGTAAATTATAAAACCATAAAATTACCACACACAGTGATGATTAAAGAAAAATAAATACAAATGGCTAGACACAGACATGTAGTTACCTCATCTTATAGTGAAGAATAACCTTTTAAAGGATAAAAGGAAAGGAAGAAAAAAATAAATCACAAAGAAAGAATTATTTGACTACCTAAAATTGTTTAGCTTCAGTACATAAAAAATGCTTTCAAAATAACAAGCAAAATTAATGGCAGTAGGTAAACTGGAAAATATATTAACAACATGTATTAACCCTTTGTTATATTTATATTGAGAGAATCCTTATAAATCACTAAGAAAAAGATAAAAACCTCCAGTAAAAATTTTAAAATAGAGGATAAGAATAATTAACAAAAAGATAAGTGGCTACTTACCTTATACCTTATCCCACAATCAATTTCATAGCTTGCATTTAAATGCAAAAATCTATGAAAATGCCAGAAGTAAATTTAAAAGAATGTTTTTATAATCTTGAAGTGGGAAGGTCCTTCTAAGTTTTACACAATACCCAGGTGTACTAAAGGGAAAGTTTGACAGATTTTATCAAATAAAAATGAAAACATTCTTTATGACAGAAAACAAAAAAGTTAGATAAGCAACAGACTGGAAAAGTTATTTGCTACATATGATGATAAAAGGTTAATATCTTTATTATTGGTAAAGAGCCTTATAAATCAATAAGAAAAAGAGAGACCCCCCCAATAGAAAAATGGGTAAAAGGTTCACAGTGATAATTCAAGAAAATATAAATATACATTGGCAATAAGCACATGAAAAAGTCTTTGATCACACTAGTAATAAAAGAAATGCAACCCTTTAAAAATTCCATTTTTAGCTGTCAGATCAGTAACAGTTGTTTATAATGAAATTATCTGGTGTTGGTAAAAACATGGAGAAACTCTTTTTCTGGGAGTATAAATTGGTTTAAAATATTTTTTTTCTGGTGGGCAATTTGAATTTTGCAGTGTCTATCAAAAATCTTAAATGTTCATATCCTTTGACTCAAATTATCATTGCTGAAAATTCATCCTAAGGAAGCAGAAGAATTTGTTCAGTACAGCTATTATGAACATGAGTTGTGCTATTGAGCACATCCTATGTTTGTGGAGCTCCCAAGCATATAATGTGGCCCTCCCACTATAGAGCATGAGAATGCCAGGTATTTGCTTCCCAGTATTCTTTGTGTCTAGTATATAAACTTGTGACCTAGGCTTCATGACCCAACATACCCACTCCAGACTTTTACTCTGAGGCTAATGAAGTAAGAAGCAAGGACATCCCAAACTCTATTCTTTTGACAATTGGAGGCAGCTGCATCTGGTGTCCAAAATCATAGTGTGAGTTCAAGCTGTGGCATATGGTGCCCAGTGTTTTTTTAGCAGATCAATTTCATGGTATGTGATTTGGATATTGGTCCAGGCAGTGTAACTTCTGTGCCTGTGTTTTCTAAATCCTATGATATACCCAATAGCCTGTCAGTTAACTTCCTTAATATCTAAGTCAGCCAGAGCTTACTTCCTGTGGCATATAACTAAGAACTCTGAATATTAAAACAGTGTTGTTTATAACGTTGAAAATTGGGCACAATAGTAAGGGATTGATTGAAGTAAAATTTTATATCCATTGGATGACACTGTTCCATCTTTTAAAATCTATAATATTTCTCAATGTAAGTATTTTAATCAGAAAAGGAATTTAAAATAAGAAATTGGATGTCTACAAAACTGTTGGAAAAAGTTGTAGACCTTTTGTTGTTGACTCCAAAACAATACCAGACATATCCACTGGGGGCGCTGCTCCCTTTGAGGCCAAACACAAGTTAGGAAGGAAATAAGCTAATGCCACACACAACTTTCTCTCACAACCAGGAAACCACAGAATGGGTACCTAAGGCTGCAGATCAGGTTAGGAAATCAAATCAAGTAGTACAAGTTATCCCACTGGTTCTTGACACACAGAATTCGGGAAATGGAACCTGAATACTACTGCAGGAAAACCTCACTTTTCCAAACCTTGCTTGATAAGGACAACAACCAATGGCAGGGGGAGATGGCCTTGGCTCACTTCACCCTCCAAGTCTTGTATGATACCATTTGTGTGGGAGGGAACAACTCTTGCATATGCACAGACTACTTCTGGAAAGATATGTAAACTAGTAACCATGGTGATTTCTAAGGTAGGGAACTGACTGGCTGAGGGAAATAAGTAAGAGGGAGATACTTCTCACCATGCTTTTTTGTGTGTGTTGTACTAAGGTCATCATTCCTATTCAAAAAGTTACCAAGTTAAATTTTATGTGTATTGAAGCTCAGTAGTTTTTACTGTACTCCAAGGGAACACACCCACAGGTGTCCCCAGGTCTCTGAGGAACCCTTCAAGGCTCTTTGAGAGGAGAACAAAGTAGGGTCCTGGGTCCCCCACTTCTGCTTCAGTCAGCAGAGGTCTGATTTTATCTGTTCTTTGGTTTAGGCTTCTGAAAAACATTTTGTTAGCTTTTAAGCTTCTGAGTAAGAAAGCATTCTGCTGCTTAATTTAAAAAATTGAAGACCAGTGTTATAGAAGGATTTTTTTAAAGATTTTTTTTGATGTGGACCATTTTTAAAGTCTTTATTGAATTTGTTACAATACTGCTTCTGTTTTATGTTTTGGTTTTTTGGCCCCGAGGCATGTGGGATCTTAGCTCCCTGTCCAGGGATTGAACAACACTCACCCCCGGCATTGGAAGGCAAAGTCTTAACCACTGGACCACCAGGGAAATCCCTATAGAAGAACATTAAATGTCATGGAGAAATATTCATTGTACACATATTAACTAAGTGAATATTTGTAAGAGAAGATTGGAAGTACAAATACCAATCATCTCTTGATAGTTTTTACTGTTTATTTGTGCTTCTCTTTCCCAAAGTTATGACAGTTATCTAAAATTATTTTTATAATCACAAATACATGTTATTTTTTAAATTAAAAAGAAAAGCCCTCTTGAAAAATCTAAATATGTTACCTAATAACTGAAATAATGCTGATTTGCATTTGTGGAGAATTTGTTAGGTAGCACCTCCAAATCAATGTGTCATAAATGAGTTACATGTAGGCCACGTTTTCCTGTACAATCCTCAGGGATTAAGTCAGGCCAGAGCTGAGCCTCCTCCTGGCTCCCTTCAACTTAGAGTCCTTTCGTTGTTTTGTTTTGTTTGCGGTACGCGGGCCTCTCACCGCCGTGGCCCCTCCCGCCGTGGAGCACAGGCTCCGGACTCGCAGGCCCAGTGGCCACGGCTCACAGGCCCAGACGCTCCGTGGCACGTAGGATCCTCCTGGACCGGGGCACGAACCTGCGCCCCCTGCATCGGCAGGTGGACTCCCAACCACTGCGCCACCAGGGAAGCCCCCTTTCGTTGTTTATGCCAGTATACCATGAAGAAATTTGGGACACACTGTGCTTTATTATCCTGGAAATAATAGCTTCTATAGCACACTTTGATTGGATTTTTTAAATGTTTTATTTGTGCATTTCTTAACAAGAATAATAAGATTAATAACGCTAATGAAGTCTATCATTATTAAGTATTTAAGCATGTGCCAGGCACTGTCCTAAGTATAATATTTTACATCTGTTATCTCATTTAATTCTCATGATAACCATGTGAAGCTTAGGTATTATTATCTCAGTTTTATAGGTAAGAAAATGGATGCTAAGATATTAAATGAGTAACTTGCTAAAACCTCAAATGGCACAACTGGGTTTCTAACCTAGTGTCTTATTCCAGTACCTCTACTCTTAACCAATGTATTCTAATGCTCAGTTTCCAGGAACCTATCAATTATGTGAAGCAAGATACAACTATATCAGACAAACATATGATTACAAGTACAGGAGGGGCTGTCTTCACCATCATTCTCCTACTAGAGCATCAGCTCCATGAGGACAGAGAGCTTGTCTGTCTTGTCCACCTAGCACAGAGCCTGGAAAATCATAGGCACTTAGATATTTGTTGAATGAATGAATACCCACTTGTTGGTTCTTAGACCTGTACTTTTCAACTCTAGCTCTTCATCAGAATTGCTCATAGAACTTTTGAAACATGCAGATGTCTAGAGCCCTCCCATTCCCCAACTAGCATCTCCAGGGGAGGAACTCAGGCAAGTATATATCTTTAAAGATATACAGGTGATGCTAGTGCTCTGTCAAACTCTAGAGCCCCTATTCCAGAACAGTGGCCCTCTGACTTGAAGATGCATCAGAATTACCTGTGGAATTTGTTAAAACACAAATTGCTGGACTCTACCCCCAAAGTTTCTAGTATTTAGTAACCTGGGGTGGAACCTGAGAATTTGCATTTCTAAAAGTTCCCAGGTAATATTGATGCTACTGGTCCGTGGTTCACACTTTAAGAATTGTTGTTCTAGAGGATTGGCTGTAAGGGACTAAATCAAAACACTTATACATAGGACTTAAGCAGGAGATTTAGTCAGACAGGCAGGAATCAACATTAATCACTCAGGCAATGCAGGTTAATCACAGTTTTCAAAGCACTCAGAAGAATACCCATTGAGTGTTGCTCCAAATGTTTCTTTGAACAGTGGCATATAATTTTTTAATCCTTAAGAAAAAAAAACATTTCTTTGATGGGTTTGACCTTAGACTGTTTTATTCTCTAGGTCCTCCCCTGCTCAGTCTCTGAGCAGGTGTGGTGCTCACTCCCCAGAACTCTGCAGTTCTTGTCTCACAGGGAAAGCCTCTAGTTTCTCCTCATGTGTGCTCCCTTCTTCCATCATCTGCCCTTGTCGACCAGGAGATCTAGCAACAGGAGCTTTGGCAGACCTTTTTTTCTGGGTATTATTCAAAGAATTCTAGGTCCCAAAATTCCTGGGTAATATCTAATCTTAGATTATAAAGACCTTGTCAGTAGACTGGTAAGTACATTTCCATTGCCTGCTGCTGCAACTAAGAAATTAATAAGAGGCAAGAATTAGTTACTGATGAACACTGGGCTGTGGATAAAAATTACAAGCTTTTATATCTAGCTGATGGACCTTGCACCTAGTAATATTTGGCTTGTTTTTTTTTTTTTTTTAGAGTGACTTCTATCCCATGCCTGTTGCTTTTATACCATTCATTTTATGTATTTTAAATTGTTTAGAGAAGAGCTGCACGGGTTTTATAAGTGGTGTTTTTCTCCTTCTGTTAGGTCTCTCTGCAATGCAGTCAATGTTTACAACCTCACCTGCAATAACTGTTCAGAAAACTGCACTGATGTTCTGTTTAGTAACAAGATTACCTTCTTGATGGACCTCCTCATACACCAGTTGACGGTATGTAATATTATTGCTTTGAATTAGAAGCAGCTAAGATTTGAGAAATATCCCCTGTAGAGAAAACTAAAAGCTTATTTACTCTCCAGATTGGGAAAAAAAAAAAAGTGAAGATGATTGGGAGAGTAAAATAGGAACTGGCAGAAAAACCTCTTAATTTGAAAATCTTATATTGCAGTCTCCTAAGTTCCAATATTTGATGGGTAATATACTTGTAGCACTTGCTGAGATCATAAATTTACATGATCAGACTAGGGCTTTGGAATGAGTTAGGCTCAAAGGCAAACCTCTGAGGCCGTAGGAATGAGTGCTGTAGAAGGGAAGACATCTGGGAAAGTCTCAAAACCTCTCTTACCAGCTCAGTTAAAAGGGTCAGTTTAAAAAGGACTTTTTGATAACCATTGATATATTTTTTTGAAGGAAGAAACGCCTCTGTCAGAAAGGGGCAAACCTGTTATACTTTTGCAATGGGAACAAGCAGCCAATTGTAGCCTTAAATTTTACTTCAGTTCACAGGTGTTGAAAGAGGTAAGCTCAGCATAGTATCCAAAGGTTTAGGCCTGTCAACTGCAGTCTCCAGAACACAGCCCTGGGGCCAGAATTTTCTTGGTCAAGTTTCTGAGCCCCTGAGATATTGGCACAAAATCTCTCTCAAGCTGCAAGGTTATAACACAGGAGATTTATTTTTCAGAACCGATCTACTTTTACTCAGCACATATTTCTAATAGCTCTTCCTAAACTGTGTGCCTTTTGCTCTCTTTCCTTCTCCACTTGGTTAATTTCTACACATTCTGCAGACCTTTACTGAGACATAATGGCACCTTCTTTATGAAACCTTCCCCAACCTGACTCTTTCCTCAAGTCCAGGTTAGGTGTTCTTCTTACATGCTCCTCTGCATTATGTCATTCATAGAATTAATCATATTGAATTGTAATTAACTGTTTACTTGTCCATTTCCCCAACTAGCCATAAAATCAAGGAGGACAGGAGGTAATTTATCACTTTCTCCGAGATCCTAACACAGGGCCTGACACAGTAGCTTCAGTATGTCTTTGATGAATATATAAGTAAATAAATGGAACCCCATAAGTTTCAAGCTGAAAATCAGAAAGGAAATTATGAGGCCCTTACACGTAGGTATACTGACAATGAGAAGGGACTGCAGTGAGAGAGAACAAAAAACACAGACCTAGAACTGTTACACAGTGCAATAATGGCTATTTATAGTGATGACACTGAGTCATCACTTGAGGGCTAAGTTATATGTGGTTTTATCTATAAAAGAAGGCATTGAAATACGAGTTACACATTTAGCAAAATTCTATCAGAAATAGTTGAAAGGCAGGGGCAAGGAGAAAAGACTTAGCATTTGTGGTATGGCCTTATATTCCAGGTATTTTAATATATATTGCTTCATTTAATTTTTAAAACAGAAAGTCAGTATTATTATATCATTTTACAGATGAGGAAACTTGAGTCCCAGAGAGGTTGGCTTGCCCAGGGCTACATAGATAGTAAGTCACGGAGTCAAGAGTCCAACCTAGGTCCGTCAAACCCAAATTAAGGAACATTCTACACAAAAATTGACTTGTACTTTTCAAAAGTGTCAGTGTCATGAAAGAAAAGGAAAGGTTAGAGAACTATCACAGACTGGAGGAAACTAAGGAGATCTGACAATTAGATGTAATGTGGGATCCTAGACCAGAAAAAGGATGTTAGTGAGAAAACTAGAAAATTCAAATAAGCTCAATAGAATAGTTAATTTTATTGGCTCACTTCTTGCTTTCAGTAATTATACTATGGTTTTGTAAGGTGTTAACAGTAGGGATACTGGCTGAAGGGAACTCTACTATTCTTGCATCATATCCTGTTTTTAAGTCTTCTTGCATATTCTTTCACATTTAAAAGCCATTCTCTTTTTTTTTTTTTTTTTTTTTTGCCGTACGCGGGCCTCTCCCTGTTGTGCCCTCTCCCGTTGCGAAGCACAGGCTCCGGAAACACAGGCTCAGCGGCCACGGCTCACGGGCCCAGCCGCTCCACCGCATGTGGGATCCTCCCGGACCGGGGCACGAACCCATGTCCCCTGCATTGGCAGGCGGACTCTCAACCACTGCGCCACCAGGGAAGCCCCGCCATTCTCTTTTGTTACTTGTCCTGTTCAAAGTATATAATTTATATTCTTCCATTACCAATTTTAAATTATTTTAAAATAAGTAAAAACTAAAAAACCAAATCCCATGCTCTCTCACTGTTGCATGCTGCATCATCTGGAAGAATTTACTCTGTGAAACCTATTCTATATTGCTAATGGAAGAAGATACATAAATGTACTTTGAACAGAACAGGTAACAAAAGAGACATTTGAAATGTGAAGGAATGAGCAAGAAGACTTACAGACAAGATCCTCCATCCTAGCTAGGATGTCTAGAATGTCTCTTCATTCTTTTCTGATCGAAACCTTTTCTTATTGTATGAGGTAGTTTGTTTATTCTCTCACTTAATAATTGTAAGCGCCTACTATTTCCAGTTCCAGAGAAGCATAAGACATGATCCCAACCATCCAGGAAATTCCTGCATAGGAGTGGTAATAGACATGTAAATTGCATATAAAAATGGTGTGTTGGAAACCTGTACAGAGTATAGTGGAGCACGAGGAAGGAGCTCAGTAGCCTCCGCCCGGGACATCACAAAGGAGGGACATTTGAGCTAGACCTTATCTCCTCATAATAGCTTTCAGTTACTAAGTGCCTACTATGTGCCAGGAGCTTGTAAAAGTAGTTTGATCCTCTCCCTGTATTTTGAAATCCCCAGTTTTCTTTGAATAATATTCCCTTACTTGTGACCTCAAGGTTTCTTGACACTCAGAAAGCTTTTAGTCTCCCAACCAGTGGATATCACCACATTCTATGTTTATTTTGTTCAGTTTAGAACTGGGATCCTGGGATATTAGTTTATCAAACACATTTTATCCCTCCTATATGTGGCACTTTCTGGTTTCTGCTGTTCCTTTTGGCTTTTTATTCTCTAGCTGTCAATTCTAATACTGCTGTGATAGAGTTTGTGATAGTTGGGAGAGGAGGGTATGTTTTCTAAGTTGGGGAAGTAGAAGGTGGTGGTGGCTAGTGATGGTGATTTTTACATTTCTGGAAATCACTTGAGTGCATTTCCATTTTTATTGCTGACTTGTTTTGATATACATGTAACTGAAATATGGATCACTAACTTGTTAGTACCCTTTAAGTAAAGGATAGAAAATAGTCATCAACATATTTTCCAGAAGGATTAGAAAGAAGCATAAAAGAAGCTAATTAATTGAGATCTGGTGGAATTTATATGACACCTGATTTTAGGACACTTCAGCCTTTCTGGTTCTTCAGCAAACTGAGATGGTTTAGAAGACTTTCTTTTCCCCCAGTCTAGCTGTTTGGAGTTTGTTTTAGCACTCTTGTATTTCATCTCAATTATGTGCAAAGCATCGTACAGATTCCAGGGTTACAGAGGTGAATTGGACACAGCTCCTTTCCTCTAGAAGCCCACAGTTGAAAAAGGAACAACTTACATACATTAACATTAAAGGAAAGCTATGAGAAGTTCTGTAACATAATCAGAGCTACAGAGTAGCCCACGCAGCCTAAAAGAGTGCCTGGCACATAAGAGGTGCCTGTTAAATATTTGATGAATGAATGAATGAGTTCTAATTGGAGCACTGGAGAGGCTTTCGGGAAGAAATTGTATTTGCCCATGCCTTGAGGAAGGATGGAAATTCTACAGTTCTGGATTATGACTTTTACAAAAGCTAAATTAGGATACGTGGCACTGTAAAAGCTTTTTCTTGCAGCACAGATTCAAAGTAGGATTTTTAAGATAAGGTCTTGAGGAATTTATTTGGAGTCATGTAAAAACAGTACATTTAGACAGGCATGATCTAGGATGAAGGCTAACAGAAATGTATTATCTTCCAAAAAGTATGAAAACTTTAAAATATGTTAAAGCAGATTTCATTCAATAAGTAATTGTTAAGAATCTTCTCTGTACCTAAATCATTTCAGTGCATAGAAAAGTAGGCCTCTACCTTCAAAATGTCTCCTTGAGGAGACCAGACATGCACATTAGGAGGCAATAAAAAGACCAGTGAGAAAGAGTAAACTGGCAAAATAGGAAGTCCCAGTTCTCATTCCCCACAGAGATACTTAACAACTATATACAGACCAAAATACCATTATGAGAACTCTGGTAAACAGTTAAGATATTGCAATACCCCAGATGATCTCAAAGCCAAGAACAGCCACACTGATGTGGGTAAGAAGAACTGTTTTGCTTTACTCATGATCGCCCCTCTCTCAAGTTGGCACAGCTCCACACTGGAAGATAATAACCCAGCTCATGGGTTCTCCCCTTTAGGAGGGAGGGGAGTTGAGTGTGAGTCCTGCATTCTGGCTTTTTGGAGGACTGCCAGGGGACTTGTATCTGTCTCACCTGACTTATGGCACTGACAGGAAACTGGCATACTTTGGATGACTGGCAGCCCCTGAGAACAAGAGAGAGCAAGGCAGCTTGCTTCTGAGAACCAGAGAACTTGCAGTGCTGCAGGCAGACACCAGAGGGAGCAAGAGATTATGATCTCCTGAAACAGAAACTAGCAAGCCTTTCTAATTGAGGAATTGCACACTCAGGCCCAGAGAAGTCCTATCCCCTACAGAAGTGTCAGAGAATGCCTAATTCCCTAGTCAAGGTGATTGGTGTCTTCCCCTTTACAAAGCCAATATGTACAGTCTAAAAGTCATGCTTGTTTTTTCAAATGTGCAGATCCCAACACAAAGTTATAAGACACACAAAGAAAAAGGGAAACATGGCCCCTACAAAGAACAAGATAAATCTTCAAAACCAGCCCTAAGGAAGCAGGTATATGAATTACCTGACAAAAAATTCAAAATAATCATCATAAAGATGTTCTATGAACTCAAGAAAATGATATATGAACAAAATGAAAATAACAAAGAGGTAGAAAATATAAAAAGAGCCAAAGACAAGTTTCAGAGCTGAAGAATACAATGATTGAACTGAAAAAATTAGAGGAATTCAAGATCAGCATTGATCAAACAGAAGAAAGAATCATTGAACTAAAAGATAGGTCATTTGAAATTATCCAGTCAGGAATAAAAAGAAAAAAGAATGAAAAAAGCCTAAGGGACTTATGCTGTACTGTAAAGTAGGCAAATGTATGTATTATGGTAGTCGCAAAAGGAGAGAGAAAGAGAGAATGGGGCAGAAAGCTTATTTAAATAAATAATGGCCTAAAATTTCCCGGTCTAGTGAAGGAAAGGGAATCCAAATTCAAGAATTCCAACAGATCCTAACTTTGATGAACCCAAAGAATCTCACAGAGACACATTATAATCAACTTATCAAAAGTCAAAGACAGAATTTTGAATGCAGCAAAAGGAAAGCAACTTGTCACATGCAAGGGAACTCTCATAAAACAATCAGTGGATTTCTCACCAGGAACACTACAGGCCAGAAGGGAGTGGAAGGTTATAATCAAAATGCTAAAAGAAAAAAAGGCCAACCAAGAACACTATATCCAGCAAAACTATCCTTCAAAAATGAAGGAAAAATAAAAACTTTCCCAGATAAATAAAAGCTAAGGGAATTCATCACCACTACTAGACCTGCTTTACAAGAAATTCTAAAAGGAGTCCTTCAAATGGGAACAAAAAGACACTAAATAGCAACATGAAAGCATATGAAAGTATAAAGCTTACTGGTAAATGTAAATATATAGACAAATACTGAATGCTGTAATACTGTAATGGGAGGGTGGTTAAATCACTGTTAATTCTGTTATAGAAATTAAAAGACAAAAGTGTAGAAATAACTATAACTATAAAAGTATGTTAATGGATACATGATATAAAATATGTATTTTGTGACATCAGTAACATAAAATATTGGGGGGGAGAAGTAAAAGTGTAGCATATTTGTATGTGATTGATGTTGTTATCAGCTTGAAATAGATTATTATAACTATAAGATGCTTTATGTAAACCCAGTGGCAACCACAAAGAAAATACCTATAGAAGATACTCAAAAGAAAATGAGAAAGGAATCAAAGCATGTTACTACAAACAAAAAAAAATCAACAATACAAAGCAAGACAGCAGGAGAGGAATGAGGGACAAAATAACTACAAGACAGAAAATAATTAACAAAACGGCAATAGTAGTTTCTTCTCTATCAATAATTACTTTAAATGTAAATAGATTAAACTCTCCAGTAAAAAGACATACAGTGGCTGAATGGATCAAAATCATTTGGCAACAACAGACTCACTTTAAATTTAAGGACACACGTAAGCTGAAAGTAAAAGAAGTGACAAAGATAATCCATGCAAATGGTAACCAAACAAGAGCAGAGGTGGCCATACCTATATCAGACAAAATAGACTTGAAGTCAAAAACTCTCAGAAGAGATAAAGAACGACATCATATAGTAATAAAAGGTCAATTTTTCAGGAAGGTATAACAATTGTAAATATATATGCATATGCACCCATCAGAGCACTCAAATATAAGAAGCAAACATTGAAAAGAACTGAAGGAAGAAGATGACAGTAACACAGTAAAAGTAAGGGATTTCAATACCCCACTTTCAATAATGGATAAACATCTAGAAAGAAAATCATTAAGTAAACAGAGGATTTGAACAACACTATAGGCTGAATGAACCTAATACACATATACAAAATATTCCACCCACCAGCAGCAGAATACACATTTTTCTCAAGCACACATGGAACATTCTTCAGGATAGATCACATGTTAGGTCACAAAACACATCAACAAATTTAAGATGACTGATACCATACCAAGTATATTTTCTGACCACAATGGATTGAAAATAGAAATTAATAGCAGAAGGAAAACTGGAAAATCTACAAATATGTGGAAATTAAACAAATTCATGAAAAAAACAGTGAATCAAAGAATGAAATTAAAAGAGAACTTAGATAGTATCTTTGAGACAAATTAAAATATAACGTACAAAAACTTACGAGATGCTTAAAGGCAGTGCTAAGAAGGAAGTTCATAGCAATAAATGCCTGCATTAAAAAGGAAGAAAGATCTCAACCAAACAACTTTATACCTCAAGAAACTAGAAAAAGAAAAACTAAGCCCAGAGTTAGCAGAGGGAAGGAAATAATTCAGATTAAAGCAAACTGACATAAAAACAGACACATAGACCAATGGAACAGAATAGAGAGCTCAGAAGTAAATCCACAAATATACAGTCAACTAAGATTTGACAAGGCATTAAAAATACACAAAGGAAAAGGTGGTCTCTTCAATAAATGCTGTTGGGTAATCTTCAGTAAATGCTGTTGGGAAATGGTGGATATCCACATGCAAAAGAATGAGATTGGACCCTTATCTTACACCAGGGGTCCCCAACCCCTGGAACCAGGCCACACAGCAGGAGGTGAGTGGCGGGCAAGCGAGAAAAGCTTCATCTGCCACTCCCCATCACTCGCATTACCATCTGAACCATCACACACACACTGCCCCTGTGCCCCAGTCCGTGGAAAAACTGTCTTCCACAAAACTGATCCCTGGTACCAAAAAGGTTGGGGACCATACACAAAAATTACACAACACACAAAAATTAACTCCAAATGGATTTAAAACTTAAATGTAAGACCTGAAACCATAAACTCGTAAAAGAAAGCATGAAGAGAAAGCTCCTTGACGTTGGTCCTGGCAAGGATTTTTTGGGGGGTATATGATGCCAAAAGTACAACAAAAGCAAAAATAAACAAGTGGCACTACATCAAACTAAACAGCTTCTGTACAGCAAATAAAACAATCAACAAAATGAAAAGGCAAACTTCAGAGTGGGAGAAAATATTTGAAATTTATATATCTGATGAAGGGTTAATATCCAAAATACATAATATCCAAAAATCAAAAACACAGAACGTAACAAGTATTGGCAAGAATTTGGAGAAATTGGAACCGTTGTGCACTGCTGGTGGAAATGTAAAATGGTGCAGCTGCTTTGGAAAACAGTAATGGCAGTTCCTCAAGAAATTAAAAATAGAACTACCATATGGGATTACTTCTTGGTATTTACCCCAAAAGAATTGAAATTAGAATCTCAATTAGATACTTGCACTCTCATGTTCACTGTAGCATTATTCATAGTAACTAAGAGGGGGAGATAACCTAAATGTCCATTGACAAATGAGTGATAAAGAAAATGTATGTACATACACTGGAATATTGGTTAGCCATAAAAAAGAAGGAAATCCTGCCATATGCTACAACGTGGATGAACCTTATGAAATAAGCCAGTCACAGAGGGGCAAATACTGCATGATTTCACTTATGTGAGATATCTAAAGTAGTCAAACTCATTAAACTGAAAGTCGAATGGTGATTTCCAGGAGCTGGGGTGAGGGGAAGTGAGAAGTTACTGTTCAGTGGGTATTGAGTTTCAGTCATGCAAGATGAAAAAGTTCTAGAGATCTGTTTTACAACCATGTGCATATAGTTAATTAGACTGTAATGTATACTTAAAATTGTTAGATGGTAAATTTATGTTACATGTTTATTACCATAAAAAAAGATCAGTACAAGTACCCCTGAGTGCTGTGAAAATAGATTGATAGACTTTTAATGTTGAACAAATTCTAAATAGTCCATATTACAGATTAGTAAATTGAGATGTGGCAAAGAGATCATACAACTACCTAGTGATAGAACCATGACCTGGATGCTAGTCTCCTGAGTCCCTGTCCAGGACATCCCTTCCTATAATCTAAATTGATGTGTCCTCACTTTATTGAGTTGACAAATGAGATAAAGTAACATTTTTGTGACTTTAATTTTATACATGTTTAATATTGTCACCTGGGTAAGATACACTGAAGAAGCATTTAATTAAAAGATTTATAATTTCTTGATGTTTCATTGCACTTTAAAAGGCATTACATATTTTATTAGCATTCTTATTTTTAATTCATAGTAACCTGTTCCTCATGGAATATTTAAAGAATACTCTTCTAAATTGTGCGTATATATTTTCTGGAGCCAAGAAAACTGTTAATTGAAAAGTGATGTACAAACCTTAAATAATTGATATGGTACTGTTGGATCAAAGAGACTGTTGGTGAGCACTTCAGAATGTGACAAGAAAGCCCTGTGTACAAACAAAGAAAATATAAGTGCAACCTTACAGCAAGGGGATCGCTTTTCACTGAGTCGTGTGCAGAGCCATGCAGGTGCCTATTTCATTTTCATTACAGCAGCAAAGGCCTGGAATTGGCCATCCACCACACTGTTTTCTTTGTACCAAGGAGCCAGAACATGGACTTAATAGTTAATTACAGACAGCAGAAATCCTTCAACTCTCTACCGGTAATATTGCTCTTCCTGATGCCACTTGCATCTTGTTTCTCCTTTCCTTACTGTGGCACTTGATCAGCATGTCAAGGACACCCTACCCTTTTCTTCATCAATAATGTGAACTCTGTGTCTAGTAGGCTATATAGCTTATTGATACAGAGTATATCAGAAACAGAGAGGAGGCCTTCATAGTATCTAGTCTAGTCCAGTCCTCCTTGTTTTACAAATGAGGACAATGGAACTCAAAAAAGGAGAAGGATGGGAGATGTATAGTGTGGGTATTTGCCAGAAGTTTCACAGCCTGTTACCAATAGAACTGGGATTCAAATTCAGGTCTCCAAAATCCCAACCTAACCTTCTTTCTACTATATTACATGACACACCACTAATGTAAGTTTGGTGAGAACAGTTAAAGGATATTGTAACTGATGTAGAACTTTACCCTCAAAGCTACATTCAGAATTGACCTAGTGAAAGAATATGGGTCAGATTATAACTCTAATTGCCCTTCTACTGCAGTCATATGAAATAGTATCATCATCATTATTATTACTGTCACCTAGAATCATTAGTTGACTGCTTGAGGGAGAAATTGACGCATCCAGCATCATAGTGGAGATTTTATCACACTGCTTTCAAATGGTAGGTAAAGCAGACAGAATTGTTAAATATGTACAAAGCTGAATAAAACAATTCACAAACTTGGTTTAATGCACATAGATAGAACCGTATGTACATTTTTTATAAGCTCACATGGGAAATTTACAAGAATTGACTATGCACTAGGCCATAAAGCAAGTCTTAACATATTTGAAAGAATCAGTATCATACAGATGATCCAGTACTGCTTCAGATATTATTGAATAAGCTCCTACCAGACTGACCCTCCTGTAGATGACAAATATAATCTCTGGGTAAAGTATGAAAAAAACCTACCTGGAGGTACTAGAGACCAATCAAAAGCAGACAAATTCTGATTGGAATAGACACTTGGAAGAAGGGAACAGCATTGAGTTTCCTGGTTTTATGGCTTTTAGCCTGAGGGCAGGCCACAGTTGGTACCACATGGGATGACTAAAACTACTGTAGAAAATCCACAATTCTTCTGGCCTAAAGAACCAGAAGACAGAATCTGGGGCAAAGACAACTGCTAGAATGTAAGGATGATATTCAAAAAGGAGAGAGCCAGAAAGGAGGATCCCCTAAATTATTTATAAATATCTGAATGACCCTGGTACCATATATGTGTGGGACAGACTCCAAGTGCCTCAGCTAAAGACAAACTGAACTGAGATTTCAGCTGCTATCCAAGAATAGAGTTTTCCAGTTGAGTCCAAAAAAGTCATATGCCTGCTTTTTTAAAAGAATCAAACTGAAAAATACAGTAACTGAATTTAAAAATTCACCAAATGAATTAATGAGAGGGAATGATGAAAAATAGAAAAATCAACATTAGACAAACACCACAGTAATTATTATTGCAGGAGAGAATCATCAACAGATGCAAAAATTAGTGAGTAAAAGTATGACGAGAAACAGGATATTTTCGAAGTTTCAAAATAACTCCACACGAGATACTTTGAATTACAAAGGAGGAAAATAGAAACTTTACAATAAAGAAATTTGGCAGATATTACCTTAACTATGTGATCAAAGCTAACATCACCAGAAACAGAACATATCAACATCATTTACCCTCTAGTATTATGTACTTAGAAGCTCACACCATCATTTCGGTGGTACTCTTGCCAAAAATGCCATCTAAATATGAGAAAATATCAGACAAAATCCAAATTGAGGACAGTCTACAAGATAGCTTATGAAATGCAAAGACTGAAAAACTCATAGAGACTAGAGAGATGTGACAACTAAATTCAGTGTGGGATTCTGGATTGGATACTGAAGCCAAAAAAAAGGACGTTAGTGAGAAAACTGGCAAAATTCTAATGAGGTCTGTAGATTAGTTCATTGTTTTGTATCAGTGTTAATTTTCTGGTTTTGGTAATTGTGCTATAGTTATATGTAGGGTGTTAACACTAGGGAAGGCTGAGAGAAGTGTAAAATTATTTACAAAATAAGTATACGTTTTTAAAAAACAATTCACTAGTGGGCTTAACAGCAGAATGGAGGTAACAGAAGAAATATTATTGAACTTAAAGTTATATGAATAGGAATTAACCAGTCTGAAGAATGTGTGTGGTGGAGGGAATGGGGAACAAAAACAAAGAAAAAGAACAGAGCCTTAGGGACTTGTGGGACAATATCAAACAGTGTAATATATATTGGATATCCAGAAGAAGAACAGAGAATGAAGCATTAAAATATTTTGGAAAGAATAATGTCTAAATTTTTTCCAAATATGGTAAAAGTCATAAATATATAGATTCAATCAGAAGTTCAACAAACCTCCAAAAGGATAAATACAAAGATAATCATGCCTAAGTAAATCATAGTCAAACTGATAAAAACCAAGTATAATAAAAAGAGAAAATGTTGAAAGTTATCACACTGCATACAGGCAAATAATGATTCAGACAGTGTCTGACATCTGTCTCATCAGAGGCCAGAAGACAGTGAGCATCTTTAAAATGCTAGAAGAAAAAAAAATTCAATCCAGAATTTCTATATCCAGCAAAACAAAATCCTTCAAGAATAAAGGTGAAATAAATACAGTTGACATTTTAAAATATATGCCTAAGACAATTAGTTAACAACAGATTTGCAGTACTAGAAATGCTGAAGTTCTTCAGACTGAAGGAAGATGATACCCAATGAAAATTGCTATCTTTAGGAAGGAAAGAATGAAGAACACTGGAAATGAAGATTTGTTTCCTCTTTGTTTCTTTAAAAAAATTTTTAAATACATGTTATGGTTTAAACCAAAAATTTCAGCACTGTCTTATAAGGTTATAACATGTTTAGGTGTACTGCATATGATAGCTATAGTATAAAGGATGGGGAGGACAGGAAACCTATAAGGTTACAAAGTTTCTGAATTTTATACAAAGTGGTGTGATCTTAACTCTAAGTAAACTATGAAAAGTTAAGATTGTATGTTATAATCCCTTAGAGAAGCTACTTGCAAAATATCTTAGAAGCTAATATGTAAATTAAAATGGAATTCTGTAATATATCTAAATATTCCAAAACACAGTGAGACAAACAAAAAACCATGAAACAGCAGACCTAACCCAAATATATCAATAATTATACTAAACAGAATGTGCAAAACTTTCCTTGAAAAAGTTACAAGGCATAAATAGTCAAAAAGGGTAAAAACCAAGACTCAACTAAATGCTATATACATGAGATGTACTTAAATGTAAAAACACAGACCTATATAAATATAAGTTGAAAACAAAACAAAACAAAAAGCTAGAATAGCTACATTCATATCAAACGAAGAGGAGTTTAATATATAACAGTATTAGAAGATATAAAGAGCACCACTGCAAATTGATAAAAGGTTAACCAATAGGAAAATATAACAATCATAAATGTGTATGTACTTAATAACAGCTTCAAAATACAGGAAGCAAATATTAACAAAGAGAAAAATAAATAATTCCATTCTCATAGACGGATATTCAGCACCTTCCTTCAGCAACTGATAAAATAACTTGACTAAAAAAATGTCAGTAAAAATATAGATGATACCACCTAGATCTAACTGATATTTATACATCACTACACCCAGCAACTGCAGAATACGCACATTCTTTTCTAGCATACATAATGTGTTCAAGATTGACTATATGCTGGGCCATAAAACAATGGTAGTAAATTTAAAGAAACTGAAAGTATATTCTCTGACCACAATGAAATAAAATTAGAAATCAATAATATACCTACAAAATCACAAGGGAAATTAGAAAATAATTTGAATTGATGATAATGAAAATATAGCATATCCCCCAAAAGCAATACTTAAGGGGAAGTTTGTAGTGTTTAATAGAAGTATTCTGCAACCAGTTTGCTCTGAATGTAATGCAATTAAGATGGAAATTGATAACAAAGAGATAAACATCCATATACATTTAGAAATTTAGAGACTTAAACTCAGGAGTCATACAGTAAGTCACAAATTTTTGAACTTAAAATAGGACAATAATGAAAATACTACATATCAAAATTTGGGGGATGCAATAAAGCAAAACTGTAAATATATATATATTTAAATGCTTATATTTGAAAAGAATAAAGTGTATGGATAAGTAGTTGAGTATTTAACTTAAGAATCTTAGAAAAAGAACAGCCAAATTGACCTAGAGAGAAAACAAGGGAAATTATAATAGGTAGTTAGAAAACAAACATTGGAGAATATCAACAAAGCAAAAATTAGTTATTCATAAAATCTAATGTAGTAGGCAAGCCTCTGCCAAACTTGATCACGAAAAAAAAGAAGAGACACAAATAATATAAGGAATATAAAGAATTAACTGCACCTTGAAGAGGAATTAAAAAGTTAAGAGAATACTTCAACTTTATACCAGTGCATTTAAAATTTTAAATTAATTTAACAAATTCCTAGAAAATTATAACTCAACAAACCAACTTAAGAAGAAATAGAAAGCCTGAAAAGTTCTCTAACCATTAAAGAAATTGAATTGGTTATTCACAGTCTTTCCACAAAGAAATCACAGGCCTAGATGATCTTATAGCCAACTTCTATCAAACATTCAAGGAAGAGATCATTTCAATCTTAAACTCTTCCAGAAAGAGAAAAAGTGGAACTTCTTCCCAATTCATTCTTTGAGGCCAGTAGAACCTTGTTAACAAAACCAAACAAGAAAAAAAAAAAAAAATGCAGGCCAGTTTCTCTCATGAACCAAAGCAAAAATTCTAAAAATATTAGTAAATTAAATTCACTGATTAATTTTTTCAAATATTATTTTTATAAAGTGTGAAAACAAGGGAAACTAAAAATTATATTCTTTAGGGACACATACATATGTGATAAAAAAAACTTTATTAAGCAAGGAAATGACAAACACAAAATTCGTGATAGTGGTTACTTAAGTAGAGAGGCATGGAGTGGGATAACAGAAGAACCAAAAGAGTTTAAATCTGTTGGTATTGTTCTAGTTAAGTTATTAAATTCTTAATGGACTAAAGCCACAATCTTAGTCTTCTTGGAATTTACAGTCTTGTGGATAGTTCAGTTCAAACAAGCAAACAGACAAATGCGATATAATATTTTAAGGGTTATGATGAGTCAAGACAGGGTGCTGAGATATTCAAGAGTCGGGGGAAGTTCCTAGAGGAGCTATCTAAACTGAGAACTGATTGATAAGTAATTTAATCATTATCTAAGGAAATGAGAAAAAAAATATCAACCTTAGTAAGCTTACAGCCCAAGTCAAGGCAGAGGGAAAAGGAGTGAGTGCTAAGCGGTGAGAGCTCCAGCCAGACTTAAGCCAGGTTCAGTTTAAGACGGATACTGAGTTAACAGTGAAATGACATGGCCTTAGCTTTTACTGTACAGAAGCTTGCTTACTTCTCAGGTTTCAAATGTGAGGAAAGAATACATTTATTGTACTTCTACATTTTTAAAAATAATGGCCTATGTTTTAAATAGATACAAATGGTAATTGATCTGTCAGTTTAAGCGGGAAGACCTATATCTCAAATCCTGTTCCAAATATCACTCTGCCTTTTTTTAACCAGTGAAAGAGAAATATTTACTTTTTTATGAAATACTTATGCTGTACCCATTTCTTTAAAAAAATGAATATGTGATGAGAAATAGGATATTTACCTAGTTTCAAAGTACATTCCTACCAAGTTGTTATTAATTACAAAATAAAAATGACTTTGTAGTGGGAAAACCTGGTACACACCACCTTAGGTGATCAAAGTGAACATTATCAGTAGTGCACAAATCAAAATTGTCTGTCACCTGATAGGCTGCAATGAGAAGAACACAGTATCACTACTGTGATATTCCTGCCAGAGATGCATAATCTGAATCTAATCGTGAGGAAACATCAGACATACCCAACTTGTGGGACATTCTTCAAAATAACCTGTAATCTTCAAAAGTCTCAAAATCATGAAAGTTCAAGGAGTCACTGAGGAATTTTCTAGATGGGTAGGAACAAGACATGACAACTAGGTGCAGCATGATTCTGAACTATACTTGCAACTTTTCTGAAGTTTGACATTCTATACACATACAAACACACACATACATATATAGAGATTTTAAAGCAGTACAGAAATAAAAGTTCTAGACTTCCGGAATTTGGTAAAAGAGTTATGTGGTTTCCATCAGCTACATGCATTCACCTCAGTAACTGAAATAACTTGGTAATTTAAATAACAGGACTTATTTCTTAGAGCTTAAATATGGCCTCGAACTTAAAAAGATTTCTTTAATTGGAAAAATGATTGTTTTTATGAAAGGAAAGTGAAGCTTTCATTGTAGACTGTATATCTATAGCTATATAGTTGAAACATGTTTTAAAATACCTGCAGAGGAATTTTAAAAACAACTATTTAACTCATGTTTTGAAAATTCCTTAAAGGGAGTGACAGCTATTCAGTGTACATTTTGAACACGCTATGTTGTCATTTAACATAGAGATTCAGGAAAATGGGTGATCCCAGGACTCAGACTGGAACCTGTAGTATCTAGCTGCAGGGAGAAAACTACTGCAAATGAAAAGCACAAAGGCCATCATCAACAATTGCAAGGGAATAGTTTTATTTCTTTACGTCTAACAGACTTCGTAGCTTTTGTTTGGGAGGAAGAAGAGAGACTAGGAAGAGAAGCCTGAAATAAGCCTAGCAAGGGTGAGAATCATACACATGCACATTTGTACACATACTCAGAAAGCAGAAAGATGAAAGAAAATGGAAGAGACTAAAAGGAAGACAAGAGTGGGACCCAAGAAGAGAAGGAAACAGACAAAAGGAGGGCCCGGGAGGGCAATATAGAATGGAGAGAAAAAGAGACTACTAGTGGGTCAGGTGTGGAGGATGGACAGAAATTAGAAGGGTGAATATAGATGAACTCTGTTTAGGCCTTTTCCAGCACCCTATAATAATTCAGTCTCTCTTCTTGTCCTTCTGAAGCTTACATCCCAACATCTTCATGTTTGTACTTAGACATAGCAGGGCATCAAGCAGAAGGCCTTCTGGCGTTTCTAGTAAATGAAAGAGAACAGTAATACCAGACATTAAAATGGTCATACACACAGCTAAGTTCCTGTTTCTATGCCCTTTCCCAGTCCTCTTGGGGTTTTATGAGATACTGGAAATAGACTAAAAGCATTCTTTATGGTGGGCCTCTGCTCTTGCTCAGTTCATTCTCACCTATGAAAGCAGTCTGTGTAGAGAGGAAAAGCAGCAATATTAGGTCTCATTAACACCTCTGACCGCAGCAAGTGAGAGTCTTAATGTAGACCACACTTCAGTATGTAGTTTTGTTCCTTAAAAGATAACTTGCTTTCTCTTGAATCTTGACAATATAATTTAACAAATCCTGTTGTTTTAAAAAGAGTGGTTTAAGTTTTGCAGTTTCTTACAAACATATACTAGCCCTACATCCCATCAATCTCGCTCCTTGTTGTTTACCCAAGAAAAATGAAAACATTTCTTCACAAAAATGACGTGTACAAGAATGACCTTAGCACCCTTATTCATAAATAACTAAAATTCCTAAACAACACACATATCCACCCACGGGTGATATGGTAAACAAACTGTGGTATATCCATACAATGGAATAATATTTAGCAATAAAAAGGAATGGACTGATGATACACTCAACAGCATGGATTAATTATTCAGAATTCAGGGAAGCATTATTCAAAGTAAAAAAAAAAAGCCAGATGCAAAAGTCCACCTACTATATGATTCCAGTTATTTGAAATTTTAGAAAATGCAAAATAATCTATGATACACAAAGCAGATCAGTGGTTGTCTAGAGCCCTGGGAGTGGAGGAGAACATTGACTTCAAAGGAGCACAAGGGAACTTTTGGGGGTGTTGAAGATGTTCTCTACCTTGATGGTTCTTATAGAGGTGCATAGATTTGTCAAAACTTACTGATTTACCAACATCAGATATTACAATGTAGTTATATTCTATATATTAAAATACTTGCCCGTCTGCTAAACTGAAATGGAATCTCACTAGTGTTTTAGATAAATTTAGTAAAATTGCATATCTTTGCATATATTTATTGGTCATTTGTATATCTTCACATCCTTTATCCATCTTAATTGAGTTGTCTTCTTAAATTCTGTTCACACATTAAAGTTTTTATTTATTATCTTTATGTATTTTTATTCCTGTTTTATAGATTTGTTGCTAACATTTTCTCCTAGCACCTGGTGTCTCCTTTTCCTTTAAATTTTGTTTATACTGTCTTTTTTGGTATAGAAGTTACTCATTCTATGTAATCAAATACATTAATATTTTCCTTTAAGGATATTGGATGTCATGGTATGCTTGGGCAAACACTCTTCCCCAAATGTTTAAAAAGCAAAACTTTAAAATTTTCTCAGAAAAAAAACTTGTTGCAAGTTACACTTAAAATAGGTGCAGTTTACAATAAAATTTAGTTTTGAAACATGCTTTTGCAGATGTAGCAAAATAATATCAGTTGGTGAATCTAGGTAGAGTATAGTTCGTTGTTTAATATTCTTTGGCTTTTCTAACAGCTTGACGTTTTTCAAAACAAAAAATTGGGGGAAATGTGCTTTTGTTATATGCAGAAGGGCCTTTGGCTTTTGGCATTGTAAGATGAGTGAAATTTAATTTTTTGCCCTAGATTTAGAAAGGGAAAAGTACTGTCTAAAAGGCAGCAATGTAAAGACACTGATTAGATTATTGAAGGGCTACACCATCTTCTTATGCTTTTATATCGATTCTCTTTTTTTTCTTGAAATGAATAACACAGAGGGAATGGCTATTGATTTTCTTTCCTCCTATTTTAAGTGTACATAATTTATTCCATCTATTTGTGTGCCGTCTTTAGGCAAGAATATGTTATACTAGGCATCACAAGGAATGCAGAGACAATATGGTATGGAGCTTGCTCTCAAGAGCATTATCGTCTAGCACGAAGGTCAACAAACTAGGACATACAGGCCAAACAATCACCTATTTGTAAATAAAGTTTTATTGGAATACAGCCACACTCGTTTGTTACATATGGCTGTTTCCTCCCTATAATGGTAGAGTTTAGTAGTTGTGATGGAGACTGTATGACTGCAAAGCATAAAATATTTACTATCTGGCCCTTTATAAAAAAAGTTTGCCATCCTCTGGTCTAGTAAAATAAGACATGAATGCCAAAGCAAAGAGTGCCATAAGCAAAGTAAAGATTGGGTATTCTGAGAGGTCAGAGGAAAGAGCAATTCCTTCCTAACAGGAAGGTTGGAGAAGGCTTCATTGAGGAAGTATTGTTGGAAGCTGAACCTAAGTAGGAATCAGGCAGGTGGGAACAGAGTGGTAAGTGGTTGGAGCAGGAAGCATGGAAGGAAAACTTTGCATATGCTCTTGAAAATCACCAGGTAGAGAGAAAAGAATGTCTAATTTAGCAACCTTCGACCCGCTTGTCAACAAATCATAAAATATCAAGAACTGTAAAGAACTTGAAGGATTCTCTCGTACAACCCTTTCAAGTTTCAGGTGAGGCCACAGACTTAAAAAGGTTAAATAACTCATGCAAGGTCACAAAGTTAGTGGGGGAGCTATACTAAAACCCATTGCTTTTGCTTCCACACCTTGTGTTGGGCACGTTGAGGCACGTAAACCAACATTTACTGAATTGAACTGACCTGCCTTCCTGAAGTACCTTTCTAGGGCAAGAAGTCTCATCTAAGGTGTGGGAATGCAGATCAGACTGTCTAAAAGACTTTTTTCAAATCATATCTACTCTCCCTTCCTTTGAGGTTTACTGTGTGCCATGAGAAATGTCAGTGGGGATTTGTTTCCCAAGCGAAAGTTATGAAAGAGGAAGACCAAAACCTTTTTTTTAATTGTGCATTTCACATACAGTTTGATAGATATTTCATAGGTATTTTTAGAAGAACAAATAAATGACATAATTTTGAAAACTACTTATTGTTGCCTATAATTAACTTGGGAAAATGTGGCTTCTATGTTACATCAGATTACCCATCCTGAGACTAGCACTTTTGTATTTTTCTCTGTTTCATTCCTGCATTTGTTTTTGACCAAGTTGCCAAAGATTAAGCTATCATTTGTAAAATGCCAGCATCATCAGCTTTATTGTATTGCTGTCATTAGACATCCTTGTATTTCCAGTAGAAAAGAAATGACAGCTCATTGGCTTCTGGTCATACCTACCACCCCTGTGTGTCACATCCAGACATCTTAAAGAGCTGTCTGCATCTACTCTTTTCACTTCCACACTACACATTCACTTTCTACCCACTGTAGTTTGGCTTTTTTCTCCCACCATTTCACTCAAAGACCTTTCACCAAGATCACCAGTGACTTCCACATTAAAAATCTCCCCTCCTTTGGTTTGTGTAAAATCTCCCTCTGGACTTTCCTCATAGAGGACCATTTTGCAAATGTTGATGTTTCCCAGGATTGCCTTTTGAGTTTTTCTCCTCCTCCCCCTCAAGCTGTACAGTCTTCATGGACAGTTTTATGTTTATGACTTCAACTGTTGTCCACACACTGATGATCCCAAATCAGCATCTCCATACCCAGTACCTGAAACTTAGCATGCCCAAAACTGGGCCTGTCCTCCCCCATTACCTCCCCCCTACCCTGATAAGTAACACTACCATCTATGTCAGAAACCTAGGAAATGTTTTAAAACCATACCTCCCTTCGCTCCTCTTCCTCCCCATTCACCAAATATGCAGTTAATCAGATGATTCTACAATCCCCATCGTCTCTCATTTGTAGCAATATAATAGGCTTCTTCCCTGCCTTTAGTTTTAATCCCTTCCATAACACCACATTATGACAGGAGTCCTATTTCTAAAATGAATCCTTGATTGGCTTACCCATCACCTTCAGGATTAAGAACCAAAATCCTTAATGAAGCATACCAGGCCTGTGTGATCTGACAGTCTCATTTCCTGCTGCTCTAGCTACACCCATCAACCCACAGCTCCCTAGATGTCCGCACTCTTTCAGGCCTTCATTCATGTTGTGTCCTTTTCTATACTGTACTGCCCCACACCACCGAGACCCCTGAAAGCTAAGTTCTTTTCTTCCTGTGAGACTCAACCCAGGAGTTACCTCCTCCACACTGTTCCTTGTGCCAGTCCTCACAGTGCCATGAGTTTACTTCTAGGGTTGTACTTATTACATGGAATTCTAATTACAGTTTACTTACCTATGAACTTTTGAGAGCAGGACTGTGTCTTTATCTTCGCCCATTGAGCTTATCACAGAGCTTAGGAAGTAGTGTTGGAAAAATGATAAATGAATGAAACAGTGTTGTAAGCTAATGTGCTTTAGAGAATTATACATCATTTCAAATATAGTTGAAATGTGAACGATATACATTTCCTTTTTCATGTGAATTTGTCTACTTCATGATCTACATATAACTATTTCTTTAAAGGGATTCCTCCACAACTTAATCTCCTTCCTATAAAGTAGATAGCATGGCTCAGTGATTATCCATAACACCTCTCTCCTCACAACTTCTGTTTAAACCTATCTAAAGAGATTAAACCAAAATTCAGCTCCCATTTCTATATGTGAAAAATGTAAAAATACCTATGAGAAAATAGTCTGTACATGTATTTCCCTAAAGTTCTACCTTTAAAACTTTCATTCAAAGGTGCTTTGCAGCTTTTACGGTATATGAAACTTATCTTTTGGGTAGCTGTTACAGTGGAAAACAGTGTATAAATGATTCATTAGCTTTGGATGAAGCCTGAAATTTCATTTACCTAATCATGGTGACTTGTCAAAGTACTCTGAAAAGTGGTAATAAAAATTCCCTCACACTTGTTTAGTGCTCTCTAATTTTCAAGTACTTTCACACGTCATCTTGATTAATCCTCACTACAGTATAGTAAAGTAGTTTTAAGGCCCAGGCTTAGCAGTGAGGCTGCCTGGATTGAAATCCTGATTCTGCCATAATATAACCTCTCTAAACCCTAGCTTTCGTGTCTGAAAAAGGAGTAGCAATGCTGCTGTTTGGCAATATTGTGCGGGTTAAGTGTAATGGACCAGGTGAAGCTGTTAGCACTGGTATCTCACATTGTTAAGTGCTCACTAAGTGTAAGCTGCTATTATTATCCCTACTGCCTCTTTCACTACTTCTGTTACCACTGTAAGAAAAATCCCTGCACAGTGACAGTGGCTATTACTCTCTGGAAGAATCAGAGGCCTTAAGAAGGGGTTAAGCACTCATGCGTTGCCCTTCTACCATGGTGGTTTCAGAGAAGGCTGGGTGGGAAACTGGGATTTTAATCCTCACCTAGCAGTAATGAGCCCCCCTCCGCCCACCAGGGTAAGCACAGACCATGCTGAGAGCTTGAATTTTCACCCCACCCAGAGGTAGTGAGACTCCCCTCTCTCTCTCACTAGAGTGACATCAGAAAGGGCCAAGTAGGATGCCAGGACTTACCACCTTCCTCTAGTAACAAGTCCTACCGCCCTTACCACCTGCCTGAGGTAACAAGCCCCACCACCCTCCTGTGGAGGCCATATGGGGAGCAGTAACATCTACCTCTCCCTCTCCAAACCAGCAAGCCAGTGTGGTATCAGTGGAAAAGTAAGTGAGGAGCCTGAACTCCTACCCTCACCCAACAGTGATGGGGCACCCTCCCCCACCAAGGGTGTCAGTAAAGGCCAAGCAGGAAACCTGCACTTCTGTCCCCAGCTGACAGTAACAAGGTGGCATCCCCTACCCCATACCAGCACAGTGTCAGAGAAGGCCTTTTACAATGCAAGATTTAAATAAGAACCAGAGTCTTGTAATACCCAAGACATCAAAGATATAATTTAAAAAAATCAGTTATCATACCAAGAGCCAGAAAAACCTATACCTGATTGAGGAGAGAGAGCCAACATATGTTGTGATTATCTCACAGGATTTTAAAGCAGCCATCATAAAAATGCTTCAACATGCAATTACAAATATGCTTAAACAAATGAAAAATAGAAAGCCTCAGCAAAGAAATAGAAGATATACAGATGAACCAAATGAAAATGTTAGAACTTAAAGCTATAATAACCAAAACTTTAAAATGTAGGGAATGTGTTCAACAACAGAACAGGGAGGAAAGAGGAAAGAATCAATGAATTTTCAGATGGAACAATCGAAATTACCCAATCTGAACAACAGAGAAAATAGACTTAAAAAATAATGAACAGAGCTTCAGGGGCCTGATGGGGCTATAACAAAAGGTCAGATATTCATGTTATCAGATTCACAGAAGGAAAGGAGAGGGAAGACAGGACTAAAAATGTATTTGAAGAAATAATGGCTGAAATTGTCTGAAATTTGTCAAAAGACATAAATGTATAGGTTCGAAAAGCTGAAAAGGCCACAAACAGGATAAACAAAAAATAAAATGATGGACTTAGGTCCTAACATATCAGTAATCACATTAAATATAGTCTACTTTATTTATAATAGCCAAAAATGGAAACAACCAAAATGTCCTTTAATAGGGAATGGTTAAACTTTAGTACATCCATACTATAGAATACTATTAAGCAATTAAAAATCATGAACTACTGATACACTCAACAGCTTGGTAGATCTCAAGGGCACTATGCTGAGTGAAAAAAGCTAGTTTCAAAAGGTCATATACTAAATGGTTCCATTTATATAACATTCTCAAAATGATAAAATTTTATATAAAAATGGAAAGTGAATTAGCGGTTGCCAGCAGTGAAGAATAGATGAGGAGGATGTATGCATGACCATAAAAGGATGTTTTTGTGGTAATGAAATAGTTCTGTATCTCGACTGTGGTGGCAGTTACACTAGTTTTCATAGGTGATAAAATGGCATAGAACTAACTATACACACACATTGTACCAATGTCAATTTCCTGGGTTTGATGTCATACTACAGTTATTGATATATAAAATGTAATCATTGGAGGAAACTGGGAAGTGTGCATAGAACCATTCTACACTTTTATTTGCAGTTTCCAATTAATATGTAATTATTTTAAATTAAAGAGTTAAAAAAACTCATGCCAACTCACCCAGCCTGAACTTATTTCTTCATGCTTCATAATCCAACAGTCTTTCAGCATCCTGCCTTGCTGCTCTGTACTGCCTTACAAATCATCTTAGGGCCTAATTAAATATGCAGGCATGTGTAGCCCAGCATCCCATTTATGATGCATATTTATTTTCCTCGTTGTACCTCACTCCTTTCACTCCTTTCACTCCTGACACTTTCGTCACAGCAAGTGAAATATTTTTTTCTGTTCTGTGTGAATTTTATTTAGGCTGTGTTGGTCTCTTGCCATTTACTAGGCTGTATTCCAGAAAGCCCTTTAAATGTCCACTAGAAATTAAATGACTTCAAGTGTGACTCCAGAAATCACACTTCTGGATATGTATCCAAAGAAAATAAATATCTCAAAGAGATACCTGCACTCTTATGTTCGTTGCAGCCTTATTCATAATAGCTAAGATATGGAATCAATCTAAGTGTCCATTGGCAGATGAATGGATAAAGAAAATGTGGTAGACAGATAGGTATAATGAAATATTATTCAGCCTTAAAAAAGAAGGAAATCCTGGGACTTCCCTGGTGGTCTAGTGGTTATGCCTCCATGCTCCCAAGGCAGGGGGCACGGGTTCGATCTCCGGTTGGGGAACTAAGATCCTGCATGCTGCTCAGTGCGACCAAAAAAAAAAAAAAAGAAGGAAATCCTATCATTTGTTACAACATGAATGAACTCAGAGGATGTGATGATGCTAAGTGAAATACACCAGGCATACAAAGACAAATGCTACATAATCCATTTATATGTAGAATCTTAAAAAGTCAAACTCATAGAAGCAGAGAGTAGAATGGTGGTTACCAGGGACTGGGGCCTGGGGGAAATTGGGTTATGTTGGTCAAAGGGTACAAAGTTATAGTTATGTAGGGTAAATAAGTCTAGAGAGTTAATGTACAATATATAACTATAGTTAATAATAATGTATTGAATACTGGAAATATGCTAAGAGATTTCAGATGTTCTCATCACACAAAAAAATGGTAGCTATGTGAAGAGATGATATGTTAACCAACTTGACTGTAGTAATTTCACTCTGTATATGTTTTTCAATTCATCATGCTGTACATCTTAAAAATATATATTTCTGGGATTAACACATTTACAATATAGTAAGTCAACTGACGTAAGAATCAGTAATTACAGTACAACATCAGAGTGAGACTAGAGATACATACATAGCACCTTGTTGGAATAGGGAAAGGAGAAAATCATATAAATGTTCTTCCTTTAAAATTGTTCCAGACCAATTGCCTTTGACCCTAAAATTCTCAACAAATCCCTTGGAAGGAGGCCATCTTGGATATAGTTCTACTCTACTTGCTATTATTTTCCAACATATTGTGACCAAGAGGGAAGTTATTCAGACTAGAATTATATATCTTAACTCTGTGATTGCATTTTCATTTCTATGTAATGAAGTATGTGGATGCAGATAAAAATAATGGAGATAAAATAAGAAAATGCTTGATTCTTAAAACTGGATCAAGAGAACTTTAAATCAAAAAGCTTACAAGAAAAAAAGACAGACATTATATATTTTTAGAAAGTTTCAATATGGCAAGATATGACAGTTATAACCATTTACATACCTAATATCAAAATATGTGAAGCAAAAACTGACAAAATTGAAGGGAGAAATAGATAGTTCTACAATAATAGTTGGAGACTTCAGTACCCCAGTCACAATAATGGATAGAACAACCAGACACAAGATAAGTAAGGAAATAGAGGACTTAACACAGTAAATCAACTAGCTGTAACAGATATATACAGAGAACACTCTACCTAACAACAACAGAATACACATTCTTCTCAAGTGCACATGGGACATTGTCCAGGATAGACCATATGTTAGGCCACAAAAAAGTCTCAAAAGGTTATAAAAGATATTATATCTTCTCTGAACACAGTGGGATGAAGTTAGAAATCAGTAACAAAAGGAAAACTGGAAAATTCACAAATTTGTGGAAATTAAACAGCACACTTTTAAACAACCAATGGATCAAAGAAGAAATCACAAGGGAAATTAGAAAATACTTAGAGATGAATGAATTTGAAAAAAAAAAAAAGCAAAACTTAAGGGAACCAGCAAAAGTGGTGCTGAGGGGGAATTTTACAGTTATAAATACTTATATTAAAAAATAAGAAAGATCTCAAGTCAGCAACCTACTTTACAACTTAAGGAACTGGAAAAACAAGAACAAACTAAACCCAAAGAAAATAATATAGACTAGAGCAGGAAAAAACTAAATAAAGAATGGAAAAGCAATACAGAAAATAATGAAGCCAAAAGTTGTTTTTTTCAAAAAGATCAACAAAATTAACAAACCTTTGGTTAGATGGACAAAGAAAAAAAGGGGAAGATGAAGAAGACTGAAATTACTAAAATCAGAAATGAAAGTGAGGACATTATACTACCAATTCTATGGCAATAAAATGGATTATAAGAGATTAGAGTGAACAGTTGTACACCAACAAATTGGATAAGCTAAACAAAGTGGACAAATTCCTAGAGGCACAGGACCTACCAAGACTAAATCATGGAGAAGAAAATATGAATAACCTATAACCAAGGAGATACAATCTGCAATTTAAAATCTTCCAACAGAGAAAAGCTCTGTACTTGATAGGTTCATTGGCAAATTCTACCAAACATTTAGAGAACTAATATCTATATTTCTCAAACTTTTCAAAAAAATAAAATGAAGAGAAGGGAACACTTCCTAACTCATTCTATGAGGCCAGCATTACCTTGATATGAAAGCCAGACAAGATACTACAAAAAAATAAAACTACAGACCAATATCCCTTATGAACATTGATGTAAAAGTCTTCAAGAAAATACTACCAAACCAAATTCAGCAGCATATTAAAAGGATTATATAACATGACCAAGTGGGATTTATTCCTGGAATGCAAGGATGTTTCAACATACAAAAATAAATTAGTGTAATACACCACATTAACAGAATGAAGGAAAGAAACACACATGATAATCTCAATTGATACAGAAAAGCATTTGACAAAATACAAAATACCATTTCATGATTAAAAAAACACTCTATAGACTAGAAACAAGGAAAGTATCTTCACAAATACCATATGCTAATGCATATATATGGAATCTAAGAAAAAAAATGAATCGTCACATAATAAAATTCATATATGAAAACCTACAGCAAACATCATACTCAGTGGTAAAGCGCTGAAAGCTTTTCCTTTAAGATCAGGAACAGGCAAGAATGTCCACTTTCACTACTTCGATTCAACATAGTACTGGAAGTTTTAGAGCAGTTAGGCAAGAAGTAGAAATAAAAGTCATCCAAATTGGAAAGGAAGAAATAATCTCAATTTTTATCTGTTATGATCTTATATGTAGAAAACCCTAAAGATTCCACACAAAAGAAAAAACTGTTAGAACTAGTAAATGAATCCAGCAAAGTAGTAGGATACAAAGTCAACAAACAAAAATTAGTTGCATTTCTATACACAAACAGTGAACAATCTATAAAGAAAATTACCAAAACAATTCAATTTACCATAGCATCAAGTAAAATAAAATATTTAGGAATTAGCTTAACTAAGGAGGTGAAAGACTTGTACAAGGGAAACTACTACTATTGCTGAAAGATTCTAGAGAAGACATATGTAAGTGGTAACACATTCTGTGTTCATGGATTACAAGACTTAATATTGTTAAGGTGTCAATATTAGCCAAAGCAATCTGTGCATACCATGCAATTTGTATCAAAATCCCAATGATGTATTTGTGGGGAAAAAAACCCATTCCAGAATTCATATGGAAAATCAAGAGACCCTCAAATAACCAAAACAACGTTGAAAAAGAAGAACAAAACTGGAGGACTCACACTTCCTGAGTTCAAACTTAACTACAAAGCTACAGTAATCAAATGGTGTAGTACCGGCATAAAAACAGACATATATACTAACGGAATAAAATAGAAAGCCCCAAAATAAACCCTCATGTATATGGTCAATTGATGTTGCCAAGACCATTCAATGGTGAAGGGACAGTCTTTTCAACAAATGGTACTGGGGAAACTAAATACCACATGCAAAAGAGTTGGACCCTTACCTAACACCATATACAAAAATTAAGACAAAATAGATCAAGGACCTAAATATAAGAGCTAAAACAATAAAACTCTTGGAAGAAAGTATAGGGCAAAAGCTTCATGATGTTGGATTTGGCAGTGATTTCTTGTGTATGACACTAAAAGTACAGGTAACAGAAGAAAATAGACAAATTGGACTGAGTGAAAAATTTTTTAAATTTGTGCATCAAAAGACACTGTGAACATAGTAAAGAAGCAACCTTCAGACTAGGAGAAAATATTTGCAAATCCTATATCTGATAAGGGATTAATGTCCAGAATATATAGGGAACTCCTAAAACTCAACAATAACAACAATAACAAAGTAAAACCCAATCAAAATATGGTCGAAAGACCTGAATAGACATTTCTCCAAAGAAAGTATTTGAACGGCCAATAAGTACATGAAAAGATACTCAACATCACTAATCGTTAGGGAAATACAAATCAAAACTACAATGAGATACTACTACCTTACACTCATTAGGATGGCCACTGTCAAAAAGATCAGAAAACAAATGATTTGGTGAGGATATGGAGAAATTGGAACCTTTGTGTACTGTTGGTGGGAATGTAAAATGGTACAACCATTGTAGAAAAAAAGTGTTTTCTTTTAAGGAACTTACTCTTGAAGGAACTAAAATTACCATATGATCCAGTAATTTCGCTTCTGAGTATATGCCCTAAAGATTTGAAATCAGAGTCTTAAAAAGGTATTTATAGACCCATGTTCAAAGCAGCATTATTCACAATAGATAAAATGTGGAAGCAACCTAAATGTTCATTAGTGAATGAGTGGATAAGTGAAGTGTAGTATATCCATACAATGGAATATTATTCAGTCTTTTAGAAGGAAATTTTGTCATATGCTACGATGTGGATGAGCCTTGAGGATGTTATGCTAAGTGAAAGAAACCAGTCACGTAAAGACAAAATACTGTGTGATTCCACTTCTGTGAGGTGCTTAGAGTAGTCAAAATTATAAAAACAGAAAGTTGAATGTTGGTTGCCAGGAGCTCTGGGAAGGAGAGAATGGGGAGTTTGTTCAATGGGTGAAGAGTTTCGGTTTTATAAGATGAAAAGAGTTATGGGGATGGATGGTGGTGATGGTTGTACAACAATGTGAATGTATTTATTACCACTGAACTGTGCACTTAATAATGGTGAAGATAATAGGACTTCCCTGGTGGTCCAGTGGTTAAGACTCGACACTCCCAATGCAGGGGGCCTGGGTTCAATCACTGATCAGGGAACTAGATCCCGCATGCCGCAATGAAGATCCCACGTGCCACAACTAAGACCCGGTGCAGCCAAATAAATAAATTTTTTTTAAAAAAATGGTGAAGATGGTAACTTTTGTTATGTGTATTTTACCACAATAAAAAAAAGACATAAAAATGGGTAAGAGGGAAGATGCTTCTTGAAAAGTATCTCATATACCTTAGAAGGCATATAGCCTGGGCTCTGGAATCAAACTACCTGGATACAAATTCTCACTCCATAATTAGCTAATTTTTAATTTTGAACAAATTTCTTCACTTCTCTAAAACTCAGTTTTCTTACCTATAATATGGGGTTAAACAATAGTACCATTTTCAAAGAATTGTTTAGTCTTTTAAAAAATATCTATTAAGGGCTTCCCTGGTGGCGCAGTGGTTGAGAGTCTGCCTGCCGATGCAGGGGACACGGGTTCGTGCCCCGGTCCAGGAAGATCCCACATGCCGCGGAGCGGCTGGGCCCGTGAGCCATGGCCGCTGAGCCTGCACGTCTGGAGCCTGTGCTCCGCAACGGGAGAGGCCACAACAGTGAGAGGCCCGCGTACCGAAAAAAAAAAAAATCTATTAAGCACCTATAGCATATAAGGAACTGAACATTAGGTATTAGGAATAGAACAGTGAATGAAATACATTTGTTCTAATCTTTATAGAGCTACTATTTTACCAGGTATGAAGAGTAGTCATTAATTATGTGATTACTGTTGTGTTACATGCTAAATGAATATTTACAAGGTACTAGGGAAGCATAAATGGGAACTGACCAAGCTAGGAGGGTCAAGAAAGGCCTCCATGAAGAAGTGATATTTAAACTAAATCCTGAAGGATTAGGTTTTGCTTATTAGCTAGGCAAAAAGGGAGGTGAGGAATGATCTAGGCAGAGAGAATAGCTCCTAAGAGAGCTCTGAGGTGGAAAAGAGGTTGTGTAATTCAGGGAACAAAGGAAGGCCACTGAGGCTGGACCCTTGTGAACAAGAAGTGAAGGCAGTCAATTTGGGCAAGTGAGGTAGATTTACGGGCTGGAGCATGCTGGACTTTGTAGGTTCAGTTAAGTCTGTGACTTTAATCATAAATATACATTCCTGAAGGGTATCAGATATGATCAGATATACATATGGATATCTAAAATGGATTTCGGGGGGGGGGCAAATATGGATTCAGGAGACCAATTAGATTATCAGAGTAGTCTGGAAGAGAGATTATTGGTGACTTGGACTATTAGGATAGCCATCTAAATAGGGGAGTCAAGAAATATTCACCTTGGTAATGGATATGTAGGGTAAGGAGGATGAGACCAAGGTTTCTGGATTTTGTACTTAGATGGATGATAGTGCCATTATTTGACATAGGAAAAATGAGAAGAGTACCAGGTTTATTAGAGAAGAGCCCCTTGTACTTAAGGGTGATTTTTTTTTTTTTTTTTTTTTGGTCAATAGAATTTTAAATGGCAGCTTTGAGCAAAAGAGACATTATTTGCTGCAAAATGCCAAATAATTTATTTAGGAATTCCACACTTATGTGATAGGAAACCCAGTGTTTTGCCTTCACAGATACTTACCATCTGTGAAGGTGTGGGTGTGCGCACATGTGTGTGCACACACACACGTGTATATATACCTCTCCCATTCACACCCTGCCAACCTCCAACCCATAAACCACAGTGGTTTCCATTTGACAAATGGCATGGTTTGAGCTTCCAAAAGAGAATGAAAGCTATTTCAACAAGATGTGCCCAGCATGGGTTCCTTGGTTGGCTATGTGCATTCAGAGCCTTTGGACTTAAGCCTTGTATTGGTAGGAATCTGGCTATGAGAGGCATAGAATGCAGGCATATCAAATTTGCACAAAACTAGGAAGGATAGGCTGTTTTTAGAGTGATAGAAATAGGACTGATAAAGATCTCAGTGGACTGGCATTCAGGTTGAAAAAAATCAGCTACAGGATGCAGGGTGTGGTGGTAACCTAGCTTTTCTGTTGCATCAGTGGAAAAGACTCAAGGTTGGAGGAAAGACCTATAGGTTTTAGATGACTATGAATTTAGTATGTCTGGAGTGAAACATGACTTCTGAAAAAAAACTAATGTCATATCATATAGTTGAATGGTGTCTAGAACAAGAGAATAACAGTCCCTCTGCAGAATAGAGAGTAACCTGATAGGTAAAGAGAATGTAAATCATGCAAAATAAGAAATAAATGAAGAAACTGGGACTCAATATACATGAGAACTGTTTTTAAATTTCTGAATGGTTCTCCTAGGGACAACGGAACACCCCTGTTCTGATTGCATAGAGTAATAAGAAGACCAATGACCAGTGGGTCAGTGGAGAGTGATAGGGCTAGGAGCAGGGACAGACATTGACATAAACATAATAAATAATTAGAACTGTCTAAAATTGGAAAGGTCTGCCTTGGTGAATGGTTGGTGGAGACCCTGTGGCTGAGGATGTCAGACCCATATTGAGAAATCCCTACATTATCTGGGAGGACGAACCAGTTAATGATCTAATCATGGAGCTTTCCACTCTGAGAATCTCTGATTTTCTGTTCTTCAGGTTCCTCCCTCTAGTGTTTTATGATGATGCTTATAGTGGTGCTGTCATTTTTTACCTCAACTTTCACTGCTTAACTATTTTCTCACTGGCATCAGTATGCCTGATTCCATCTCCTTTTTCATTGTTTTTTGTTTGTTGGTTTTTTGGTTTTGTTTTTGTCTGTTTTGTTCCCTGGTCCTTGCTTGTATTCCAAATAGATGGCTTTACTTGAATAACTTCATTATCATAAATAAATTAGGCCTACAGAATCAAAGAATCTGAGAATAAAAAGAAGCCGTAGAGCGTAATCATTGCAACCTCCTACTAAGAAAGATACAGTGATGTTGGGATAAGTCACTAGACGTGGAATCAGATGTCCTGAATTTGAGAAGCTGCTTCATCATTTACTGACTTCACAATCTTGTGCATGTTGTTTTACATTCCTGAGCCTCTCTTTTCTCAGTTGCAAAATAGGGATAATAATAGATATATTAGAGGGTTGCTGTAAACATTTAATGAGTTAAATGCTTATAAAAGTACCTCTCTCACCATCTTACTTCCAATAGACTCAATAAATATTAAAGCCAAATGCCGTTATTTTATGCATAAAGAATTGGAGACACATAGGTCATGTTGATAATAATGGCTAAGCTAGAATGAGACCCTGGCTTCCTAGCTCCCAGCACAGTAATGTCAGCATACCAATACTGCTTTGTAAATGCCTCTAGAACCTACTCATTCTTTCATTCCACAAATATTTAGAAGCACCAAGTAGATAGTTGGCACTGGAATTAGAGACAAATAACTTACGATCTAGTAGAAAAGACAGATAACAGACATTTAAAATGCATTGCAGTTAGTGCTGCAGTAAAGCAGAGTGTGCCCAGGGTATTTGGGGACTTCAGTGAGGCACATAACTCAAACTGGCAAGTGGGGAAAATAGAAGACATATCCCATAACTTCAGCAACAGAACTAGGAATAAGAGGTGAGAAAGAAGTAGGATATTGCATAGAGAAGGGGGTAACATGAAAAATTCCTTTCTTCCTTTTACTCACTTTACAAATTCATCCAGGATGACTACATACTGTACATTTTTGTTTTTTAAGTGCTGGGATTTTTTTTAATGTTTTTATTCTTCTTTTTTCCATTTATTTTTAATTTTTTTAATTTTTTTATACAGCAGGTTCTTATTAGTTATCAATTTTATACACATCAGTGTATACATGTTAATCCCAATCTCCCAATTCATCACTCCCCACCTCCTCACTGCTTTCCCCCTTGGTGTCCATACGTTTTTTCTCTGCAACTGTGTCTCAATTTCTGCCCTTCAAACCAGTTCATCTGTACCATTTTTCTAGGTTCCACATATATACATTAATATACAATATTTATTTTTCTCTTTTTGACTTACCTCACTCTGTATGACAGTCTCTAGATCCATCCATGTCTCTACAAATTATCCAATTTCGTTCCTTTTTATAGCTGAGTAATATTCCATTATATATATGTACCACATCTTCTTTCTCCATTCATCTGTCGATGGGCATTTGGGTTGCTTCCATGACCTGGCTATTGTAAATAATGCTGTAGTGAACATTGGGGTACATGTGTCTTTTTGAATTGTGGTTTTCTCTGGGTATATGCCCAGTAATGGGATTGCTGGGTCATATGGTAATTCTATTTTTAGTTTTTTAAGGAACCTCCATAGAGTTCTCCATAGTGGCTGTATCAATTTACATTCCCACCAAGAGTGCAAGAGGGTTCCCTTTTCTCCACACCCTCTCCGGCATTTGTTGTTTGTAGATTTTCTGATGATGCCCATTCTAACTAGTGTGAGGTGATTCCTCATTGTAGTTTTGATTTGCATTTCTCTAACAATTAGTGATGTTGAGCAGCTTTTCATGTGCTTCTTGGCCATCTGTATGTCTTCTTTGGAGAAATGTCTATTTAAGTCTTCTGCCCATTTTTGGATTGGGTTGTTTGTTTTTTTAATATTGAGCTGTATGAGCTGTTTATATATTTTAGAGATTAATCCTTTGCCCATTGATTCATTGGCAAATATTTTCTCCCGTTCTGAGGGCTATCTTTTCGTCTTGTTTGTAGTTTCCTTGGCTGTGCAAAAACTTTGAAGTTTCACTAGGTCCCATTTGTTTATTTTTGTCTTTATTTCCATTACCCTAGGAGGTGGATCAAAAAGATCTTGCTGTGATTTATGTCAAAGAGTGTTCTTCCTGTGTTTTCCTCTAAGAGTTCTATAGTGTCTCGTCTTACATTTAGGTCTCTAATCCATTTTGAGTTTATTTTTGTGTATGGTGTTAGGGAGTGTTCTAATTTCATTCTTTTACATGTAGCTGTCCAGTTCTCCCAGCACCACTTATTGAAGAGACTGTCATTTCTCCATTGTATATCCTTGCCTCCTTTGTCAGAGATTAGTTGACCATAGCTGCATGGGTTTATCTCTGAGCTCTCTATCCTGTTCCATTGGTCTATATTTCTGTTTTTGTGCCAGTACCATATTGTCTTGATTACTGTAGCTTTGTAGTATAGTCTGAAGTCAGGGAGCCTGATTCCTCCAGCTCCATTTTTTTTCCTCACGACTGCTTTGGCTGTTCGGGGTCTTTTGTGTCCCCAGACAAATTTTAAGATTTTTTGTTCTAGTTCTGTAAAAAAATGCCATTGGTAATTTGATAGGGATTGCATTGAATCTGTAGATTACTTTGGGTAGTAGAGTCATTTTCACAATATTCATTCTTCCAATCCAAGAATATGGTATATCTCTCCATCTGTTTGTGTCATCTTTAAGTTCTTTCATCACTGTCTTATAGTTTTCTGCATACAGGTCTTTTGTCTCCCTAGGTAGGTTTATTCCTAGGTATTCTATTCTTTTTTTTAAAAAAGAATACCAATTATTTATTTATTCATTTTATGACTAGTTCACTTATGACTAATAAATGACTTATGACTAATTTATGCATTTATTCTAGCCCTGGGCTAGATATAGGAATACAGAGAAAAATATGGTCCTGTTCTTTTTTTTTTCTTATTGAATCCAATTTTACCACCCCAGTCTTTTTTAAATTAATTAATTTTTTTACAACTTTATTCAGTATAATTGCTTCACAATGGTATGTTAGTTTCTGCTTTATAACAAAGTGAATCAGTTATACATATACATCTGTTCCCATATCCCTTCCCTCTTGTGTCTCACTCCCTCCCACCCTCCCTAGATTATTCTATTCTTTTTGTTGCAGTGGTACATGAGAGTGTTTCCTCAATTTCTTTTTCAGATTTTTCATCATTAGTGTATAGGAATGCAAGAGATTCCTGTGCATTAATTTTGTATCCTGCAACTTTACCAAATTCATTGATTAGCTCTAGTAGTTTTCTGGTGGCATCTTTAGGATTCTCTATGTATAGTATTGTGTCATCTGCAAACAGTGACAGTTTTACTTCTTCTTTTCCAATTTGTATTCCTTTTATTACTTTTTCTTCTCCGATTGCTGTGGCTAGGACTTCCAAAACTATGTTGAATAATAGTGGCAAGAGTGGACATCCTTGTCTTGTTCCTGATCTTACAGGAAATGCTTTCAGTTTTTCACCATTGAGAATGATGTTTGCTGTGGGTTTGTCATATATGTCATATATGGCATTATGTTGCAGTAGGTTCCCTCTATGCCCACTTTCTGGAGAGTTTTTATCATACATGGGTGTTGAATTTTGTCAAAAGCTTTTTCTGCACCTATTGAGATGAGCATATGGTTTTTATTCTTCAGTTTGTTAATATGGTGTATCATATTGATTGATGTGTGTATATTGAAGAATCCTTGCATCCCTGGGATATATCCCACTTGGTCATAGTGTGTGATCCTTTTAATGTGTTGTTGAATTCTGTTTGCTACTATTTTGTTGAGGATTTTTGCATCTATATTCATCAGTGATATTGGTCTGTAATTTTTTTTTGTAGTGTCTTTGTCTGGTTTTGGTATCAGGGTGATGGTGGCCTCATGGAATGAGTTTGGGAGTGTTCCTGCCTCTGTAATTTTTTGGAAGAGTTTGAGAAGGATGGGTGTTAGCTCTTCTCTAAATGTTTGATAGAATTCACCTGTGAAGCCATCTGGTCCTGGACTTTTGTTTGTTGGAAGATTTTTAATCACAGTTTCAATTTCATTACTTGTGATTGGTTTGTTCGTATTTTCTATTTCTTCCTGGTTCAGACTTGAAAGGTTATACCTTTCCAGTAATTTGTTCATTTCTTCCAGGTTGTCCATTTTATTGGCATAGAGTTGTTTGTAGTAGTCTCTTAGGATGCTTTGTATTTCTGCAGTGTCTGTTGTAATTTCTCCTTTTTCATTTCTAATTTTAATGATTTTTTTTTTTTTTTTTTTTTTTTTTTTTTTTTTTGCGGTATGCGGGCCTCTCACTGTTGTGGCCTCCCCCGTTGCGGAGCACAGGCTCTGGACGCGCAGGCTCCGGACGCGCAGGCTCAGCGGCCATGGCTCACGGGCCCAGCCGCTCCGCGGCATATGGGATCCTTCTAGACCGGGGCACGAACCCGTATCCCCTGCATCGGCAGGCGGACTCTCAACCACTTGCGCCACCAGGGAGGCCCTAATTTTAATGATTTGAGTCCTCTCCCTCTTTTTCTCGATGAGTCTGGCTAAAGGTTTATCAATTTTGTTTATCTTCTCAAAGAACCAGCTTTTAGTTTTATTGATCTTTGCTATTTTATTGATCTTTGTTTTCTTTGTTTCTATTTCATTTATTTCTGCTCTGATCTTTATGATTTCTTTCCTTCTACTAACTTTGGGTTTTGTTTGTTCTTCTTTCTCTAGTTCTTTTAGGTGTACAGTTAGATTGTTTATTTGAGGTGTTTGTTGTTTCTTGAGGTAGGATTGTATTGCTATAAACTTCCCTCTTAAAACTGCTTTTGCTTCATCCCATAAGTTTTGGATTGTCATGTTTTCATTGTCATTTGTCTCTAGGTATTTTTTGATTTCTTCTTTGATTTCTTCAGTGATCTCTTGGTTATTTAGTAACGTATTGTTTAGCCTGCACGTGTTTGTGTTTTTTACGTTTTCTTCCCTGTAATTGATTTCTAATCTCATAGCATTGTGGTCAGAAAGGATGCTTGATATGACTTCAATTTTCTTAAATTTCCTGAGGCTTGATTCGTAACCCAAGATATGATCAATCCTGGAGAATGTTCCATGCACACTTGAGAAAAAAGTGTAATCTGCTGTTTTTGGATAGAATGTCCTATAAATATCAATTAAATCTATCTGGTCTGTTGTATCATTTAAAACTTGTGTTTCCTTATTAATTTTCATTTTGGATGATCTGTCCATTGGTGTAAGTGAGGTGTTAAAGTCCCCACTATTATTGTGTTACTGTCAATTTCCTTTTTATAGCAGTTAGCAGTTGCCTTATGTATTGAGGTGCTCCTGTGTTGGGTGCATATATATTTATAATTGTTATATCTTCTTCTTGGATTGATCCCTTGATCATTATGTAGTGTCCTTCCTTGTCTCCTGTAACATTCTTTATTTTAAAGTCTATTTTATCTGATAAGAGTATTGCTACTCCAGCTTTCTTTTGATTTCCATTTGCATGGAATATCTTTTTCCATCCCCTCACTTTCAGTCCGTATGTGTCCCTGGGTCTGAAGTGGGTCTCTTATAGACAGCATATAAATGGTTCTTGTGTTTGTATCCATTCAGCGAGCCTGTGTCTTTTGCTTGGAGCATTTAATCCATTCATGTTTAAGGTAATTATCAATATGTATGTTCCTATCACCATTTTCTTAATTGTTTTGGGTTTGGTTTTGTAGGTCCTTTTGTTCTCTTGTGTTTCCCACTTAGAGAAGTTCCTTTAGCATTTGTTGTAGAGCTGGTTTGGTGGTGCTGAATTCTCTTAACTTTTGCTTGTCTGTAAAGCTTTTGATTTCTCCACGGAATCTGAATGAGATCCTTGACGGGTGGAGTAATCTTGGTTGTAGGTTCTTCCCTTTCATCACTTTAAATATGTCTTGCCACTCCCTTCTGGCTTGTAGAGTTTCTGCTGAGAAATCAGTTGTTAACCTTATGGGAGTTCCCTTGTATGTTATTTGTTGTTTTTCCCCTGCTGCTTTCAATAATTTTTCTTTGTCTTTAATTTTTGCCAATTTGATTGCTGTGTGTCTCAGCATGTTTCTCCTTGGGTTTATCCTGTATGGGACTCTCTGCGCTTCCTGGACTTGGGTGGCTATTTCCTTTCCCATGTTAGGGAAGTTTTCGACTATAATCTCTTCAAATATTTTCTCAGGTCCTTTCTCTCTGTCTTCTCCTTCTGGGACCCCTACAATGCGAATGTTGTTGCATTAATGTTGTCCCGAGGTCTCTTAAGCTGTCTTCATTTCTTTTCATTCTTTTTTCTTTATTCTGTTCCACGGCAGTGAATTCCACCATTCTGTCTTCCAGGTCACTTATCCGTTCTTCTGCCTGTTATTCTGCTATTGATTCCTTCTAGTGTATTTTTCATTTCAGTTATTGTATTGTTCATCTCTCTGTTTCTTCTTTAATTCTTCTAGGTCTTTGTTAAACATTTCTTGCATCTTCTCGATCTTTGCCTCCATTCTTTTTCCAAGGTCCTGGATCATCTTCACTATTATTCTGAATTCTTTTTCTGGAAGGTTGCCTATCTTCACTTCATTTAGTTGTTTTTCTGGGGTTTTATCTTGTTCCTTCATCTCGAACATAGCCCTCTGCCTTCTCATCTTGTCTATCTTTCTGTGAATGTCATGTGTTTATTCTTTCTTTCCTTTCTTTCTTTGGCTGCATCAGGTCTCAGTTGTGGCATTTACAATCCTCGTTGAGGCATGTGGGATCTTTTGTTGTGGTGCATGGGCTTCTCTCTAGTTGTGGTGTGCAGGCTTTTCTCTCTCTAGTTGTGGTGCACAGACTCCAGGGTGTGTGGGCTCTGTAGTTTGCAGCACTCGGGCTTTCTTGTTGAGGCGTGTGAGCTCAGTAGTTGTGGCACATGGGCTATGTTGCCACATGGCATGTGGGATCCTATTTCCCTGACCAGGGATCAAACCCACGTCCCCAGCAGTTGGAAGGCAGATTCTTTACCACTGGACCACCAGGGAAGTCCCTTAAGTGCTGGTTTTATTTTTAACTTAGAACTTCTGAATATGTTACAATAATTGGGTTTTTAAAATTGAAAATCAATATCTAGGTGCATTCAATAAGATATTTATTTTAACACCCTATATAGCCAGTGTTGTTTTAGGCACCAGGATCAGAGAATTGAACAAAACAAAATCTTGCCCTCATGGAGCTTATATTCTAGCTTGGAGAGAGAGGAAATACATACTAGTTTAGACCATTGCAATGGGAGAAAAATAAAGCTGAGTAAACAGGAAAGGGAAGTGGGTTTGGGGGAGAAGAATGTAACTTTTAAAGAGATAGTCTGGAAAAGCTTATGGATAAGATGGTATTTGAATAGAGACCTAGAGGAAGAGGGGAATGAATCATGAGGATACCTGGGAGAAGAGTATTTAGGCAGAGGAAATAGCAGAGCAAGAGCAAGAACCATACAGACAAAGTGTAATACATGAATTCAGAGAGGTAATTGGGGAAGTAGACAGATCAGGAAGGGCCTCTTTGGCCATTATGCGGTTTTGGACTTTAGCTTTGCAGGAGATAAGAAGCCAGGGAATCTTTTGAGCAGAAAAATAATATGATTCAGCATTAGTAACAAAGAAATTTCCAAGCATCAAGACCACTAAGGCATGCACTATAGAGCTTGCTGAAATTATATTATTTAGGATTTTGGAAAATGTATAAACAGAGTCTGAAAAGCATAAATATATTAAAAAGGGTAATAATATTTGGGATAAAATGCAACATCCTCTTTAATATTGTCTTGATATTGTTTGTGAAATTTAAAAAAGATAATGTTGAAAAACTATTAGCCATTCCTATGTAATTTCTTTTCATGCTTTCAAGCCAAGTAAATCATCAGGGTAAATATCATTCATGAGTTCTATTTTTATACATAATACAACATGAGCATAGATGTTTTATAAAATGTCAATGGTGAAAAGACTGTTGTAGTCTGAAGACAATTTAGCTAAGGAAATAAAATGGTCCCAGCACTGTGGAAACCTGTGTGTGATGCTGGAGCCCTTCCACATTTTTTTCCCTTTTTTTCCCCTATACTCTGACATTGACTTGACAGGAGCTTTCTAAACAATCTCGTATTGGTTCTCAGTGAGTTTAGTTCATATTCTGACCATTGTGAACACACCCTACAACTTAAAAATACTTAAGCCCAACTTCACAATACTGAAAATTAGTTGGATAGAATTACCACTGATTACCAAGTTAATTTTCTCTCTTATGGAATCATGTTACAGATGGATAGATTTATACTACTAATAAAAGCATCTTTCTGGATTGCAAAAAAGAATGTAGAAAGTTTTCAAAACTACTTTGGTGGTGGGAGGTAATGGGGGAAAGAAAGAGTATGCGCTCGTCTTTTAAAAGTGATAATGACTTTTAATTTAATTTTGCTAAAACACTTTGCCTCAGAGCTTAGCCCTATAGATATTGGGTTTCTCCTTGGAGTAGGTTTAGAGAAGTAGCACAGTACTTATTCTAGCCCTGATGGTTTCTTCATTCTCAGGAAAATCTCCTTCTCCTCTAGACCATTATTTCCTCAAATATAAAGTGAAAAAAATTGATTCTAAGTTTCTTTCTTGATCTAAAACTATATGAAATATCTGCAAATTTTGAGAAAGCCAAATATTTTTTGAGAGGAAGGAGAAATTTTATAAATAAGATTATTACATGAAATTACTTATACTTTGCTGCTACTATAAGAGTAAGATAATAACCACACCAGTGTATTCTAAAGAAATATACTAAAGGAAATACCTTGCATCCATTGAAGAGCAATTGTGGTTTTTAGATTTCTGCCTCAGGAGTGACAGATTCAGAAGAGATAAAAGCTACAAAGCTCTGTTTTTTCCCAGGCCAGGCCTGGTACGTACCAGCAGGTGGTAGTTACAAGCACTGCTGCATGTTGGGAAGGCAACCTTCCCCTGCCCTCCACAGACCACCCACCCTAGGATGGAATGTGTTCCAGACTCAGGTAAGCCAGGTGTGCAATAGACAGCAGGCAGGGGGGAAGGGAGGATGTTGCTTGCACACCTTTCCTAAAGGACAGGCCCCTCAGCTTGCAGTGTGCCCTTGGCCCAGCAGCTGTGTTAGAAGGAAGTGCAAACTCAAGTGTTAGTCTATAAGCGTATATCAGAACTCTAGGTGTGCATTTCATCTACTAAGTGTCCCAAAAGAGCAGGCTGTTAACGAGTTACTTTACCTCTGGCAAGTAACAGTGATACCCAACTAGACAAAAGACAACAGTGCAGAGTACTGCTCTGAATAGAATATCCTTTACAGTGTAGATACCTTCTCCTTAAAGTTTCTCTTTATCAAATCTCATTCTTGAAGACTAGAAAGAACCTTTTGTCTAACTGAAGATAAAGCCCTTCATACTTTAATTCAGTCAATTTTGAAATTCTTTCTTAGATGAAACATCAGTTTCCTATTTAAAACATTGTGGTAAAAGGATTTTAAACCAGCAAAAGAAAAATCTATATATATGGATGAGGAGAATTTCTGTGACCGTTTAAATAAAATAATGTCCTTATGAGACAAAGACTTCACCAAAGGTTACAAGCAAAAGAAAACTCTATTCTCAGCAGTGAAAGGATCAATATTAAATAAGGAAATTAGAGAGAAAAAAACAAATTTGGGGTGAAAATATGATGAGGTGAGGGGCTTAGACTATTGGAAAATAAGAAACCATAGTGAGAAAATAAAAGACTGTTCAGTACAGTGAGGGACTTTAGACTGAGGTCTGAGGTCCCAGGGTTCACCATGGCAAGCTTGGCTCCTTCAGGCCACAAGTGTTCTTCATATAATTGCCAGATTGTTGGAGAAGTTTTTCAATTTCTGTTTACTTTATTAAAAATTGCCAAAATGGTGTTTCTAAAATAAAGCAGAAAGCCCCAATGAAATAGAAAAATCAAAAGTTGTCAGTTGTGGACAGAGAAAATAAGAAAAGTATAAAAATATATCTGATTTACTTTACATTGAGCTTATTTTGGGGGGGCTGATGAAGAAGTAACATTTGGTCCTTGAACCACATTTATGGTTTCTGAATAATAAGTTTAGTATATTTCACCCATAATTTTTCCAACAACCTTTAAATAAAATATTTTCATGCCCTTTGGTCAAGAATAAAGTTCAAATTAATTAAGAGCTTTTTTTTTTTTTTTTTTTTTTTTTTTTTTTTGCGGTACACGGGACTCTCACTGTTGTGGCCCCTCCCGTTGCGGAGCACAGGCTCCGGACGTGCAGGCTCAGCGGCCACGGCCCACAGGCCCAGCCGCTCCGCGGCATGTGGGATCCTCCTGGACCAGGACGCGAACCCATGTACCCCGCATCGGCAGGCGGACTCTCAACCACTGTGCCACCAGGGAAGCCCTAATTAAGAGCTTTTAATGGAAGAGACATCAGAAAGGCAATGTTTGGCCCATGATCAGTTTTCACCTCCCTCCAATTGAGACAGTTGTTCCAGAATCCTCAGCAGAAGAGATGGCCAGTGGGAGGAAGTCAGTGTGGGGTAAGAGAAAGCACATGGGCTTCAGAGTCTGATAAACTCAAGTTCAAGTCCCAGCTCTTCTATTAACTAGCTGTGAAACTTGGACATGTTGCTTGCTATCTCTGAACTTTGATATGTTAATCTGCAAAAATTAAATGTAATGGTATGAGGAAAATGCTTAAGTATCTGGCATAGAAGAAAAACTTGATAAATGTTAGTTTTCATCCTTTTTTCTTTGCCGCCCCTCAAATAAGTAAGGATCATAATTTAGCTTTATTTTTGATATCTTAAGGTTGTCATTTTGAGCATAAACAGTTACACTGATTTATAGTAAATAATAATTTCAGTGCAAATAAAGATGAGTGAGTCCAGTAAAAATAACATGTCTCACATTGCAGTGCCTTTAGCATTCTTATATCTGTTTTTTCTTATGCTTCCAGAATTAGTGTTACATTTTGCTACTGCCTACCTCTAAAATGGCTACCACTTCTCTCTTTTATATTGTTCTTTCTGTTCTACTATAAACCAGTAAACCACAGCTTTCTACACTTACTTGTAAAATCAAAGTATACAGGGTCTAAATGATCCTTAGAATAAGCAGAGCATCACTTTATTCCTTTGACCATGGATGTAGTAGATATTCAAATGTTAGATGAACAGGTGATTAAATAAATGACACTAATTTGGGCATCTCAGAAGTCTTTAATGTCTTTGTGATTCTCAACTATATTCTTAAAAGATGCAATTATTGGATAAAATACTTGTAGAGAAATGAAAGATTGCTAAATGCACATGTGTAGTGTTTTATTTGAAATACTTAATATCAGTACAAGGTTTTTGAAAAGAAAGGAATATGAAAATCTGTGATGTATGAAGAACCCTGACATTACCCAGAAATGTGTTTCTCATTTTCTTTCTGTAGTTTGTAAAAGAAAAAGAAACTTGTGTCTTTAGGTGATTTATTGAGTTAATTTTTAAATGTGGCCAATTGAACACACAAGTTACATTCTCTCTCTCTGGAGGCCCCCACTAATATTATAGTAAATAGATAAACAGATAAAATTCTAACCCCTCAACGACAAAGAGAATGGGAAGGAAAGGAAAGCAAGTATGTTTTAATCTGGAAAGCAGATGACTGAAAAATAGTTGCCTAAAAGCTAAAACCTCAATTAGCAGGAGGTCTTACTACCAGAAGAAAACCTGTGCCACGTAACCCCAGAAGGCTCAAAAATTAGAGTTCCCAAGTATCTCAGAAAATGAGGGTACAAGTAGGGCTGGAAAGAGGAGGATTGGTTGAAAGTCTAAATAAGAGGCAGTTCAGATGCCCTAGATCCCATCTGCTACATGTACAGCCAAGTGAATGCCCCTCCCCAAACACTGGCAGAAGACAAGAGGTTGAACCAAAGTTACTCAGGACATGGGGACACCAGGTACAGCCATACAGAAATCATACAAAAACAAAATGATTAAGTGAAAATCTGTTCCTTAAACACTGAGACACTCAGCCCCTTCTTCTATGAACCTCTGAGAAAATGAGCAGGCTATGTCATATACTCTAGGCTTAGAGGGCATAGGATTCCATTCTTGTGACACTAACTGTCCCAGGAGAATAGACCTACAAATATTGACAGTTGGGATTCCCCAGCTGGGTCTCTGCTTAGTCATCCAAATTGAAGCCCCTCATGCTGACTTTGTATCCAGCTTGTGATTAGATCTAGATTGTGAAACACTGAAATCCATCTATGCATTAATCTTAAGTATGGACAGAAATCCCCAGATTACCACATATTTAAGGAAAGCCTACAACCTGAAATACAAAGAAAGAACTCAAAGGAAACAAAGACCATGCAGGAAACAAAAGAATATCTTTAAAAATTAGAATTTCACAGAGATGAGAAAATATTGCAGCCATGAAGCAAAAACAAAGTACTGTAAAAACAAAACAGGGAGCCCAAAAGAACTCCTGAAAATTAAAAATACAATTGATGGGGCTTCCCTGGTGGCACAGTGGTTGAGAGTCCGCCTGCCAATGCAGGGGACACGGGTTCGTGCCCCAGTCCGGGAAGATCCCACATGTCACGGAGCGGCTGGGCCTGTGAGCTGTGGCCGCTGAGCCTGCGCATCTGGAGCCTGTGCTCCACAACGGGAGAGGCCACAACAGTGAGAAGCCCGCGTACCGCAAAAAAAAAAAAATACAATTGATGAAATGAAAAATTCAGCAGAAGGACTGGAAAATAAAGTTAAGGAACTTGCCTAAGAAGTAGGACAAAGTAAAAAGATATGAAAAGCAGAAGAAAAAAATACAAGAAAATTCAAGACTCAGTTCAGGACCAAAATCCAACACAGAAAATAAATGAGAGGAAATTAGCAAAGAAGTAATACAAGAGATACCTTCAGAAGTGAAACACATGACTTTCAGATTGAAAATACCACTGAGTTTTTGAACAAAAAATGAAGGAAGACCTATACCATGACAGAAGAAATCAGGGGTAAGAAGTGCCTAAAAGTTTCCAGAGAGGACAAAATAGGACATGTACAAAAACGTTAGGAATTAATTGGACTTCTGAAGAACAGTACTTAAAGTAGGAAACAATGGGGCAGTCCTTAAAAACTCTGAAAGAGGGACTCCCCTGGTGGCACAGTGGTTAAGAATCTGCCTGCCAATGCAGGGTTTGAGCCCTGGTCTGGGAAGATCCCACATGCCACGGAGCAACTAAGCCTGTGTGCCACAACTACTGAGCCTGCGCTCTAGAGCCCACGAGCCACAACTACTGAACCTGCGCACCTAGAGCCCGTGCTCCACAGCAAGGCAAGCCACCACAGTGAGAAGCCCACGCACCACAATGAAGAGTAGCCCCCACTCGCCACAACTAGAGAAAGCCCACGCGCAACAATGAAGACCCAATGCAGCCAAAAATAAATGAATAAATTAAAAAATTTATTTAAAAAAAAAAACTCTGAAAGAAAATTAGTTCCAACCAATATTAGTTCCAACCAAGAATTCTATATCCATCCAAACTGTCAGTCAAGTATAAGGATGAAATAAATATACTTTCAGACATAAAAGGTCTCAAAATTTTTCCTCCCATGCACCCTTTCTTTGGAAGTTGTTTGGAATTCAAGAAATAAAGGAATCTAACTCAGGGTCGGGGGGTGGGGGTGGAAGGAATTCTTTGGATGAAGATGAAGGGCATCTCAAAATGAGAGCTGTATAGTATGCCTAGAGAGCAACCAGTCCAGATTAGAGCAGGAGGATGGCAGTTGCAGGACAATTTGTCTCCATTGGAGGGAGAAGAAGAATCAACAATCCCTGATGTGTTTGAACTTGAGAGGAAATTCCATTTTAACCAGAAAGATTGACAATGAACTAGTGATACATACATAAGAAATTCAACATCTGAGTGAAACCAAAAATTTGTACAAGAAAGTAAATGTAATCATTTACTAAATAGCTTAACTGTGAATAATATTTGTATAGTCATAGTGGAAGAAACAATATTATGCTGTCGGTAGTGCTGTGGACCAGATGTTCTGATTCTCCCCCTCTTACCAAGTACATAGTAGAATGACGTTTCTTGTCTCCCTTGTGGTTGAATTGGACTATGTGATTCGTTTTGGCCAATAAGTCGTTAGCAAAAGTGATGTGTCATTTCCAGGCAGCTCATTTAATGTTGACACAAGACCCTCCAGAGATATTTTTTGCTCTCTGCCACTGTGACCTACAGTCCTCTGTACTGTTCAATACACTAGCCACTATTTAAATTTAAATTAACTAAAATAAAAAATTCAGTCCCATGTCTAACTAACTACATTTGAAGTACTCATTATCCACATGTGACAAGTGCAGATATACAACAGTATAGATTGAAACATTTCAATCATTTTAGAAAGTTCTGTTGGGCATTGTTGCTCTAAATGATGGTTGCTTTGTCACCTAGACTTCGAAGTAAAGACAACAGGAGCCCCAGCCAGTCTCAGATGAACATGTCATTTGAATGAAAAATAAAGCTTTATTGTTTGAAACCACTGAAATTTTTGAGGAATTTTTCACTGCAGCATAACCTAGCTTATCCTGACTTATACAGAAATTCTTGATTCAAACGCAACTCCTAATACCACCTTCTGTATTGGGATAGGCTAGATTATGCTAGTCACAGCTTGAAGAAGCTCTGTGACTGTTTTATAGAGTTTCAAAGGGAACTTCCATCAGCACATACTGCAGAAAGATCCTACTGTAATTACTTTGGCTTAGGAATGGCTCAGTGGTTAGCGATGGTCAACAGTCTTAAACAAGCCTATTCTCAGAAAAGTAACTTTCATGGAATGTCTAAATGAACAACAACAATAAACAATGGAGGGGATATTTGCTTGTGTTTATGAAGATCTTCCTTTTGAATCCTAGTGATCATTTATTCCTCTATCTTTTGATAGAACTGGTGCAGATAAAGAATGAGAATGAGGCAAAGACTAGTTGTTACTAGATAAGTGCGTTTGTAAAGTTATTGGTAATAATTTACCAAGTGATTTCCCATTCGTCATCTTATTTGAACTTCATGGTAGTCCTAGCAGGTAGACAGATACAGAACCCAAAGCTTGGAAATGTGAAGTATTTACATACAGTCATGTGACGTGCTGGAGGAGGAACTGGAACTTAACTACAGTGCTATCTGATTCCATGTCCAAACTTCCTTCCTCCCCACCTTTAGCTTCTTGTCTCTGCCCCTTTCTTGGTAGTGAGGCCTTCAGGAGCCCCTCTTCTCTGTGGGAAGAGTGAACCCTTCTGTAGCCAGCATCACATGCCAAGGCAGAATAATTATGTATCTAGCCACTGGTAATTATGTATCTAGCCTGGTAATTATGTATCTAGCCACTGTATTTCTAGTCATCCTCTCTGCGAGAGCTGATGTTCATACACAGTAGTATTTACTCCTGGTAATAGTAGGAATCACAGTAAGAGTAGCAGTTACAGTAGCAGATGGCACTTCTCTAGGACTTACCTATGTGCCAAACATTGTTCTAAGAATTTACATATGTTGATTCATTAGATACTAAGATTATCCTCATTTAACAGTTGCGGAAACTGAGACACAGAAAGGTTAAGGAACATGTCTAAGATCATATAGCTGCAAGGCCAGAACCCAAGCCCAGGTTCTGACTCCTTGTCCAGCTTTTAACAGGCATATTACTTCCTGTAAACCATAAATAAACAGAGCTCAATATGACCCTATGTATTAGGCAAAAAACTATTTTACCATTTTGTAATAAGAAATGCAAATTTTTTCCTAAGAGAGGAATTTAGATTAAATATTTTAAAAATTCACTTTAACAAGAAACAGTGCTATCAGTTTAACAACTGGTTTGTTTTCTGAGTTTATACAAATTTGTAATATACTTTATTCAATTGAATAACTAATATTTATTGAGTGCTTATTATGCACATAGGCACGAGCTAAGCATTTTATGTTATTAGCTCATTTAATCCTCACAAGAACCCTATGTTATAGGTAATGTCATTATCCATGTTTTATAAATGAGAAAATTGAAGCTTGGAAGAAACAACCTATCCAAGGTCACCCAGCTAGTGGGCGCAAAGCTGAGATTTGAACTCGACAATCTGACCTTAGAACCAATACTCAAACATTCAAATGGCACCTCTAGAATTTCAAAGTTATTTCTGATTCCAGAAATTTTCCATATAATCTCTGTTCATTTTTGGTGGTTTTATTGAAACACAATTACTGTATTTTTTTTTCCATCTAGGTTTATGTTCCAGATGAAAATAATGCTATTTTGGGAAGAAATACAAATAAGCAAGTTTTCGAAGGCTTGACAACTGGACTTCTCAAAGTCAGCGCTGTGGTTTTTGGCTGCCTGATTGCCAATCGACCAGATGGAAACAGCCAGCCAATTACACCAAAAATATCAACACAGGAAATGAAAAGCAAACCCTCACAAGGTGATGCTTTTAACAGTCGAGTTCAGGACCTCATCAGGTAAATTTCTAGATTTCTTAAAACTGTCTTTTTTGTTAAAAAATATATATTAAAATAATTTAAGTCTCAGGGCCCATGTGATGGCAATCTTTCTCACACCATCCACAAATTCCTAATACAAAATATACCACATTTTTTAGAGAGCAGGAAAATCCTATTAATGAAAAGCATTACAATTAGAGCTCATTTGTCTTTCTTGATATTTAGATATTTGATATTAGAATAGGTAGTGTCCAAGCTTTTTATAACTTTTTTTGCTGTCAACTCTTTCCAACTCAAAGAATTTCTAAGAATTTCCCTATCTCAGGTCATCTCTGGTTATAAATTTGGTTCAGATTTAAAACAGCAATAATAGCTATCATTTATGGAGCACCCATTATATGTAAGGTACTGTAGTAGAGGCTTTACAGCCCTATAAGTGTAGGATTTCTAATACACACTTTGTAGGTAAGGAAATTGCTCAGTGAGGTTAAGTGGTTTGCCCAAGGTTATGTACTGAATAACTTTAAAAGTTAAGTAGGAGAGTTGAGACTGGAACTCAGGTCTAGCTGTACTCCCAACAGCTGTATGTTTTCCACTACACAAATGTGGCAATTCCTAACACCTGTTCAAGGTCAACCCTGCTTCCTTCCAAGGTCACCTTCTCTCCTGGGAAATTTATTCCTACTTTGACGTCTGAATTCTTTTTCCCTCATGAATCTGGAATCAGGTAGGACATTTAATTTCCCAACAGGGTTCCATCTGGTGTTAATCAATTACCTGTCCCACCTATCAGAAACTCCTCTGTGATCTGCACTGATCTCTGACTTCCAAAACCCATGCAATTTGTTACTCTCTGAAGCTTATAGTAGGTTCATAGGAGAAAGAGAATGCCCTCTTCTGCATTTGCTTCTTTCACAGTTCATAAATTTTACACTGGTCTCTTGTAGTGCTTTCTTGAAAACAGTTGTTTCATTCAGTATCTTTCTTACCCTTGATTACTTTGTTAACTTGTCCCTTCCATCTGCCTGCCCTCTTTCCCCAGGCATATTTATTGCTAGAGAGTACTAGGCCCTTTGGGTCCACAACCATTTATCATACAGCACTTGACTTTGACCCTCCCTGGCCTTTCTCTCAGTTGCTTGATCCCATTCAATTTCCCCATGTCCTTTTGGTCGTTGTAGAACCTGGCCCTCTTTGCTGATGAATGCCATTCAGCCCCAGCATTCTCCCTTGGGCTACTCTGTGATGCAGCAACCCTGCATTCTTGTCATCCAGACAGCTTAGCCACATGCCTCAGCTGTGATGAGGCAGAAGGTCCAGCCAAGTGCTTCAATGCAATTCTGGTCGGCCTTCCGGGAGAAAGTACCTACATTTTTACATATATTATTATAGTTACTAGATCCTTTGTAAAAACAAGAAGGTTATTGGGGAAAAAAATAACAGTGGTAATCTGCCAAACCAAATAAGTCATGTAACTTAAAAAGGGTGATTGACAATTACAGTACTTCAGTACAAAACCATGCCACTCTTTATCTGACTTGAACCACTTTTGGTAAATATTGTTTTCTTGTAGATAATGCATTGTAGTCTGGCTTGATGATCCCTATATGTAGAACCACAAACCTTATCTCAGATCTTCTTAATGAAGCAAACAACATGTTTAACTACTTTCATGCTTTCTTTTTCACCTTCTCAAATATGAAGTGACAGGAAATCTCACACCACTCCCTGCTACAACCTGTGCATTTTTTGTCAGTTTATATCTCTAGCATTGTAAAGTTGTGAGGAAAGCGTTCCAACACAGTCTTTGGCACTATTTTCTGACCTGTACCCCTAAGGTAGAGCTGGAACAGGGCACATCACCCTGACATATGTCCCTGTTCTCTCCTTATCTGGCATAGAAGAGGCAAGAGGGTGTCTAACCAAGATGAGGTAATAACAGTGTTTATTCTCATTATTTTACATGGTTTAGTCAAGTTTCTAGATCTAAGGGCTCCTCAAATATTTATCACCTCAAAATATGATCACTTGTACTCACTTTGTGCCAGACACTTCACAAGGTCCTGGGATAAAAAAAAACAAATAAAAAAAAAACCTTTAACAGAATATCCAAATAATATCTTTCAGCTATCAAACATCAGAATTATTTTTTCTATAAGATGCAAATATTGTCAGTGTCAAGTGTTTAGCATAGTTCTAGGAAAGCAGTATTATGTGTAGGATAGAAGCAGATTGCAATTTGAAAAAACACTCGTTTGAAATTTGCTCAGGAAATGCATCAATCCTGAAGCTCTGCAATTCTGTTTTTTCCCAGCTTTACTGAGATATGGGTGACATACAACATTGTGTAAGTTTAAGTTGTACAACATGATGATTTGATACACATATATATTGCAAAATGATTGCCACAGTAATGTTCATTAACACCTCCCATCAGCTTACATAATTACCGTGTGTGTGTGTGTGTGTGTTGAAACATTTAATAGCTACTCTCTTAGCAACTTTCAAGTATGTAATACAGTATTGTTATTTTTAGTCACCATGTTGTACGTTACATGCCCAGAACTTATTCATCTTATAAATGGAAGTTTTTACCCTTTGACCAACATCTCCCCATTTCCCCAACACTCCACCCCAGCCTCTGGCAACCACCATTCTACTGTCTGTTTCTGTGAGTTCAGCTCATTTAGTTTCTACATGTAAGTGAGAACATACAGGATTTATCCTTTACTGTCTGACTTATTTCACTTAGCATAATGCCTTATATGGCCACCCATATTGTCACAAATTGCAGGATTTCCTTATTTTTTATGGCTGAATAATATTTCATTGTGTGTGTATATATGTGTGTGTGTGTATATATGTGTGTGTGTGTGTGTGTGTGTATTTACCACTTCTCTTTATCCATTCATCTGTTGATGGACACTTTGTCTCCATGTCTTGGCTATTCTGGATAATGCTGCAGTGAACATGGGAATGCAAGTATCTCTTCAAGATAGTGATTCACTTCCTTCAGATATATACCCAGAAGTGGAATTGATAGATCATATGGTGGTTCTGTTTTTAATCTTTTGAAGAACTGCATAGTTTTTCATAGTGGCTTTACAAATATACTTTCCCACCAACAGTGTACAAAGGTTCACTTTTCTCTCCACATCCTTGCCAATATTATCTCTTGGTTTTGGGGGCTTTTTGGTTTTGTGTTTTTGTTTTTTTTTTTGATAATAGCCATTGTAACAGGTGTGAGGTGGTATCTCGTTGTGGTTTTAATTTGCATATCCCTGATGATTAGTGATGTTGAACATCTTTTCCTATGCCTATTGGCCATTTGTATATGTTCTTTGGAAAACTGTCTATTCAGGTCCTTTGCCCATTTTTTAATTGGATTATTTGTGTTTTTACCATTGAATTGTAGGAGTTCCTTATTTTTTTGAACATTAACCCCTTATCCAGTATATGTTTTGCAAATGTTTTCTCCTGTTCTGCAGGTCACCTTTTCATTTTTTTGATTGTTTCTTTTGCTGTGCAGAAGTTTTTAAGTTTGAAGTAGTCCCACTTGTTTATTTTGCTTCAGTTGCTTGTGCTTTTGGTGTCATATCCAAAACAATATTGCCAAGACCAATGTCAAGTTTTTTCCTCTATGATTTCTTCTAGGAGTTTCATGGTTTCAGGTCTTACATTTAAATCTTTCATACATTTTGAGTTCTTTTTTTGGGAATGGTGTAAGGTAGGAGTCCAGTTTCATTCTTCTGCATGTTGTTATCTGATTTTCCCAGCACCGTTTATTGAAGAGAGTATCCTTTCCCTAGTGAGTATTCTTGGCTGCTTTGTCAAATATTCATAGACCGGATATGCATGGGTTTATTTCTGGGCTCTCAGTTCTGTTCCATTGGTCTACTTGTCTCTTTTTATGCCAGTACCATACTATTTGGATTGCTGTAGCTTTGTAATATAGATTGAAATCAGGAAATGTGATACCTCCAGCTTTGTTGTTCTTTCACAGGATTCCTTTGGCTATTCATGTTTTTTTGCTGAAGCACAATTCTTTTCATCATGTTCAATTAGAAATTTATATCTGTCCCTCCGAACAGGGAAATCAAACTTTGCAACCAAGAGGCAAATAGATGATTCCAAGTCACTGATACCAGCCTTTTGGAATCAAAAATTAGTAAACATAAGGCATCTATTCAAGGAGAAGTTATAAAAGTGTACTTTAGCCAAGCACTTTCCTAGCTGCTAGGATGTACTACAGGCACCTCAGTCTCCACAAGTTCAAAACTGAACACCTTATCTTTCCACCCAAAGGAGATACTTTTCCTGTGTCTTCTGTCCTTATCTGTAGCACCACTATCCCATTCAGTTACTTAAGCCAGCATTCTGAGCATTGTCAAAAACTCTTCACAATCCTTTACCAAACCAATATCCAATTAAGTCTTTAGTACCTATTGATTCTACCTTGTAAATATCTCAGATTTCTTACCTTTGCTCCATTGCTACTTCTTTAAGAGTGCAGTCTCTCTTGCAATAGCAGATAGCTTGCCTCTGCCTCTCTCCCCATTCTCCTTTTTAAAATAACTTGTTTCCTAATTGTAAAATTAATATGTGCTCAGTGAGAAAATCGATTTGAAAAACACAGTAAAGCACAATGGATTTTGTTGAATACACAAAAATTATCTTTAATCACACCACCCAAAGATAATCATTGGGTTTTTTTTGGTTTTGGTACATATATATGTGGTTATTTTATGAAAAAGATTGTAATACTTATACACATTGGTCATACTTTTTTATAAGTGCTTTTTTCCAAATCAACAGAAACTTGCAAATGAATTTTTACTGGCTTTCCAAGTATTTAATTATGTAGCCATGACTTGCTTCAGGTAACCTATTATTACTTACATAGGTTTATTCTAGTATTTTACTCTTACAGATAATACTGTAAAGAACATCTTTCCCTACAATTGATTATCGTCTTCTGTTAAACATTGAGAAGTATAATTGGGGGGTCAAAGAATATGCATTAAGGATTTTGATCCATATTGCCAAATTGTCCTACATAAAGATTACATATGAGTACGTCTTTGTACCCTCAGCCTAGACACTGTCGGATATCATCATTCTTTTGAGTCTTAGCCAAACTGAGAGGCGAAAATATTTCATTTTTTATATTAGTAGTTATATTGAACATTTTTTAATGTTCACTGGCCATTTTAATTATTTTGTGAGTTGCCTGTTCATGTACTTTGCCCATTTTTCTATTGGAAGTATTGACTTTTTTAATTGTAAAAGCTATTCATGTATTAAAATCATTAGGCACATGCATAGAGGGGCAACCATATGAAAGATAGCAAGAGGGCAGCCATCTGGAAGACAAAAAGAGAGGCCTCAGAAGAATCCAACCCTGCTGGCCCCTTGATCTTGGATTTTTTTGGCTTCCAGAACTTTGCTGAGATATGGATGGAATGTGCTAAAGAACAGCCAACCATCTTGTACTATGAAATGGACTCCAGTGCTGTAGATGATGCTCCTGTTTGCCAGGATCATTGTTGATTCCCTGTGATAATCCTCTGTTTACAAGGTCTTAGTTCATTACTTTTGATCAGATTGTGTCATCAAACAGATGGCCTCACAAGAAAGCCAGATAGTACCTATCCATAGACAAGAAACCATTGTGAAAACTCAGAATGCAGGAGGTAGATGAGACTGAAGCATCTCCCCCCGGACCTCAGAGATCAAGAAGTACCACATTAGAAGGGTAAGAGGAGCAGCTACACTCTGACCACAACAGCCCTCCACAGGCCAGCACAACACTGCATGAGCCCCCATCCTCCTGCAAGCCTATGGTTTCTCCAGTGGGAAGAGGGAGCCCAAATGGACATCCAGCTCTCCCAGCATTGTGGGACACTTCCACTTGGGTCTCAGCTCACTGGGATTGCTGGGGGAATCTGCAGAGCTTGACCACTGGTGATCAAGTAGAAAGGTGTGGAGGGGCTGACAGCAGTCAGCACTCAGATCTTGGTGGACTGTGTTGCTGCTTGAAGTGGTGCCCAAGCAGAGATCCCAAGCAGCAGCTCTGCCCATCTGTGGAGCTGAGCCTGTAGCCCCATCTGGCCACGGAGCTCAGTTGGCAGTTCTGCTGATTAGGGTCCCCAGTCCCCAGACTGTACTGGCTGTAGAGCTTGTTTTATCACACAACCTGGGCAGGAAAGCAAATTATCATCCTTGCCCTCTAGCTCAGCATCGCCTTCATTCTGACCATCCAGGAAGGCCAGCTGGGAAACCCAGGCAGCTACAAAGTCCAAACTACAGCCCTTCTTAGGCAGGGAACCAAGCCAGCAGAACCACCCAGCTGTTGAGCTTAGCCTCTGACCCCAGATAACCAGGAAGACTGAACAGTAACCCTGGGCAGTCTTAGAGCCCAGCTATTGTCCCACTCAACTACAAAGCATAGCCTGTATCCCCACCCCACAATGGAGCCCAAACAAAGACTCTCCCAACCACAGAGACAGTTTCTTTACCCACCCAACTATGGGATATAAATGGAGGCCCCTCCCAACCAGAGAGGCCAGCCAGCGACCTTGCTCAACATCAGAGCACAGTGAGCAGCCAACCTGATCAAGAAACCCAGCCTGTGGCACAGCCTTTCAGAATATTGAAGGAAAAAACTGTCAACCAAGAACGCTGTACCCAACAATGCTGTCCTTCAGGAAAGAAGGAAAAATAAAGACTTTGCCAAACAAACGAAAGCTGAAGAAGTTCATCACCACTGACCTGCCTTACAAGAAATACTAAAGGCATTCTTCAAGTTTAAAGAAAAGGATGATAGGGACTTCCCTGGTAGTCCAGTGGTTAAGACTCTGCGCTCCCAATGCAGGGGGCCCGGATCCAATCCCTGGTCAGGGAACTAGATCCTGCATGCCGCAACTAAAGATCCTACATGGTGCAACTAAAGATCCCACATGCTGCAACGAAGATCCCAAACATGGCAATGAAGATCCCGCGTGCCCCAACTCAGACCCAGCGCAGCCAAATAAATAAATAAATATATATATATATATATATATATATATATATATATATATATATATATTTTAAGAAAAGGATGATAAGTAATAACATAAAAACATATGGATGGGCTTCCCTGGTGGCACAGTGGTTAAGAATCCACCTGCCAGTGCAGGGGACATGGGTTCGAGCCCTGGTCCAGGAAGATCCCACATGCCGTGGAGCAACTAAACCCGTGCACCACAACTACTGAGCCTGCACTCTAGAGCCCACAAGCCACAGCTACTGAACCCACATGTTACAACTACTGAAGCCCGCGTGCCTAGGGCCCATGCTCCACAACAAGAGAAGCCACTGTGATGAGAAGCCTGCGCACCGCAACAAAGAGTAGCCCCCACTCGCCGCAACTAGAGAAAGCCCACATGCAGCAACGAAGACCCAGTGCAGCCAAAAATAAAATAAATAAATTTTTTAAAAGACGAAAAAAAAACGTATGGATGTGTAATACTCACTGGTAATGGTAAACATACAGTCAAAATTCGATCCTCTGCTTTGTAATGGTGGTGCATAATTCACTTACAAGTCTAGTTTGAAAGTTAAAAATCAAACATAATAGATATAAACATAACCACAGTAATTTGTTATTGAATGAACACTATAAAAATACGTAAATTATAACATGAATAACCTAAAATATGAGGAGGGAGAAATAAAAGTACAGTTGACTCTTGAACAACACAGGTTTAAAATGTGCAGGTCCACTTACATGCAGGTTTTTTTCAATAAATACTACAGTGCTACACAATCTGTGGTTGGTTGAATCTGTAGATGCAGAGCCGAAGGTATGGAGGGCCAATGATGGGACTTGAGCATCTGCGGATTTTGGTATCTATAGTGGGTCCTGGAACCAATTCCCCACAAATACTGAGGGACAACTGTATAAAGTTTCTGTATGCTATCAAACTTTTTATCAACTTAAAATAGGATGTAATATATATGTTTTATTTAAGCCTCTACAAACCTGTAGTAGATACATATAGTGTAAAGAAGTCAAAGCATACTGCCGCAAGAAGTCATCAAATCACAAAAGAAGACAGCAAGAGAGGAAGCAAGGATCAAAGGATCTAAAAAACAGAAAATAATTAATGAAATGACAATAGTAGGTCCTTACCAATTAGTAATTATCAATACATTAAGTGTAAATGGATTAAATTCTCCAATCAAAAGACATAGAGTGGCTGAAGGGATAAAAAAACAATATCCAACAATATTATGCCTATAAGAGACTCATTTTAGCTTTAAAGACACACATAGACTGAGAGCGAAGGGGTGGAAATAGATATTTCAAGGAAATGGTAAGCAAAAGAAAGCAGGGGTAGCTATATTTATATCAGACAAAATAGATTTTAAGCTAAAAATGGTTAAAAGAAACAAAGAAGGTCATTATATGATAGAGAGGTCAATCCACCAAGGATATGACAGTGGTGTGGTAAATATTTATGCACCCAACATTGGAGCACCTAAATATATAAAACTGATACTAAAAGAACTAAAAGGAGAACAAAACAACAATACCATAATATGTCGGGACTTGAATACCCCATTCCCAACAATAGATAGATCTTCTAGACAGAGAATCAGTAAGGAAACAGCAGATTTAAACAACACTATAGGCCAAAAGGACCTAACAGACATATATAGAACACTCCATCCAACAGCAGCAGAATACATATTGTTCTCAAATACGCATGGAACAATTTCTAGGATGAATCCTATGTTACGGCACAAAACAAATCTCAACAATTCAAGAACACAGAAATTATATCAAGTATCTTTTCCAATCACAGTGGTGTGAAACTGGAAAACAGTAATATTTTACAGAATATACATATGTCAGATTATCACATTGTACACCTTAAACTTATATGATGTATATATCAACTATATCTCAATAAACATGGGGGGAAAATACATTAGTCCTTCATCTTACAGGTTTCAAATGCTTTTCCTGTTTGTCATTATTGCCTTTTAAAATATTTAAGTTTTCTATTATTTTATGATGAAGTATATCAACATACACCTAACAAAATTATCAATACCTATGTACCAACTTGACATTTTTCGGTAACCAATAACATTTTTCCAGTAATCTTAGATCTTTTTTCTTATTGGTAAGAAACCAAATGTTGTAGATACAGCTAACTCCCCATCTCCATCCCTTTCCCCTTACTCTTGCTCAAGATGTAAATCACTGTTAGAGTGTGTGTATATAGTTCCTATGCATTTTTATAAAATTTTTATATACATGTGTATAATATATATGTATATATGTAAATATATACAAATATATATAAATATATTTGTGTATATAAAATTTATATGTATATATTTATATATAATAAATATCCATAAACAATATATTCTGCTTTCTATCTTTTGTGTTGTTTTGTGTTATTTAAAATTTACATAAATGCTATCATACTATTTTGTCAGTTTCTATGTTCACATAACATGGGGTTGAGATCTATTTATGTTGATGCATATAAATCTGATAAATTTATTTTAACTGCTCTACAGATTCTATTAAATGAATAAATTCCCAGTTCGTCCATTTTCTATTTAAGGGCAATAGTTTCTATTTTTTCACTATTTCAAGCAATGATACAATGAATATCCTTGTAGAAACCTTCTTTTGCACCTATATGGGAGTTTCTCAAGTTTATATGCCTACAGTAGGAATTTATGAATATTATGATAAATGCATGTCCAACTTTACCAAGTAACACCAAATTGTTCTCCAAAGTGATTTTACAGATTTCACTTTCCATCACTAAAGGATAGGAATTCCATTTCCTCATATCCTTATCATGTTTTATATTAACTCACTGATTTTTGTCAGTCTGATATTTGTGAAATGGTATTTTGTGTTGTCTTCATTTTCATTGTATTTATGATTAGTAAGTTTGCATGCATCTATTTTTAAAATACTGCTATTATTACTACTAGTAACAATAAAACTAATAATAAAATGTATCAACTTCTTTTCATGTATTAGTTTATCAGTCACTTATTACAAGAACCTTATACTAACATTCTATTATATTAAAAAGGAAACAGACTAAGAAGGGCAAGGTAATTTGCCCAAGGTCATCCAGTAACTTGCAGGGCTAGGGTTCAATATGTCAATATGTCATTTTCCTTCATTATAAGATAATAGGGTTAGTGGTCATCATTTCATACTTCCCAATTTTAAAACTGTAGGATAGTGGTCCCCAACCTTTTTGGCACCAGGGACCAGTTTTATGGAAGACAATTTTTCCACGGACTTGGGAGGGGGCAGTTTTGGGATGATTCAAGTGCATTACATTTATTGTGCACTTTATTTCTATTATTATTACATTGTAATATATAATGAAATAATTATAGAACTCACCATAATGCAGAATCAGTGGGAGCCCTGAGCTTGTTTTCACTTGCCACTCACTGATAGGGTTTTGATATGTGTCTGCAGGCAATTAATTTATTATAGTCTCTGTGCAGTCAAACCTCTCTGCTAATGATAATCTGTATTTGCAGCCACTCCCCAGCACTAGCATCTAGTACTTCTTCAGCTCCAGATCATCAAGCATTAGATTCTCGTAAGGAGTGCGCAACCTAGAACCCTCGCATGTGCAGTTCACAGTAGGGTTCGCGCTCCTATGAGAATCTAATGTTGCCGCTGATCTGACAGGAGGTGGAGCTCAGGCGGTAATGCGAGTGATGGGGAGCAGCTGTAAATAAAGATAAAGCGAGAGGGAAGAGATATGGGAACATATGTATATGTATAACTGATTCACTTTGTTATAAAGCAGAAACTAACACACGATTGTAAAGCAATTATACTCCAATAAAGATGTAAAAAAAAAAAAAAAAAAGATAAAGCTTCGCTGGCTCACTGGCCGCTCACCTCCTGCTGTGCGGCCTGGTTCCTAACAGGCCGCGGATGCTCAGTAACCAGATAAATGCATTTCCTAATGTAAAAGGAGAAAAGGAACATTAATTTATACCTTTTAAATAGTAAACTTAGAAGAAGCTCCAAACATGAATTATTCATCAGCTTCTCCTTCTTTTTACAAAAAACTGTATTAGTAAATGAATAGTGATAGGGATTTTAGCGCGCTTACAAGCAGAAGCATCAGTTCCTTTGCACATATTGCTGAAAGTTTGTATGTGTTGATTTTCAGAACTGCTATATTCAGAGTCCTGCGCTTTTCATACATGTAAATGCAGTAGCACTGAATTGGTATAAAATCTCTAAGCTAAGGCTGATTTATCTACAAGGTCATTTATAGTCTTCAGATATTTTCAATTTCTGCTTTGTGGACTAATAAAGGAACTGCTCTTGTTGGTCCAGGTTAATAAACATCTCTGAAAAACTGTTTAATAGACTGAAAAGATGAAAGTGACTTCATAAATGTTACTGTCAACTCTCAGGACTGCTACTTTTCATAACAGAGGGCAATTAGATTCTCACTGTTTGTTATACTCCTAATGGCGATAGGGTTTAAAAAAAAGTAGAGAATCTAAAGTGGCATTAGCAGTTTAGGTTGTAACAGGAGTGTCTGGGTAGCATTATCTTATTTTCTGAATCCCTGAATTCTGGTGAATTTAGCTTCCTAGTACTTTAGGAAGTACTGCTTTTCAAGAGGATAGAGATCATTATAAATCATTTCAATTATTGTCAGACTCTCTAGACCGGTGAGAATGATCAGATGATCACTTTCCTGAAAAAATAGCAGCAGAATAACCAAAAGAGAAAAGAGAACAGTTTACAGAAATAGCTGATTATTCAGGACTAAATCTAAGGAAATTGTTATTTAAGATGCTGTACCCAAACCTGTGTGTGTTGTGTTTGCTTGTTTGAAGGGTCTAAGCCTGTGTTTGTTAAGATTTATCTTAGAAGGTGAAGATGTTGCCAGACTATGCAGATTCATAACACACATTTCTCCCCACATCTAGCTACGTGGTGAACATTGGTCTGATTGACAAGCTTTGTGGCTGCTTCCTCTCGGTGCAAGGCCCAGTGGATGAGAATCCCAAAACAGCCACATTTCTGCAGCATGCCGCAGGGCTCTTACACGGAATGTGCACACTGTGCTTTGCTGTCACCAGAAGGTAAGGCCTCTACTTGATGTCAGTCTGGAGTCAACTTTTGAAACATCTCTTGGATTTTGCTTATTTTGGAGTCATTTCATAGGGATGTACATGGTCATCTTGGGCTCTTTTCCTCTTTGTGCTACTTCTGTCCTTATTGGCTTCCCATATTGAGACTTGTCTAATATGTCTCATTTTCCCTGGCTACATGCTCCTGTCAGAGCCTATTTTTCTTGTTGGTGTCATAAACTTAACTATAATTTCTACAAGAGACCTTAGAAGTCATCCAGTTCCTCTTCCACTGAGATACAGAGTAATCAAGTGATTCTCCTTAAGTCAGCAAGTCAGTGACAAAGCCTAGACCAAATTGAGTCAGGCCTTCAGCGCAACACGGCACAGCTTCACAGTGCCCTGACCATCACATGCTTTCAGTTATAGCCTCCTAGGTTCTTTATTTTCCCCTTTGTCCTTCCAAGTTATCTCCATGAATAAGAGAAAGGAGCCATCCAAAAACAGTAGCCCCCTGACATCACATATGACCCATGGGCATCATTTTAGCCAGTGTGCCAGGGACTATGACTGGCCTGCTTGGCTCTTTAAACCCCCTCGCCCCACCCTGTGGACTGTTCTCAAAAACAGTAATTCTCTAAGAGAGACAGAGTAAACCGCCTCGTGTTCTTTTCTCTCCCCTCCTACCAAGTAAAAATCATTTGCAATAGTGACTCAGTGTTTCTGATAGAAATATGACATATCCCTCAGGCATATTAAGGATGTTCAGTAAAACAATTTTCTTACAATTAAATTCTAAACAGCACTGCATACAAATTTTATATATATATATATATATATATATATATATATATATATATATATATATATATATATATATATATATATATATCAGGGATTTGTCAAGAATAAAACTAATGATTTGAAACTAATAAAGTCTAGCTACTTAAAGAAATCTTATCCAGCCATATTCAATGTACACACAATGCTAATGTCTGTATTCAGAATATTTTAAAAGAGAATTTGTTTTCTGAAATGAACTTCCTCAACATTTGTTAGTCTGTTATGCATAGGACCCCCGACACCCACCTATTCTTCCTTATTCTTGCCTAGTCCCTCTACCCCGAGTCACATTCCTAGGAAGATTAAGACTGAGTGTCAAGGAAGCCAAGCATGGCCTGTAGTCAGTTTTCCACTTAGTCTGTTCCCTCTAGAAATGTAGCCAGAGCCTACCTTCCAGGGATTTGACGAGAACTCAGGAAGTGGTTATTTGTAGGTCTGTGACCTAAGTAAGTTCGGGTGGTCCCACACTGCCCAGAGGCTGGCAGCAGTAACAGGGCTCCATCCAGGGCATTGGCACCTGCCAGCTTAGAGGCTGCCATGCTGCCCAGCTAGCTCCTGTGCAGTAGCCAGGCCACTCCCTGGGAGGTATCCTCTCACCCAGGAGACCCTTCCAACACTCACTCTTTTGTGTACACACCATTATAAACCTGCCAGCGTCTCAAGTCTTTGTCACCTATACTCTTTCCTTGAATCCAGATGAATATCACACACATAAACATTTCCATATGTGGTTGTTGTATAGTTTGTGGGCTTTAGCTTTCACTTACACATGGATTCAGTTACTTGAAATCTGTGGAACTTGAAAGAAGTTTAAAGGTCATTAATAGCCACTCATTTTTATAGGGAAAGCAACTGAGCCAAACTAACTTGAATTAGGACCCAAGATTCCTCCCTTGGTGTTCCCTCCTACACACTTGACTTTATATTATTCAAAATATGGGAGCATACGTTTTGTTTCTTTGAAAATTTTCTCAATTACATATGTGGAAAACAGGATCCTCTTCTCTTTAATACACACAGTCATGTCCTTGTCTAGTAGACATTGACTGAACATCTGCCTTGGGCCAGAAACCAAGCGAAGTACTAAGGTTACTGCCCTCAGGGAGCCCAGAGTCTGGTGTGGAGTCAGACTTGCAAATTAATAGCTACAACATAATAGCTGCAACAGAAGAAAATGTGCACAGAGAAGGAAGTAAAACACTTCCAAAGGAGGTCAAGAAGGGCTTCAATGGCCTAAATCTTAAAGGATCCAGGAAGACGAGTGGAGTAAAGAATTCATTTGGGAGGAAGGGCATAGTATGGGCACTGCATGATATAGTAGATGTTATTGGTGCCTGTGGCCTATCAGGAGGTCACCTACAAGTGGCTTCCTATATTTCTCTGCCTGAGGATATTCACTGAACAAGTAGCTGTTTGCTAGAAGTGCCAGGGAGTTAACACCCCCAGGAGTGACTCTCCAACAATACATTGGTGGGTAATATCCCAGCTCCGCTAACCCTCAGTGAGACAATCCTGAGGTATGTTCTGTACAGTTTCTCAAAGGGGCCCAGTGGTAACCTGTTCATTAACACATACTTGATTGGCTTTTCTCCCTACCCTCTTTTCCTTCTCTACTTCCTCACAAATAAACTACCAACACCCATATCTTTGTTTCAGGGACTGCTTTGGGGGCAACCCAAACCAAGAGTTATGGATATATAAGACATTGTCTCATGTTCAGTTTGATGTAGTTTACAATAGGGTGACTGTGAAGAGTGGCAGGAGATGAGGTATTCAGTGCGCTCCATACATGTTCAAATTTCTGTGATAGGATGATCACTCCTGAAAACTATAGAAATGACTGGAATGGCATGAGCCTAGAGGCAGAAGGAATAGTAAAAAGGCTCTTGAAATGTTGAGGTCCTGTGGAGACAGTAGAAATAGAGAGGAGCAGATACATTGAGGACACAGAATAAATGTAAGGGAAATGGCATAGAGCTGATAGTATGGGATATAAGAGGAAGTGAGGAGTCTGCAATGACTCCCAAGTTTCTGACTTGAAATTTTTGAGTGGTAGATGGTATAGTCTCCAAATTAGGGGATATACGTGGTTTTCCATGATTCTAGACATGCCTAAGGATTATCCAGGCAGACCAAAGTGTGAGTGTTTATGTATGAAGTTTATATATAAAACCTTATTCTATACGTATATACACACACTCATAAAATGAAGCATAATTATTTCTATGTACATATACAACTGGATTTTAAATAAATCAATGATTAACCCTTAGTGGTTTTTAAGAATTCTTCATCTGTTTTTTACCCAATATAATTTCCTTCTCCAACCTCAGTTACTCTGCAAATTTCTATTGGTAGGCCTCGCTACAAAAGCAGGTTCGGGTGGTTTCCTGGCTTAATTTACCTAGGAAATTCTTAGCAGTATCAGTGTAAGCTGCTTCTCTGAGAGACAAGAAGAATGACCCCTGTCTGCTGTTCTTCCTCTCATCCTTCAATCTTCCAGCATTTCCTGAATGCTGCCAAGCTACAGGAATACGGGGAGTTTTTCCTACATCTTCTGATTTGTTTACCTCTAATATTTACAGCCCATTTTGTGCTACAATACTTCCCATTTCTTCGTGGAAATTAATTTTTAAACTATAAGCTACAACGACCTGTTGAAAGCATTTTGTTGCATGTGTTAAATAGTCTCAGCACAAGGTCAAAGCCGTGTGTGGAGAGAAAGGTAGCTTGGTTGTTGTTATACTGGAGGAATTCACATAATTCCTGTTGGGGCTGCCAAGGGAAGCCAGCCAGAGCCTGAGCGCCGAGGAAGGCTTGTCCTCAAAGCCCTTCTGTGACCAACAGGAGTGAAAGACAAAGGGGGGCCAGAGAGACCTTCAAAAACTGCCTCTTGTGAACTGGCAGACCCTGAGATAATTATGTACACTAATTGATAGCGCAGGGCTTTGAGTAAACACTTGGCAGTCTGCCGGTGGCCGGCCTTTGTGATGGTGATTATAGCAGGTCTGCCTTTGCACTGCCCTCCTATTGTGCCCTTAATCTTCTAATTTTTACCTAGGTTTTCTGAAAGACAATTTGGGTGTCAGTATTTACACTGTTAATCTCCGCTTCAGCATGGGGGAGAAAAGTACTAACTGATGATTTTTGTACCAGGCTTGGTTTTGAACAGTAAGCTTGCATTTCTTTAAGTAAAACTTGAAATTGTGATCTTCTGGTGAAAGGATTGATTTTTATATTAGGATTACTCTACAATTTTAATATGCGAATTGTTCACAAGCTATAATTCTTAATCACTTCAACAAAATTCAACAATCTGTAATAGGACTTTCGGAAATGACTGTTTGGCCTTAACTGTTAGCAGTTTTCCATTCTTGGGCCTGCAAGAAATAAGGAAAAAAGGATAGTTTTCAAATCTCAGGGCAGTGACTCAACTGCCGTAATTGGCTGAGGCTCACTGAGTCCCCCTTAAGGTGCTGGCTCCTTAGCCAAACTAATAGGATCCGAGCAGTAATAAATGATTATAAATTGTAACCAACACAAAACCTTTCACTTAATCAGCAATCATTTCTAGATGCATAACTATGCAAAGTACTATAGCAAGAGGGCCAAGAAGTAGTGGATCCAAAGTGAAAGAGTTTACAGTCCTTATGACTGCACAGAAGAAAAAGAGGAGCTTGTAAAACTTAGTTAATTCTGATTGGTTGGAAAACACTATTCTGAAAGCTAGAATATTTTTAGAGAAAAAGAAATTTGTTATTATGTGTATTTGTGGGTTTTATTTTCGCATCTGTAAACTACACTAACAAAATGAGTTCTAGCCAAGGTCTCTGGAAACCTGTGTCATAAAAAGATAAGAATAATTTGTAATTTAGCCCATTAATTATGTGGATATAAATGAGTGCTTCTCAAGTGTTTAAGGGTGCTTGAAAACCATTTGTTCAAGCAAAGGTAAACTTTAACTCTGCCTGCCTGAATTATTCATTCATTCATTAGACAAATATTTATACAGTGCTTGCTCTGTGCCAGGCCCTGTGCTAGGCTTGGGAGAAAACAAAAATGACTAAGATGTTGATCGAGTCCTCAAGGACCTTGTAAGCTAGTAAAGAAGAGGTATATACAAATATCCATGGTATAAGGCAGAGAGTGATACAGAGGATAGAACATAAAACACCAAAAACACTTAGCATGCTGCCTGGCACATAGTAAATGCTTAATAAATATTGGATTAACACATCATCGTTGATGGACTTCAGAGGAGGGAGAGATCACTCTTAGTTGTAGGAATTAGCTGTTTTCTAGAGCAACTAAAATTTAATCTAGGCCTTGAAAGATAAAAAGGGTTGGAACATTTAGAGTTGAGAAAAACATAGATAAAGAAAATAGCATACGCAAAGACATCAAAGCAGAAAAAAACATGAAGAATGAACAGAGTACTTAATTTGGCTGGATTTTGAGATGTATGTAGTGGTGATTTTAGTGCCTACCAGGCTGTTATGATGTCAAATGAGGTAATAAATATAAGACTACTGTGTGACGTATAAAACAATCTGCTGAATGTGGTGGTGGCAGTGGTGTCATTAAAAGCCTTTGGTCAGGGCAATGACATGCTAAAAACCATATTTGGGAGTTATCATGTGAAAGTGTATGAGAGAGGCTGTAGAAAGTGGGAAAGACCATTAACAGCATCTGGGCAAGAGGCAAAAGGAATGGAAAAGAAGAATCTTTTTAAATCCTCTCATAGTCTCTCTTTTTATGTATGGTATCACTGGTCTTTCGGGCATCAGGCTCCAGATGTCATCTCTTTCTCATCCGTCTTCCTTGTACCCCAGATCTAATGTGCTGTCACGTTCCATTGACTGGAAGGAACCTTAAAGTCACTTTAATCCAGTCTTCTGTTCAGATTTGTAGCTCTTCAATAACTTCTTTCAGTTTACATTTGAGTATCTTCATTGACAAGGAACTTATTATTTACCAGGGGAGCCTGTTCTGTCATTGATCAGTTTTAATGCTTTAAAAGCCTCTCCTTATACCAAGCTGTAATCCGTCTCCCTAATACTACCTACTAGTACTAGTTCTATTTGCTCCTTGGCAACATATAGATTATTCTAACCCCACTCTTCTCCCTACACTTCTCCCGTCTCACCGTACCACATATTCTCCTTTGCTTTCATTCTTGTTCCAGTTACTATGGTTGTGTAACAAATTACCCCAAAACTTAGTGACATAAAATGACAATCTATTAATCTCACAGATTCTGTATGTCAGGAATTCTCTCAAGATACAGGAGAATGGCTCATCTTTGTTCCACAGTGTCTAGGCCTCAGTTGGAAGACTTGAAGGCTGGAGGTTGGAATCATCTGTGTGCTTGTTCACACATGACTGTAGTTCACGCTACCTGTTTGTTAGGGACCTTTCCATGTGGTCCCTCTGCACAGGCGAATTTGGGCTGCACAGCATGGTGGAGGTTCAAAGGAGGAGCATCCTGACAAGTGAGAGAGCTAGGTGGAAACCATGTCCCCTTTTATGACCTAGCCTCAGGAGTCATGCAGCATCCCCTCCACTGAATTCTGTTCAGCAAGGCAGCCACAGAGTCCCATTCACCTTCAAAGGGAGGAGAAGTAGACTCCCATCTCTTCATGGGCAATATAAAGGTTCTGGAAGAGCGTATTGTACCAGAAATATTGCTATGTTTATATTTGAAAAATAGAGTCTTCCACATTCCAACCTACCCTAGAGATAAATGTGTTCCCAGTATCTTGTTCTCATCTGTATTCTTTCCTCTCTGCAGTCTCATACTTGGTATTATCATTTCTCTTGGCATCTTTTTTTTTTTTTTTTCTTTTTGCGGTATGCGGGCCTCTCACTGTTGTGGCCTCTCCCGTTGCGGAGCACAGGCTCCGGACGCGCAGGCCCAGCGGCCATGGCTCACGGGCCCAGCCGCTCCGCGGCACGTGGGATCCTCCCAGACCGGGGCACGAACCCGCATCCCCTGCATCGGCAGGCGGACTCCCAACCACTGCGCCACCAGGGAGGCCCTCTCTTGGCATCTTTAGCCACTGTCCTCGGACAAAAGGCTTGCTGGTGTTGGGAGATGGGGAATGAAGTAAACATAATAAGACTAAGCAAGTGTAACTAAAGGAAGTAACATCTGTTGAACACTGTTTATGTGCCCCAGGCTAAGGGCTCCTCATGAGTTATCTCCCAGCAATCCTCACACTGTCCAAGGGAGCATAACAGCCTCTAGACTGATAAGGAAGAGTGATTGTCCGAATCCGTCAGGTCTGGAAAGTGAGAAGAATACAGGAACAGGAACCTCTGGGCTGTCTCTATATTCACAATTGGGCAAATGCTAGTACAGAGATTTCTGAAAGATCTATCCCAGCTGGTAATAAAGTGGTAGTTGACTTGTAGGGACAGAAAGATGATCACTTCATTGCTGCAATTCAAACTGTGTGTCTACTGCGTGCTAGGTGAACACTATGCCAGAGAAAGCTGCCTGGGCCTTAGCCCACAGGGCCAGCATTTAGGGGCAGGCTTCACTGACTTACTACTCCCAGAGGGGAGAGGGTGTGATGAAGGTAGTCTGCCAATATGCATGCAGGCTCACCAGACTTAGGATAGCAGAATATGTCTGGTGTACACTTGCAGTTGAACTCCCACTGGCTCTAGGACTTTGGGGGCCAGGATCTCAAGAGGAAAATCCTTTTGTACTGTTGTATTGAAGAGCCCAGGTTTGGGAGTCAGAAAAATGTGAATGCAGTTCCTGCTCTCCTAGCTCTGTGACCAGTGACAGATTCTTTAGCTTCTCAGTGCCTGTTTCCTCACATTATAAACATGAATTTGACAATTCTTCTTCACAGAGTTGGACAGGGTAAGGGCAAATGGGGGCTAACATGTCTGTCACCCTAACCTTCTGCCCAAGGTGCTTTTATATATATATATTTATTATACCCCACCCTGTTCCAAAAAGATTTGAGATGGCTTACAGAAGTATATATGTCTTCTTATTTTTAAAAAATAGATGAAAAAAATTAGAATAAAAGAAAATAGGTAAGGAAAAGTAAATGAAGCCAGAAGCAAGTAAAGTTAAGGCATAAACCATATTCATAAACAAGACCCTGACAGACATTTCCTCTTGGAATTCCTACTGACAGTTTCTACCAGGAACTTATATTTAATATGTCAGATTCTAAGCTCATTGGCTTTCATCCAAAGTTGGCTTTTCCTCCTGATTACCTTATTCTGCTCATGACTGTAGTAATATGAAAAGATGTTAAGACCTCAAACTTTTATTATCTTTGACTTCTGTCTTTCAAAATCCAATCCAGTCCTATGCAATTAAATCAAAAATATGCTTGCCTCAGAAATATGAGATGGCTCCTGTTATTTATACCTATGACTTGATATTTGTCTACTTCTAATTCACTAGTTCCTTTGTCCTGTGTATATGTTTTGTGTCTTCAGATGAAAAGGTTTCCCTAAGGAGAGAGACTAAATATCCTAGCAGCTCCCCTTCAGGCACCTAGCACCAGGGTAGAAACAAAATAAGAAGTCGGTAAATAGCTATGACTGACAGCATTAGCAAATACTGGTGTGCACCATCGACCTATGCCAGGGCCCCATTTCCTGGGCTTACTCTTAGCATAGGAAGAAGAGGTGCCTATGTCTCACATTCTTCCTCCCCTAAGGTAAGAAGGAGATGTCCAAGGCCTTCATGCCTTTGGCATACCTTTCTGAGACCAGTTCTCTCTCTCTTCCTTCCATTGCTTTAGCAAATCTTTATTAGTTACTGTTTACTGAGCACTTGATATGCGCCAGACACTTGTTGCGGTATTAGGGATCCAGTGGTGAACAAAATACTCGCTCTGTGGAGCTCACAGTCTAACAGGAGAAAAAGATGATAAACCAGTAAATGAATAAGATAATTTTAGCTAGTAATAGTGATATGAGAAAATAAAGCAGGGTAATATAGCAGAGTGATTTGGGTGAGTGGTCAGGGAAGGCCTCTGGGAAGATGACACTGAGCTAAGAAGGAGCCAACTCTGTAAAGATCGGAGGGAAGAGTATTCTAGTTGAGCAGAATAGGAAGTTGATGGCTCTCAAATATCTGAAGTGGGTGTGTACCAGAAACGTAGAAGGCAGTGTGCTGGAATGTGATGAGCAAGAAAGTGCTAGGAGATGAAGGGCCAAGAGATCAGGACAGAGAGATTGGAAGTTTGGGTTTTATTCTAAGTGTGATAGGAAGCCACTGGAGGATTTTAAGCAGGAGAGCAGCATGATCTGATTACTTAAAAAGTAATGGATTTTTACTCTGTGTAGAATGGATTATAGGGGCAAGAGTGGAAGCAGGAAAGATTAATTAGGAAGGTACTGCATCATGCAGCCCAGATATGACAGTTTTTTCCTCCCAGTTACTCACCTAGGAGAAGTAATTGCTTTCATTTGGCAACACAGCAGAGCCTCTGGCAGAGCTCCTTCAGCCTAACTGCCAAATACTAAAGATAAGAGAAATCCAAAATATCAGCTGAACTAGCCAAAATCAGCACAGGGCCCTTTTGTGTTTTACAGTGATAATGAGAAAACTGAAGATAGGTCAGAAATGTCCCATCTGAGAAGCATTCTTGGACAACAGTCCTAGTCTGTAGTTCCAAGATCTAGGACCATATACTGTTGTCAGTCATCCAGAGCTGCCATATTCTCACCTTTTGGACTCCTCCCTGCCCTTTCTCCATTCACCTTTGGTTGTCCCAAGACTGTCTTTATCTTCCACTTTCTTGGTCCTCCTTCCAGACCTCTGCCAGAGACCACAGTTTCTTCTTAGGGGCCTCACCCTTTACCTTCCATTCTCATTGGTGTCCTCTTGGTCTTCTTTCTCAAGCATGTTCTAGGTTGCTGATCTCCAACAATAAGAATGTCTCTCTGTTTTCATCATCTATCACTTCTCTTCCCAGACAGGTTTCCTTCTCAAAAGTTCCTTTTTGAATTCAACTGAAACTAATAACCAGGTACTTTGGAAATCCTCCCAAATGATCAGCCAGCCTCACCCTACCTAATATTCTCACTATTTAATTTCCCCTATATTTTTCCTCTTCTCTAACCAAATATCCAGACTATCTTATAGTGCTTACACATGTATCTTTTCCACCTTGAGTTTTCTCTTGCTCTCATATCTCCACTAAGTCATCCTCATTCCCTTTAACAGGGCTCCAAATTAGATCTGCATTAAACAAGCTATTTTCTCCCTCTACTGTATATATAAAATATAGGGTGTGTGTGTGTGTGCGTGTGTGTGTCTGTGTAGGAGACTATAATATTTGAAGTAGATTCACACCTGTTATAACACCCCAGAACTGAACAGAATCTTAGACATCATCCTGTCCATTGCCCAGCTGAGTTTTGAGTGCCCTCTGTGACTTCAGTGAATGTATTCCTCCACTGATTGCAGAATAGTTAAGAATGTAATACCTCACCAACAGCCCATTTAACTTTTGGGTGTTCTGATTGTTAGAAAATTTTCTGTAAGTTTATCTAATATGTGCTTTCGGGTAGCATCTCTCCTCTGGGGTCATAAATAACAGTGTAATACCTCTTTAGTTTGAAGATAACCTTTATATCCTCCAGTTCTGAAATAAATTTCCCAGTACCTTCAAATGTACCTCAGGTGACACTGTTTCCACATAGTTTTACCACACAAGTCACTTTCCTTGGGATCTTTCTGATACATCAGTGTCCTGAATGTAGTGCCATACCCAGTGCTAGAACCAGTACTTCCAGAGTAGTTGTTCATTGCGGTGGATCAGGATAAACCTTTCTGGTTGTGTATGTTTTACTCCTGTTAGCTCAGTCAAAATTGAATTATATTCATGGGTAATCAAGCAAGACTGTTTCTTCATTTGAATGGATAGGAAGCTAATTTGCTTAGTCTTTTTCCCCCACTTATCATTGAAAGCTATATTCCAGTCCTCTGTCACTTACCTTCTTCCCATCCTAAACATATGCAGTTAGTTTTTAAATCTAAAAATAGGATTTAATAGTCATTTCTATAAATTTCATCCTTTTTTAGTCCTCACTTATTTTTAATTAAACTTTTTTATTTTTTACTTTCTCCTCCTTGAAACTATCTTCAGTTTGCTTCTAGGGCACCACACTTCCCTGCTTTTCCTCCTACCCCACTGGTTTCATTTTTCAGTTTCCTTTGATGGTTTATTCTCATCTCCCCAACTTCTACACTTAGGAGTATCCGAAGGCTTAATTCTCAGACTAATCTATGTTCACTCACTAGATGAGCTGGCTTTAAATACCATCTGTGTGTTGATGACTCCCAAATATCTCAAGCCCAGATCACTCCTCTGAACTCAGACTTGTATATTTATTCATTTATTCAACAAATGTCTCTTGAGTGGTTACTCTATGTCAGATACTGTACTAATCCCTGGAGACAGACAAAATTCCCTACCCTTGGGAAGCTCATTTTATCCAACTTCTGATCCAGTATCTTCACTTAGGTGTCTAATAGGCATCTTGAATTTAACGAGTTTAAAGCTGAACTCCTCATTTTCCTCCCCAGACATGCTCTATCCACTGTCTTTCCCATTTCTGTAAATGGCAGCCACATTCTTTCAATTACTCAGGCAAAAAAACCACTGAGCCATTTTTTACTCCTCTTTTTCTCACCCCCACATTCATTCTATCAGGAAATCCTATTGGTTTTCCCTTCTGAATATTTTTCAGAATCCAGCCACTTCTTACCACATCCATGACTACCATCCTGGTTCATCCACCATGATCTCTCACTCGGATGATTGGAACAGTCTCTTAATTGGCCTCTCTGCTTCTGTCTTGGCTCTTCTAACAACTTTTCAACCAATTAGCTATAGTGATTATTTTTAAACCAAAGTCATATTATATCACCCCTTTGCTCAAAACCTTACAATGGCTTTCCATCTCATTCAGTAAAACCGTTATAATGTCCTTACAATGCTCTACAAGACCCTACCTGATCGTCTTCCTGTTTCCTCTCTGACCTCATCCCCCTTTGTTCCTCCACTTTGCTTAACCAGCTGTAGCCACACTGGCCTTCTTGCTATTTCTTGAATATGTCATGCATGCTCCTGGCTCCAAGCCTTGGGACTTGCTGCTCCTCTGCCTAAAAACACCCTTGCCTCAGGTATCCACATGGCTTCTTTCCTCACTTTCTGTAGAATTCTGCTTAAATAGCACTTTAGAAAGGGTTTCCCCAACCATCCTATATAAAATAGCATCACACACACACACAAACACACACACCCCTACATCTTCATTCCCTACCCATATCCCCTGCTCTTCTACAGTACTTAGCACACCTGACATACTATATATTACATGTGATACTTGTTTATTTGTTCATTGTATCTCATACACTAAAATGTAAGTTTTATTAGAAAGAGAACATAGATTTTACTGCTGAATCCCAGTGCCTAGAAAAGTGCTTTCACAGAGTAGGTCCTCAGTGAATATTTGTTGAATAAATGAATCATGAATGAATAGGCCCATGTGACAGAATAATGCCCCTCCTGAACATTCTACCCCAAAGCAAAATACACATTCTTCTCAAGTGTATATGGGACATTTTCCAGGATAGAATACCATGTTAGGCCACTAATTAAGTCTCAGTGGATTTTAAAAGGTAGACATCATACAAAATATCTTCTCTGACCATAATGGGATAAAGTAAGAAATCAATAATAGAAGTAAAACTAGAAAATTCACAGATTTGCAGAAATTAAACAAAACACTCTTAAACATTACATAATGATCAGGGATCAATCCAAGAAGAAGATATAACAATTGTAAATATATATGCACACAAGATAAATGCATCTAAAAACATAGAGCAAATATTAACAGACATAAAGGAAGAAATTGTCAGTAACACAATAATAGTAGGGGACTTTAACACCCCATTTATATCAATTGATGAATCATCCAGACAGAAAACCAATAAGGAAGCACTGGCCTTAAATTACACATGAGACCAAATGGACTTAATAGATATATAAAGAAGATTCCATCCAAAAGCAGCAGAATACACATTCTTTTAAAGTGCACATGGAGCATTATCCAGGATAGATCACATCCTAGGCCACAAAACAAGTCTCAGTAAATTTAAGAAAATTGAAATCATATCAAGCATCATTTCCAACCACACCACTGTGAGACTAGAAATCAACTACAAGAAAAAAACTGCAAAAATTACACAGATGAGGCTAGACAATGTGCTACTAAACAACCAATGGATCACTAAAGAAATCAAAGAAGAAATTTTAAAATACCTGGAGACAAATGAAAACAAAAACACAACAATTCAAAATCTATGGGACACAGCAAAAGCAGTTCTAAGAGGGAAGTTTATAGTGATACAAGCTTACCTCAGGAAACAAGAAAAATCTCAAACAAACAACCTATCCATACACCTAAAGGAACTACAAAAAGAACAAACAAAACCCAAAATTAGTAGAAAGAAAGAAATCACAAAGATAACAGCAGAAAAAAATGAAACAGGGTGTAAAAAAAAATAGAAAAAAATCAGTGATACCAAGAGCTTGTTCTTTGAAGATAAACAAAATTGATAAACCTTTAGCCAGATACATCAAGGAAAAAAAAAAACAGAGCACAAATCAGTAAAATCAGAAATAAAAACAGAGAAGTTACAGCCAGCACCACAGAAATATAAAAGGTCATAAGAGATTACTACAAACAATTATATGGCAGTAAACTGGACAGAAGAAATGGACAAACTCCTAGATAGGTACTATCTTCCAAGACTGAACCAGGAAGAACTAGGAAATATGAACAGATCAATTACCAGTAATGAAATTGAATCAGGAATTTTAAAACCTCCCAAAAAACAAAAGTCCAGGACCAGACGGCTTCACAGGTGAATTCTACCAAACATTTAGAGAAGAGTTAACATCTATGCTCCTCAAACTTTCAGAAAGTTACAGAGGAAGGAATGCTTTTGAACTCATTCTACAAGGCCCACATCACCTTGATACCAAAACCAGACAAATATATCACAAGAAAAAGGAAATACAGGCCAGTAACACTGATGACCATAGGTGCAAAGATCCTCAAAATATTAGCAAACCAAATCCAACAATACATTAAAAAGATCATAAACCATGTTCAAGTAGAAATTATCCAGGGAAGCACAGATGGTTCCGTATCCACAAATCAATCAGTGTGATATACCACATTAACAAATTGAGGAATAAAAATCATATGATCATCTCAATAGATGCAGAAAAAACTTTTGACAAAATTCAACATTGAGTTATGATAAAAACGCTCCACAAAGTGGGTGTAGAGGGAACATACCTCAACATAAAAAATGACCATATATGACAAACCCATAGTTAATTACATACTCAACAATGAAAAGCTGAAAGCATTTCCTCTAAGACCAGGAACAAGACAAGGATGCCCGGTCTCACCACTTTTATTCAACATAGTATTGGAAGTCCTAGGCACAGCAATCAGACAAGAAAAAGAAATGAAAGGAATCCAGATTGGTAAGGAAGAAGTAAAACTGTCACTGTCTGCAGATAATATGATACTATACATAGAAAATCTGAAAGACACCACCGAAAAAACTACTACAGCTTATCAATGAATTCAGTCAAGTTTCAGGACACAAAATTAATTTACAGAAATCTGTTGCATTTCTATACACAAACAACAAACTGTCAGAGAAATTAAGGAACAATCCAATTTACAATCACATCAAAAAATAAATAAAATAAAATACCTAAGAATAAATCTAACTAAGGAGGTAAAAGACCTATACTCAGAAAACTCTAAGAAACTGATGAAAGAAATTGAAGATGACATAAACAGATGAAAAGATATATACCATGTTCATGGATTTGAAGACTTAATATTGTTAAAATGACCATACTACCCAAGGCAATCTCCAGATTCAATAATCCCTATCAAAATGCCAATGGCATTTTTGACAGAGCTAGAGCAAATAGTTTTGTTTTTTTTTTTTTTTTTTTTTTTTTTTTTTGCGGTATGCGGGCCTCTCACTGTTGTGGCCTCCCCCGTTGCGGAGCACAGGCTCCGGACGCGCAGGCTCCGGACGCGCAGGCTCAGCGGCCATGGCTCACGGGCCCAGCCGCTCCGCGGCATATGGGATCCTCCCAGACCGGGGCACGAACCCGTATCCCCTGCATCGGCAGGCGGACTCTCAACCACTTGCGCCACCAGGGAGGCCCAAGAGCAAATAGTTTTAAAATTTCTATGGAAACACAAAAGACCCCAAATAGCCAAAACAATCTTAAGAAAGAAGAACAGAGCTGGAGGTATTATGCTCCCTGACTTCAGACCATGCTACCAAGTTGCAGTACTCAAAACAGTATGGTACTGGCACAAAAACAGACACATAGCTCAAGGAACAGAATAGGGAGCCCAGAAATCAACCCACACACTTATGGTTTCTGTGACAAAGGAGGCAAGAATATACAAGGGAGAAAAAACAGTCTCTTCAATAAATGGTGCTGGGGAAACTGGACAGTTACATGTAAAAGAATGAAATTAGAGCATTTTCTCACATGATACGCAAAAATAAACTCAAAGTGGATTAAAGACCCAAATGCGAAACTGGAAACTGTCAAACTCCTAGAAGAAAACAAATAGAATACTCTTTGACATAAATCCAGTGTTTTGAGAGATCTGACTCCTAAGACAAAGGAAATAAAAACAAAAGTAAACAAATAGGACCTAATTAAACTTAAAAGCTTTTGCACAGCAAAGGAAACGATTGACAAAATGAAAAGACAACCTACTGAATATGAGAAAATATTTACAAATGATGCAACCAACAAGGGGTTAATATCCAAAATATATAAACAGCTCATACAACTCAATATCAAAAAAAGAAACAAACAACCCTATTAAAAAATGGGCAGGGGCTTCCCTGTTGACGCAGTAGTTGAGAGTCCACCTGCCGATGCAGGGGACACGGGTTCATGCCCCGGTCCAGGAGGGTCCCACGTGCCGCGGAGCGGCTGGGCCCGTGAGCCATGGCCGCTGAGCCTGCGCGTCCGGAGCCTGTGCTCCGCAACAGGAGAGGCCACAACAGTGAGAGGCCCACGTACCGCAAAAAAACAAAAAAACAAAAAAAAATGGGCAGAAGACCCAAAAAGACATTTCTCTGAAGAAGACATACAGATGGCCAGTAGGCACATGAAAAGATGCTCATCATCGCTAATTATTAGAGAAATGCAAATCAAAACTACAATGGGGTACAACCTCACACCAGTCAGAATGGCCATCATTAAAGAGTCTACAAATAATAAATGCTAGAGAGAGTGTGGAGAAAAGGGAACCCTCTTACACTATTGGTGGGAATGTAAATTGGTACAATCACTGTGGAAAACAGTATGGAGTTTCCTCAAAAAACTAAAAATAGAGTTGCTGTATGATCCAGCAATCCCACTCCAGGGCATATACCCAGACGAAAATATAATTCAAAAAGATACATGCACCCCTATGTTCAGAGCAGCACTGTTTACAGTAGCCAAGACATGGAAACAACCTAAATGTCCATAAACAGATGAATGGATAAAGAAGATGTGGTATATATATATCCAAGGGAATATTACTCAGCCATAAAAAAGAATGAAATAATGCCATTTGCGGCAACATGGATGGACCTAGAGATTATCATGCTAAGTGAAGTAAGTCAGAAAGAGAAAAACAAATACCATATGATATTAATTATATGTGGAATCTAAAATACAACACAAATGAACATATCTACAAAACAAAAACAGACTTACAGATAAAGAGAACAGATTTGTGGTTGCCAGGGGGAAGCAGGATGGGGAAGGGAAGTTAACTGGGAGTTTGGGATTAGCAGATACAAACTACTATATATAGGATGGATAAACAACAAGGTCCTACTGTATAGCACAGGGAACTATATTCAGTATCCTGTGATAAACCATAATGGAAAATAATATATATATATACATATATATATATATATATATATATATATGTATATATATATGTATGTATATATAGCTGAATCACTTTTTTGTACAGCAGAAATTAAACACAGCATTGTAAATCAACTATACTTCAATAAAACTTTAAAAATCACAAGGAGATAACACCTCACACCTGTCAGAATGACTATCATCAAAAACACCACAAATAACAAACGTTGGCAAGGATATGGAGAAAAGGAAACCCTTGTACACTGTTGGTATAATATAAATAGGTGTAGCCACTATGGAGAACAGTATGGAGGTTCCTCAAAAAACTAACAGTAGAACTACCATATGATGCAGTAATTCTACTCCTGGGTGTATATCCAAAGAAAATGAAAACACTAATTTGAAAAGATACATGCACCCCAGTGTTCATAGCCACATTATTTACAGTAGCCAAGATACGGAAGTAACCTAAGTGTCCATCAACAGATGCGTGGAAAAAGGAGATGCATACACACATACACTCAATGGAATACTACTTGGCCATAAAAAGAATAAAATTTTGCCATTTGCAGCAACATGACTGGACCTGGAAATATTATGCTTAGTGAAATAGATGACACAGAGAAAGACAAATACTGTGTGTTATCACTTGTATGTGGAATCTAAAAAATAAAACAAACTAATGAATATAACAAAACAGAAATAGACTCACAGATATAGAGAACAAACTAGTGATTACCAATGTAGAGAGGGAAGTGGGGAAGGGCAATGTAGAGGTAGGGGATTAAGAGGTACAAACTACTATTTATAAAATAAACTACAAGGATATATTGTACAGCACAAGGAATATAGCCAATATTTTATAATAACTTTAAATGGAGTATAATCTATAAAAATTTCAATCACTACATTGTACACTTGAAACTAATATAATTGTAAGTCAGCTATACCCCAATAAAAAATAAAATAAACAAAAAACTCATGGGACAGTAAAAGCACTGTTAAGGGGAAAGTGTATAGCTATAAGTGCTTACACTAAAGGAACTAGAAATATCTCAAATCAGAAAATTAACTAGGGACTTCCCTGGTGGTGCAGTGGTTAAGAATCTGCCTACCAATGCAGGGGTCATGGGTTGGAGCCCTGATCTGGGAAGATCCCACATGCTGTGGAGCAGTTAAGCCTGTGCGCCACAACTACTGAGCCTGTGCTCTAGAGCCCACGAGCCACAACTACTGAACCCCACACGCCTAGAGTTCATGCTCCACAACAAGAGAAGCCACCGCAGTGAGAAGCCCGTGCACTGCAATGAAGAGTAGCCCCCACTTGCCACAACTAGAGAAAGCCTGTGTGCAGCAACAAAGACCCAACGCAGCCAAAAACAAATTAATTAATTAATCTAAAAAAAACCAACAACTATACAACTTAAGGAACTAGAAAAAAAGAACAGACTAAACCCAAGGCTAGCAAAAGGAAGGAAATAAGATTATGGTGGAGATCAATTAAGTTAGGAATAAAATAACAGTAGAGATAATAAGTGAAACCAAAAGTTGGTTCTTTGAGAAGATCAATAGAATTGACAAACCTTCAGCTGGAAGACAAGAGTGAGAACTCTGAAATTACTAAAATCAGAAATGAAAATGGGGTGCTTACTTTGACAGCGCATATACCAAAATTAGAATGATACAAAGATTAGCGTGGTCCCTGCACAGAGATGACACTCAGATTCTTGAAGTGTTTTGTTTTTTTATAGTTGTAGTACAGTATTGTATATTGAAATTATAAGAGAGTAGATTTTAAGCATTCTACCGAAAAAAAAAAGTTAACTATATGAGGTAATGGATGTTTTAACTTGATGATAGGAATAATTTTACAGTGTATATCAAATCATCATGTTTTACACACACTGAATGTTACAATTTTATTTGTCAGTTATACTTCGGTAAAGTTGGGTGGGGGGAGAAATGAAAATGGGACGTTGCTACCAATTCTACAGAAATAAAAAGGACTATACGAGAGTACTATTAACAACGTATGCCAACAAGTTGAATAATTTAGATGAAATGAACAAATTCCTAGAAACACAATACCTACCAAGACTAAATCACAAAGAAATAGAAAATCTGAAGAGACCTGTAACTAATAAGGGGACTGAAGCAGTAATCAGAAGTCTCCAAAGGAAAGCCCTGGACCTGATGGCTTCAGTGGTGAATTGTACCCAACATTTAAAGAACTAACACTAGTCTTTCTCAAACTTTTCCAAAAAATTGAAGAGGAGAGAATACTTTCTAACATGAAACCAGCATTATCCTGATTCTGAAGCCAGACAAAGACACCACAAGGAGAAAATTCCAGACTGATATTCCTTACGAACATTGATTTAAAGATCCTCAACAAAACACTACCAAACCAAGCTCAGCAGCATGTTTAAAGGATTATACACCATGACCAAGTGGGATTTGTTCCTGGAGTGCAAGAATGGTTCCACATATGAACATCAATCAATTTAATAGACCACATTAACAGAATGAAGGGGGAAGAAAACACGATCATCTCAATTTATACAGAAAAGCATCTGATAAATTTCAACACCCTTTCATGATAAAAACACTCAACAAATTAGGAATAGAAAGAAACTACCTTCACATAATAAAAGCCATATGTGAAAAGTCCACAAGGAACATCGTACTCAAGGATGGAAGAAGGAAAGCTTTTCCTCTAACATCAGGACAAGGCAAGGATGCCCACTTCTGCCACTTCTACTCAACATAGTACTGAAAGTTGTAGCCAAAGCAATTAGGTGAGGAAAAGAAAAAGAAAAAGGCATCTAAATTGGAAGGAGTAAAATTTTCTCTGTTTGAAAATGATATTATATGTAGAAACCACTAATGATTCCACACAAAAAAGCTGTTAAAACTAATAAATGAATTCAATAAAGTAACAGAATACAAAGTCAACTCACAAAAATTAGTTGCATTTATATACACTATATACTATGAACAATCTGGAAAGGAAATTATGAAAATTCCATTTATAATAGCATCAAAAACAATAAAATACTTAGGAATTAAACAAGAAGATGAAAGACTTATACAATGAAAAGTATAAAACATTGCCAAAAGAAATCAAAGAAGACATAAATTAGAAACACATCCCATGTCCATGGATTATAAAACAATATTGTTAAGATGTCATTACTATGCAAAGCAATCTATAAATCTATACATTCCTTGCACTCCCTATCTAAATCCCAAAGGCTTTTTTTTTTTTTTGCAGAAATAGTAAATCCCATCTTAAAATTCATATGGTATCTCAAGGGACCCCAAATAACCAAAACAATCTTGAAAGAGAAGAACAAAGGGGGAGGACTCACACTTCTGATTTCAAAATTTACTACAAAGCTACAGTAATCAAAACAGTGTGGTACTGGCATAAAGACAGACATATATAACAATGGAATAGGATAGAGAGCACAGACTTAAACTCTTGTATTTATAGTCAAGTGATTTTTGACAGGGGTGCTAAGACCATTGAATGGGAAAGGACAGTCTCTTCAACAAATGGTGCTGGAGAAACTGGATATCCATAAGCAAAAGAATGAAGCTGGACACTTATCTAACACCATAACTTAAGATGGATCAGAGACGTAAATGTAAGACCTAAAACAATTAAACTCCTAGGAGAAAACAAACACAGGGCAAAAGCTTCCTGACATTGGATTTAGCAATTTCTTTGGATGTGACACCAGAGGCCCAGGCAATAAAAGAAAAAGTAGACAAATGGACTGCATGAAAAGTTTTTTGATTTGTGCATCAAAATATAATATCAACAGAGTAAAGAAACAACCCAGAGAATGGGAGATAATATTTGCAAGTCATATATCTGATAAGGGGTTAATATCCAGGAACTATGGAAAGCTCCTAAAACACAACAACAAGATAACCAATTAAAAAATGGGCAAAGGACTTGAATTACAAAGAAGAAATACAAATTGGTCAATAAGCACATGAAAAGATGCTCACTGTCGTTGATAGGGAAATGCAAATCAAAACTACAATGAGATATCACCTCACACCCATTAGGATGGCTACTATTTAAAAAAAAAAAAGAAAATACCAAGGTTTGGTGAGGATATGGAGAAATTAGAACCCTTGTGCATTGTTAGTGGGAATGTAAAATGGTATAGCTGCTGTGGAAAATGTTATGGCAATTCCTCAAAAAATTAAAAATAGAATTATCATATGATTGAGAAATTCTACTTCTGTATATATATCCAGAAGAACTGAAAACAGGGTTTTGAAGACATGTTTATACACCCATGTTCATGGCAGCATTATTCACAGTAGCTAACACGGAAGCAACCCAAGTGTCCATCAGCGGATGATGGATAAACAAAATGTGATATACACATATAATGGAATATTATTCAGCCTTGAAAAGGAAGGAAGTTCTGCCATATGCTACAACATGAATGAAACTTGAGGACATTATGCTAAGTGAAATAAGCCAGTCACAAAAAGACCAATACTATATGATGATTCCACATATATGACATACTTAGAGTAGTCAGAATCATGGAGACAGAAAGTAGAATAGTGGTTGCCGGGGGAGGAAGGAATAGGGAGTTATTGTTTAATGAGTATAGAGTTTCAGTTTTACATGATGAAAGAGTTATGGAGATAGTGGGTAGTGATGGTTGTACAACATTATGAACAAATTTAATACCATTGAATTGTAAACTTAAAAATAGGTAAGATGGTAAATTTTATGTGTATTTTACCACAATAAAAAAAATTAGGGGTGGGGGGAGATAATGCCTTGCCAAAGATATCTGTATCCTAATCCTTAGAGCCTATAAATGTGTTACCTAACATGGCAAAAGGAGTTTTGCAGAAATGGTTAAGGATCTTGAGATGGAGAGAGTAGCCTGGATTATCCAGGTGGACCCAATGTAATCTCAAAGGGAAGCAGGAAAGTCAGTGTTAGAGAGGGATTTGAAGGTGCTATGCTGCTGGCTTTGAAGATGGAAGAAGGGGCCAGGAGCCAAAGAGCAACCATACTCTAGAAGTTGTAAATGGCAAGGAAATAAATTCTCCCCTTCAGCCTCCAGAAGGAACACAGCTCTGGTAACACCTTGATTTTAGCTTAGTGAGACATTTTGGATTTCTGACCCCCAGAACTTTAAGAGAATAAATTTGTGTTGTTTTGAACAACTAGCTTGTGATCATTTATTCCAGCAGCAATAGGAAACTGATGCACACGCCTGCCACTATTAGACTGTAACCTTCTATAGGACAGGGGTCTGGTCTTCCTTGATTTTGTAATACATCACAGGTCACTGTTGCTGGAGCACAGGTACTTTGGCTTTTTCAATAGAGAATATATGACAGATAATCGTGTCCCTTTTGCTCACCACAAAGCCTGATAAATGATGATATTACTAGATGCAGGTCAGCTTTCTAAGACTGTCCCAGTACATCAGAGCCCACAGCTGGAATAACTCTGTAAGACATAATTCACTTCTTGAACAGTGAAGTTCACATTCATCATTGGGAGGGACAGTGACTTAACTCCGTCCACTCCCAGCACTATGCAGACCTTTGGGGGGAGTGTTCTGGATTCAGAGGCTAAAATGGGAGGTTCTGATAAGATGCCTCTGGGATTCCAGATCTAAAGGAGGGCACAAAGCCAAAATCCAAGAAGCTAGGAGAGCAGTCTAGAAGATACCGGCACTGAAGGGGATCAGGGTGGATGTTACCGAATCAGAAATCTGCGACCGGGGATACAAGAGCAAGCAAGCCAGGAACAAATGGGCAAAGGGGATTATAGTCTCTGCGACTGTCACAGCTGCTTTTTTGGGCCAAATAAGGCCTGTTACATAAGTGGTTTAAAATGCCAAAGATGGAACAGATGGCAGTTGATTCATGCCCACCCAAATTATTGCTTTTTTTTTTTTTTTTTTGCCCAGCTATATTCTCCTTTAAGGCAAAGTAGAGTTTTCAAGAGCTGTGCAGGTATATTGATGGCCCAGTTATAGTTTTTCCTGATTGAATCTCGCGATTAATGAACAGAAATGAATATACCACTAAGATCTCTAATCCTAGAGACCAAACAAAAACACTTTAAAATCCAGTAAAATTGAGAAGATCTTAGAGTGTAATATATAAAATTTCAGATCTGATTTTTCATATCTTCAATGTGTCTTTAAAAGAAAACTTTATGGGCTTCCCTGGGGCACAGTGGTTAAGAATCCGCCTGCCAATGCAGGGGACACGGGTTCGAGCCCTGGTCTGGGGAGATCCCACATGCCACGGAGCAACTAAGTTCATGCGCCACAACTACTGAGCCTGCGCTCTAGAGCCCACGAACCACAGCTACTGAGCCTGCGTGCCACAACTACTGAAGCCCGCGTGCCTAGAGCCCATGCTCCACAACAAGAAGCCACCGCAATGAGAAGCCCACGCACCGCAACAAAGGGTAGCCCCCGCTTGCCACAACTAGAGAAAGCCCATGCGCAGCAACAAAGACCCAACGCAGCCAAAAATAAATAAATAAATGTATTTTAAAAAAGAAAATTTTTTATAACCTGTGCCTGATGTGAATAAGGCCTTTTACTTTTTTATTATAAACATTTAGGCTTAAAGTGATTATAGCTGACATTTAAGACCAACAGGAGCCAGTGGCCTGTTCAAGGACAAATTATCCGTATTTCAGACTAAATCAAAAGTAAACATTTTCTAAAGTCCCTTCATGTCTACATTAGTCCTGTGGAAGCCAAATGCAGCAGACAAGCTCTCTCCCCTCCCCTCCACCCTGTATATTCTGTAGGCTAACTTTAAAATTAATTGTCTTTTCCACAAAGCAATATTAATACACATTTTTAACCATTTCCACATCTGAGTTCTTGAATGCTAATTTAATTGATTTTTCTGAATCAACATTTTTATTTCATCAGAAGAATATTGCAAAAGATCCTGAGTTATGTTATTTTATAGTTTAGTATTTTCCTAAATAGGGTGGGGTGGAGAGAAGAGAAACTATTCTGATGATCTTCACTTGCTGGGTTTTTTTTTTAATTTATTCTTTTAAAGAAGTAATAACAGTGAATTCATGTCATTTCATAAATGCTTACAAAGATTAACTGTTACAAAGTGTTCTAAATAATAAAGCTATATTCCTGAATATCTGCATTTGAATATGCTAATAATCAGTTTAAAAGCAACACAGGCAGTAAAGGGGAGGTCACCATTCTGAATCACAAAGAAGAAAAAATGTTGTCACCAGCAGTGATGTCACTCATCCCCAAGGTTCTGAAAGCCTATTAGAAATTAGCTTTAGGGAGAAATGTCTTCTGACTTGTCATTGGTTCTAAAAGGCAGTCATTGTTAAACAAACACAGACCCCTTTTTGGAATCTATATAATAAACTCAGACACATTAATCTCTACTCACGTCTTTAGTCAGGGTCTGACCCCTAACTCTCATGGCTATAATGGAAGGAAGGAAGGAAGGGCAAACTGAAATGACATTAGCTAACAGTTTGTGTAAAGGTTCAGATGTGCCTATAAGCAAATAAATATAATTTCTTAACTTTTTGTTTTTACTGAGCCCCATAAGACAGAAAGTGTCTCTCCGTGATAATCAGGATTACATTACAACCTCTGTGTACTTTGTTTAACAGTGTGCAGTTAACCCCGAGATTTGATTTAAGAAAAGGCATGGAGACAAAAGAAGAGGTCACCTCCTGTTTGGCCTGGATGTTTTGGTCTTTGGACAAAGCCCTGCCTTTAAAGAGTCAAAAGTTCTTGGTAGTACCCCTGCCTTTGCCACTGACAAATGTTTATGACCTAAAACGTCTCACTGAATCTCTGAGGGTCTTGGTTGCATCATGTGTGAAGTGAGGAGAACAATACCTTCTGTAGCAACTATGAAGAACTACAAATGAGGCGGGGTGGAAGATGTGAATGTACTTAGCAGGTCCTGCCATGCAAATGAGATGATAGTATTTCATAAGACCTGCTTTCTTGAGAAGAGAACAAGTATAAGTGTCATCCCACATTCTTAGACTATCAGAAATAGTGCACATTCAGGAAATAAATGCTTACCATGGTTACGAATAAAACTATACTTTGATGAAACTAACAAATTAGAACTTTAAAAAGTTATGGATTAGAAAACTAGACAAGATACTAGAAACTTGCCAGCCAGCACTTTCGAATTCATATTTACTTAGTGGCATCTCTTCAGTGCTTCTGGGCAAGTTTATGAGATAAGCATAGATCTTTAATGCCTCTCTCCCATTCTAGATTCCAGCTGAAAGGAACAATAACAACAACAACAGAAAAAGGAATGGGAGGGACCTATATTAGTGTTAAAAAAGGGAAGGGCATCATCCTGTGGCAGAAACATAAAGACACTTCTGCTCAGCTTTGTGCCGATCATACCAGGTTAAAGGGAGACACTGAGCAGGGACTTGTAACTTCCCTTCCTGAGAAAAAGCTGTGTCCCATGAAGGAAGGTGACTGACCCACTTGGAACAGCCCAGAGACCTGAGGATTTGTGCAGTGGTTAGAACAAATGGCTGCAGCAGCTACAGACCTTACATTTCAGATTCAAACCTGTGGAGAAAAAGTGAGGGCTTCTTTCCAGGCATTTCAGCACAAGAATCTCCCTCCATGTTCCCTTTACCTTAGGCCTACATACCCTTGAGCCAGAGTGAATAGGAAGGGGGCCCCACCTGAAGCATGTTGGCTGTGGGAAGGGGAGAGAAACCTGGGTATGGTTTCTAGGGGCAAAAAGGGTGAATGAATGCTTAGCAGCCACATTTACTAAAATTGTAGGCTCTTGATCACTAGATGCTTCACGTATACCTGAATTCCAGAGTGAGTTGGATTTAGCAAACCCTTCCTTTCCTAATAATTTAAGGAATTCATTTGCCACTGCCATTGCTTCTTGCTCACCCATACTGCCTGCCACAATTGCTAAGCTAACTTCAAGGTGATTTGTACAAAGCTAATCCAGCACTAGCTTGTTCTTGGGAGTCTGGCCCCTACAGCCTGTCCTGCCAATACTCCTTGATGATGGAACTGTGCCTTCAAAAGCGGTTGAAGTGTCTCCCTGTCACGGTATACCAACACACTACTGGGTTTTTGAGGCCTTGTGCTTTCCCGGTAACTGCCTCGCCTGAGAAGATTCCCTTGTGTATCCAGAAAGGAAGCCATGGTGTTTTGGGTTCTGAGTCCCAACAGCTCTCATGGACTCTGTCCAGTTCCACCAGGCCTGGAATCTAAACAAAGTGGGGCAATCTAGGCTGCAAAGGGTGGTAGCAGCCTCAGCCTGGCTGCAGAGTACTCAGTTGCCACTGCTGCAGCAGCCCAGTCTCCCAGCCGGAGAAAAGGGCGGGCTGCAGTGCACTTGGTGGGGGGAGGGCTGCATTTACTTCTTGAGGTTTCTTGTTACCTTACAACACCACTCACATGGTTTGCTTTTAACGGTCTGCTTGTCATGTTGCATTTGACCTATAAAAATGCTAACATCCTTTAAGTAGATTTCTCTTAAAAAGTTGAATGTTTCTTTATCAGGTCACACAGCATATTTGACAATAATCGTCAGGATCCCACAGGACTGACAGCTGCTCTTCAGGCCACAGACCTGGCTGGAGTTCTGCATATGCTCTACTGTGTCCTCTTCCATGGCACAATCTCGGACCCCGGCACTTCTAGTCCCAAGGAGAGTTACGCTCAGAACACAGTCCAAGTGGCCATTCAGAGTTTACGTTTCTTCAACAGCTTTGCAGCTCTTGATCTGCCTGCTTTTCAGGTACCAGGAATTGGTTAACCAGCCAAGAGTTAATAATTTTGTGTAGATATGATGAGAGGTTCTTCTCCTGGATTGGGGCATAAGGAATAAGCTACAATACAGGGAATAATAATACATACTATTTATTAAGCTACTGTGTTCTAGGAACTGGATTAGGTGCTTTGCATGTGCTTTCTTATTTATTCTCATGACTACCCTACAGAATATTATTATACCCATTTTACAGGTGGAAAAACTGGCAGTTAAGTAATTTCCCAGGGTTACACATGGCTGAGCCAGGACTGGTACCCATGGCCCCAAGCCTATGCCATTCTGCTACTTATAAATCTTCTGTCTTGATTTCTTTAGAAAAGGCATTATCATACCATAAATATTTAAATATTAAGGAAAGTAATGGTTTCTTATATAAACACAACCAAAATTAGCTAAATTGTTTTGATTGATATGACTGTCTATGAATGATTTAACTGACTTGTATCCAACGTAAAGTGCATGTGTAGTTAAATGTGCAAACCCCTATAAATATTAAGTTTTTATAGCTAAAGAAAAATTGCTTTATGTTATAACACCAGACTGTCAGCTTAGAAACAGATTGTTTTTCATATAGGAAATTTAATTTTCAAAAACACTGAACCTTTGGAACAGAGCAAGCCCCAAGGAGTAGACTTTCTCTTTCAGTTTATTAACTGTCAAGTGATTTCATTAAAAAGGGAACAAACTTGGCAAATAATGAACCCATAATTTAGATGAATTGCTTTGCTCAAAGGGAAAAAGGTTATAGAGATACAAATATATGAAAATTGTGGTCTTTGGTCATCGCAAGATGGAAGAAACACTTCTGTTTTGTAGCTGGTGACAAATGTGCAGTTCTTGTCTTCCTGTCATTCTCTTCACAACTGGAAATTAGTAAGTCGTATCATTGGATTCAGTATCTTTCAACTTTGTAGAGTTAGTTTATCCATCATAAGAACAGAAATCTCTTCCTTAGGGTTAATGCTTTTCAGTTTTCAAAGCACTTGAACTAGCCTTAGGTGGTAGCTACACAATAAGTAAAGTTCTGAGAGTTTTACAGCCACACCTAGAACAAGAGGTACCTGCTCCAGAGAATGCCAATGGTTCTTGCCTCTGGGTTGAACGTAACATCTGTGTTTTATGAAGACCCAACCCCATTGTGTTCTGTCTGGAAACAGCTTAGAAATCAAGATATGCTAATTTTATGCCCTCAGAATATGGAGACCAGCAGGCTACCCATCAGCTAGGTCCAACTAGAGTGATTTCTTTTGTTACCAGGGATTATGAAAAACAAATGCCTAAAAATGTTCCTGAGCTCCTGGTTTATGGGTCTTCTGACCAGGATTTATACTGCTTCAGGGCTCGCCACATCATACACAAGCATTTACATTAAGTCAGCCATTCATTCCATCAGTCACTCTGAGTGTCAGGGAGCCCCAGGTCCCTGCCCTACCCCCAGCCCTCCATGAACTCACAGCCTGTGCAGCCTTACTCAAAAGAACCACTGAACTCCAACCAGCCCTGCTCCCTTATGACCTTTAGGCACAATGGCCAATAATGTTAGAAAAATCAAAAATCTGTTTCTGGAGCCCTTCATGCCCAACTAAGATGAAACCACGACTTCTCCTCTGCAGCTCCTTGCCGTATCGAGCCCAGAATATATTCCCTACCCGAGCCGCTTTTGCCACAACCCCAGGAGAAACACCAGGGTGACTCGAGAGTTCTAGCCATTCTTAGAGTGAGATGCCCACCTCCCCAGGGGAATGTCCTTTTGTGGCTGGTTCCTAACACTTCTTTTGCTTCTTTCTTCTCTGTCCTTCCTGTTACTCCATATTTCTCTTAATTCTTTCCTGCTTTTTCTTCTTTTCCTGTTCTCTGTCCTGACTCTCCTGTCTTATTTTAGTCAGTTTTGCCATCACTGCTTCTCATCCTCTCCCCGGACATTGTTCCCAGGTACCTTTTTCCCCTTAACCAGTGCATGGGCCAGGAAAGCCTTCAGGGACCTTCCTCCTGGCTGCCATCCTTTTGGTGCCCAAAGTCGAGCGCATGTTTTTCTCTTATGCCTCATCAGTGTGTGCAGGGACCCAGATACCTAGAATTTCTAGCGTCAGGTTTTTTTAATACATCTACCAATGATTACCTTACTGTTCCAGTTACTTTTATACATTTGAAAAACAAACAAACTTAGTGTGGTAAACAACAACCGTTATGATCACAGATTCTGTGGATCCAGAATTCAGGCAGGGCTTTTCACAGTGGAGGTGGCTTGTCACTACTCCACGATGTAGGGCTTCAGCTGAGGGGCTCGAATGACTGGGGTTGGGGGGTATGGAGAAGAGGGGCAAATTGACTCAAATAGCTGGGAGCTCAAATTACCTGGAGGCTCCTTCACTTTCATGTTTTATGCCTGGGATTGATTACTCAAAGACTAGGTTCATCAAGGACTATTGGCCAGAGACTCTACATGTGGCTTCTCTATGTGACTTGGGCTTCTCAAAACATCATGGTGTCTGGGTTCTCAGTAGGATTTTCCTGAGAGGAAGCTTCTGGAAAACAACTGCTCCAAGAGAACCAACAGAAGCTTCATGGCTTTTTTATGACCTGGCCTCAGAAGTCATATGGTTACATATCAGCCATCCTCTATTGGTTAAATCAGTCTTAAGCCTTCCAGATTCAAGAGGAGAAGACATAGGCCCCATCTCTCAATGGGAGGACTGTCAAAGATTTATAGTCATTTTTTTTTTAACTAACCACTACACTCTGTTGAGCAAGCTAAAGCAAAGCATCTGACCACATAGACATCATTGATGTAGATAGACATCTGATCAATCATGCAATGCTCAAGTAAATAGCATACAAATACACAATATTTGCATAGGTGAGTTTAGGAGAAAAGTATTATTTTTATGATAGATATGGTCAGAGAAACTCATATTCTAGTTCATTAAAACAACCTACTTATCAAAAGTGAGATTTCAGGAACTATGTTTATAAACCACAGGAAAAGAGATTTTAGGTACAGTATGGGTCTGAGCTCAGAAAAAAATCTGGGAGACAATTTATGAATTGCCTGAGAGGATTGAAGGAACTGAAGAAGAAAATTGAAATGAGATAAATGGTCTGACCCTCTGAAGAGTTAGACAAGACAGTGTAAGACATGTTGACGGTTTGAGTCCCGGTGCATCACAAGAATGCATCTCTGTAGAGCTGTTATGGAGAAGCATCCTCATCAAGACCTCTGGGTCTAGAGTCAGCCTGACCTGACTTTGAGCCATCATACTACCAAGTTGTATGACCTTAGACAAGTCATTTGAATCCTTAAGACTGAGTTTCTCATTTGTAAAATAGAGATTAAAAACACTTACCTCACAAGTCTGAGGTTTAAATGAGATTACATAAAGGCACTGTGCTAGCTAGCACATAGTAGGCCCTCAGGAAATGTGGACTGACTCATATTCTGAAGGTGAAGAACTTACCCAAACCTTCTTGCAGATGTTGAATCAAAAGGTTAAGTTTCGAATGCAACATTCCCAGTGCTTCTGCACCCTTCTTTTTTTTTTTTTTTTTTTTTTTTCTTTTTGTGGTATGCGGGCCTCTTACTGTTGTGGCCTCTCCCGTTGCGGAGCACAGGCTCCGGACGCGCAGGCCCAGCGGCCATGGCTCACGGGCCCAGCCGCTCCGCGGCATATGGGATCCTCCCAGACCGGGGCACGAACCCGTATCCCCTGCATCGGCAGGCGGACTCTTAACCACTGCGCCACCAGGGAGGCCCTCTGCACCCTTCTTTGAAGCCATAAACCTATGTGATTGTTTTGGTGTGAGAACTCATCGCATAGTAGTAACAAAAGGTTATCCATTAGAATATTTTTTTAACTGGTTCCATTTCATTATATACGAATAAGGCTGTCAAAATATTTTTCTCCCTTCAGCAAAGAGTCTGATTTCACTCTGAATTCATATTAGCACAGATGGCCTTGAGATCCCGGATATTGTATAGTGCATATACTTTGACAGTTTTTACAATTGAAGGTGGTCTCAAGAAACAAATCAATGTACTGACTTGGCAATTAATTCTGGCTAAAAAGGAAATATAGTTTCCTTGAAAAATTGGTTTAATTTTTATATTCAGACTTACATGCCCTTTGACCTGCTCTTATCAGTGAAGGTTAAACAGAGGGCACTGGGTCACAGCAAGCTGGACACAACTAATTAAATAAGGGCTGAGCTGAGAAGGTGTCACTACTTGATTTAAAGGAGGAGGGCCCTCCTGAAGTCTCTTTGGGGCTTGAAAAACATTTTGTCTCAGTGCAGTGAAACGGAGACAGAAGGCACTCTTAAAATTTAGTAGTAATTTTGTTTCAACAGTATTTATTAAAAAGACTGTGCTTTCGCGGCTGTTAGGCAGAGTGAATTCATTGAAACTTCCAAGCTGCAACGTATCTGACCTGGTTCAAGCCAGCCAAGACCTCAAATCAGGAGATGAGTTTAAAACACTGCCTTTTCCCACAGGCTGGCAGTGGTGCTTCATTCCAGTGTGGGCTGCGAGTGCATTCTGTGGGCCTCGCCTCTCCCCTTTGCCCTCCTGTCGCTCTGTCTGTTTGACATGTTTATTAAATAGACGCTTCAGGCTGCACAGACAGACTCAGGCTCTCCTCCCGCGTCGCCCACCACCAACAGCCCTTTGACTGTCTCAAGAAAGGATCCCAGAAGCCTCATAGCTGAGGGGGCTTCATGGTTTGTTTTTTGTGTTTTTTGGGGGGGCGGGGGCAGGTTGTTGGGTTTTTTACATTACTTTGGGAGCTCAAGAGCTATTTGAATAATAACTAATTGTTATGTATATTTCTTTTCTATTTGAACATAAGTAAATAATTAGAGTCGTATTTTTATCCCTGCATACAAGAAAATATTTTCTCCTTCAGAAAAAAAAAAGTATTGGAAGTTAGCTAAATGATAGATTTACAGGTGAATTTTAGTATTATTATATTTTTCCAAATTTTCTACAGTAAGACTGTGCAATGAGAAAAAAAATACCTCATTAAAAATGGGATAAATACCCATGCTTTAGGTGAATAGTGTCTTGATCCCCATAGTACAGGCATTTGGTCTGCTATGCTTTATTTTCTGTCTTTTTTTTTCTTTTTTCAGTTTAAACGTTGCATTTATTATGGTCGTTTATTGGAGCAGGAATCCCTGAACTGAACTGTTAAGCACAGTGCTCTAGAAATTTCATATGCTTTTCTGGCATCATGGCAGAAGGTGCACAGGGCCCAGGTGTGTTTTGTGATTTGCAGCCCTGGCTGTCCCTGGGCTGGGGAGTTCTAACTGCTCCTTGTCTTTGTTAGTCTATTGTAGGGGCAGAGGGCTTGTCCCTTGCATTCCGGCACATCGCCAGCTCCCTACTGGGCCACTGCAGCCACCTTTCCTGTGAAAGCCTCCTTCATGAGGTCATCGTCTGTGTGGGCTACTTCACTGTCAACCACCCAGATAACCAGGTAAGAGGCACAGGAAAGTTCCTCAGACTGCTTCCCCAGCACTGAGAGTGTGAGGTATTGGAGTGAGAAAAGGCAGGCTAGCCTGCTGGAACCCATCTGTCCTGTGTGAGGCCCTTTAACCAGGCTCCAGGGATATGCCTCTGACTTATCTCCAAAGAGATTTGATCAGCACTAGACCAGCACTAGGACTTCCTCTTAAAGCTATAACAATAAGATATTTTTAATAAAATATTCTTAAGCCACACAGAACCATCTACTCCCTTACCACATAGATCCTGATGCTTTATTCATATTTTTTTGTTGTTGTTTTAATGAAATAGGTTACATCTTTCAACTTGGGTCACTTTGCAAATATTATAGCATTAGTCTGGTGCTTTATGAAACTGCTCTTGGTCTTTGGCTTCTGCCTAGGTGCTTAAGAGGGTGCCAGATGGTGTTGGAGGGGAGCCTGAGAAGGCAGGGCTTGGGCCTTACCCCCTTGAATCACCCAGAGTAGTTTTGCTTTTAACTATTTTGATTATTTGGTTTCTGAGCAAGATTTCATTTGTAAATAGTGTTCTGTTGCTTTAAAAAGTTGGGAAATCTTTGTTACAGATTTTATTTTTAAAATAACAATAATAAAGCACTTTATCTTTTTTAACTTTTTATTTTATATTGGAGTATAGTTGATTAACAATGTTGTGATAGTTTCAGGTGTACAGCAAAGCGTTATACATATACATGTATCTATTCTTTTTCAAATTCGTTTCCCATTTAGGTTGTTATCTTTATTTTTAAAAACAGAGTTATAGCATAACTAATATATCAAATTGTAATTCCTGACTACCTCATTTATCTAAAGCCTCATATTCAGCAACTTAATTATGTGGATTATAGCTGAGAAAACGGCCTATGAACAGCCCTTAACCCTCACTCTAAGCTTACTAATTTTTATTTTAGGCAACTCTCTAATAAGTGTGCTTACTAGGTTTACTAGCCTGCAGTAAACTAGACCAGGGTGGAAGAAGGACAGGAGATAGCTGTAGTGCCAGAGCCAAATACAAGGTGAGAGCCTACACACTAAGAGCTGAAACTGCCTATCTGCTAAGGAGGAAGAGGATAGAAAAAAAACAAGACAAGCACAAGACCTCAGAAACTGTAGCCATCTGGGACTTCCCTGGCTGTCCAGCGGTTAAGACTCTGCGCTTCCACTGCAGGGGGTGTTGGTTTGATCGCTGGTCAGGGAACTAAGATCCTGCATGCCGCGTGGCATGGCCAAAAAAGTAAAGAAAAAAAAATTGCAGCTATCTGGTTTCAAAGGGACACTAAGCCCTGTATTTGATTTCCCTGGATGATTGTTGATGCCCCCAGTGCAGACCCTGAGTGAGCATGGAGGCAAAATGTATGTTCTGTGCATTCCCTTTAAGAAGACTGAGGAATATGAAGTCCATTGTAGAAAGATTTCCATGATTTAAAATATAGAAAATGTGGACCCTTGCCAGAAGAAGCGTCATACGTAGAAAAATTCCCCTTTCGCAGACCTCATTGCCAGAAGGGCAGATCTTTCTCACCTCCCACCACAGGAGCACTCACACAGTGCTCTCTCGGGTACTGATGCTTTGTCCTTTCCTTGGACTAAGCCCAGCAGGTTCATGAGTCTCTTACAAGCTACTCAAGGAAGGAAAGTTGAGCGAAATCTCCTGTGTGGTTTTCTTTTCTTCATGTGTATCCATTTGACCTACTAAACTGCATTTCCTTTCCCTCTAAAAGTTTGTTTTTATTTTTCTGATTACAAAAGTGTTTCTTACTCATCATGAAAAAGATAGGCAAGTGTAAAGAAGGAGGAGGAATCACAGTTATTCCTGATCTCACTGTTGAGATAGTTACTGTTACCGTTTTGGCAGGTTCCTTACAGTCTCTTTTCTGTGAATATTTTTGCCAGTTAATATTATTGAGATATAATTAACATGTAACACTGTCTTATTTTTAAGTGTGTACAGTGTGAAGATTTGATGTATTTATATGTTGCAAAATGATTAGCACAGTAAATTTAGTTAGCCATCACCTCACATAGTTAAAATTTTTTTCCTTGTGATGAGAACTTTTAAGATCTACTCTCAGCAGCTTTCAAATATACAATACAGTATTGTTAACTTCAGTCACCATGCTGTACATTACATCACCAGAACTTATTTACCTTATAACTGGAAGTTTGTACCTTTTGACCACCGTCACTCACTTCACCCACTCCCTAGCCCTCTATGAATATTTTTACATAGCTGAGGTCATATGGTATATACACTCCTATCCTGCTTTGTACACTTAACATTATATCGTAATCCTTCTTTGTGAGTACAGTTTTTAATGGCTGCGTGGCTTTATCTTGTGTAGACAGCCCATGGTTTACCTCACAATTTCCTGTTAAGTCGTTTACCATTTATCATATCTCCTGCACTTATAAAGAGGTAAGTAATTTGTGTGTGTGATACTATTTTGCTGTACAGTTCTATAGCAAAAAGTTCAGTTTCTTCAGCATACCCATGTTTAGGGATGGTTGAAGCTCTTTGCTTAAACCAACTCTGTTGTGATGAATTTACTGAACTCAGAACTGTGTAGGATTTCAGAGAGATTTTCTGCTGATGTCGGACTGCAGACTAATCCTCTCCTATAGATAAAACACACACTCTAAGTATCTCTGGGCTCACCAGAGTCAATGAGAAATGGGGTCGGGGGAACTGGTATTTGGAAATGGCATGTTAGAACTGACGTGGACCTGATGGCAAAGTAATGACTGGGCATGTTGGGACAGGAAGAAAGCAGATTAAATGGGCAGAGAGAGCAGTAAGCAATCCAAGGAGGAGACAGAGACCCTATGGCTTCTCGGTTGGGGACGAAGCTGTGGGGTTTAGAGGTAATTGCTGAGAGGAAGAAATTAGAAAAGTAAAAAACACAGACCTCCTTTCTCAACACCTTGCCTCCCAGAGGGATTGAATCCTAACTGGACATCCAATTCTGATTTGGTGGAAGGTAGAAGGTCAGAGAAGTCAGTTCAGTCCTCAGGCAATTGCTGAAATGCAACAATCTGTGAAAAGAAAGAATATGACAAAAAGTAGAGAAGAAATCAGAAATTGATAGAAATGATAGTAATTGTCAAACACTGAGACATTGCACCTATGGAGATGCTTTTCTAAAGCATAACCTCTGGTATTTGTAGAATTCTTTATACTGCTTGCCCCATCTGTGGCCTCTTGGACCTCATTAGCACTTCATTGAGGCTGTAGGCAGAGGAATTACTCCCGCCTCACAGACAGGTGAAGAATCAGGACTCAGAGAGGTGAAATAAGCCCCCTGAAATGACATAAAGAATTGCTAAAATACCAGGACTAGAACGCAGGTCTTGCAAAGCCCAGCTCAGTGTTCTTTTCTTTCACATTGCTTAAGAAAATTAGATGTATCAGTGGCCCTTTCTACCAGTGATCTCTGAAGTATTTCTTGGGCAGGGGTGGAGGGTTTAGAAGATGATGCCCATTTACCTAGACAGTACACTGAGAAGCTGCCATTCTGCAACTCTGAATGCTTCTGGGACATATCTGTGTGCCTTACTCGGGGAAGATGGGTAAAGATCCTGGGAAAGTGTAAATGAATGTGTTTTATGAGCACAAAATGGACCATAATCTAGCAAATAGAAGGCCTGGGTTCTAACCTCAGCTCTGCCACTAGCTGTGGGATCTTAGATAAATCATTTTCCCTCTTGAGGCTTGAGCATTTTTGACCATACAAAGAGGTATTGGTTTGGCCAAAAAGTTCCTTCGGTTTTAAGGTAAAACTAAGACACATTTTTCATTTTCACCAGGAACTTTATTGAACAGTGTATTCACTGTTTTGTTCCACTACCTTCTGCCATTTTTCAGGCAACTTCATAATTCCATCTTCCCAAAACTTTTAATCTTTTTGAGCAAAGAACTGTTCCAGGTACCTTATACAGTCTTCCAGGAAATTGAGATTTTTTCCATTAAGAGAATTTTGTAAAGACCGAAATAAATGGAAATCCGAAGGTGCAATGTCTGGTGAATAAGGTGGATGAATCAGAACTTCACAGCCAAGCTGTAACAGTTTTTGCCTGGTCATCAAAGAAACACATGGTCTTGTGTTATCCTGATGGAAGATTATGCGTTTTCTGTAGACTCATTCCGGGTGCTTTTCTTCGAGTGCTGCTTTCAGTTGGTCTAATTGGGAGCAGTACTTGTTGGAATTAATCGTTCAGTGTTCCAGAAGGAGCTCATAATAGAGGACTCCCTTCCAATCCCACCATATACACAACATCACCTTCTTTGGATGAAGACCAGCCTTTGGTGTGGTTGTTGGTGGTTCATTTCGCTTGCCCCACGATCTCTTCCGTTCCACATTATTATACAGTGTCAACTTTTCATCGCCCATCACAATTTGTTTTAAAAACGGAATGTTTTTGTTATGTTTAAGTAGGGAATCACATGTGGAAATATGGTCAAGAAGGTTTTTTTCCCATAACTTATGTGGAACCCAAACATCAAAGCGATGAACATAACTAAGCTGGTGCAAATGATTTTCAACACTTGATTTGGATATTTTGAGTATGTTGGCTATCTCCCGTGTGGTTGATTGTTCTCAATTAATGTCTCGATTTGATTGCTCTCAACTTCGACTGGTCTACCCAACTGTGGAGCATCGTCCAGCGAGAAATCTCCAGCACGAAACTTCGTAGACCACTTTTGACATGTTTGATCAGTCACAGCACATTCTCCATACACTGCACAAATCTTTTTTGTGTGTTTCAGTTGTGTTTTTACCTTTCTTGAAATAATAAAACATAATATGCCGAAAATGTTGCTTTTTTCCTTCCATCTTCAATATTAAAATGGCTACACAAAAATCCACCAATTTTGATAATTTTTTTAAAATGCACTCTGATATGACAGCTGTCACAATACAATCCAACAAAATTGTTTCGAATGAAGTTAAAGACAACTAAGCGCTACTAGAACCATCTTATGGCAAAAAACAAACAAACCTTTTGGCCAACCCAATAGCTTGGTTCTGGATAGTGGTGATGGTTGCACAATATTGTGAATGTACTTAATGCCATTGAGAATGGTAGGATTAAAAATGGTTAAAATGGTAAATTATATGTTATCCATATTTTACTACCAAAAAAAGTTGTGGTTTTTTTGTTGTTGTTTGTTTGTTTGTTTTATAAATTTATTTATTTATTTATTTATTTTTGGCTGTGCTGGGTCTTCGTCACGGTGTGTGTGCTTCTCATTGCAGTGGCTTCTCTTGTTGCGGAGCATGGGCTCTAGGCACATGGGCTTCAGTAGTTGCAGCACACGGGCTCAGTAGTTGTGGCTCACGGGCTTAGTTGCTCTGCAGCATGTGGGATCTTCCCGGACCAGAGCTTGAACCCGTGTCCCCTGCATTGGCAGGCGGATTCCCAACCACTGCGCCACCAGGGAAGCCCTTTTTTTTTTTAAAATGATGATCTAGGATGATCTAGGATTGTCCTAGATCATCTCTCCTTTGAGCTCTGTGAGTCTGTGATATTTTAATGGCTGAGATTAGAACCACAGACCAGCATTCTGATTTTATGGAGACATATTGTGGTTTTTTAGGTCCTCCTTGCCCTACTCCAGATTCTTTCAGTACCAGATAGCTTCATGAGCTGCTTGCCCACTCCGTGGCAGCTCATCCTTAAAAGCTGAATATACCTTGGTTCTCCTATCTTAATACAGGGGGCCCATTGGCAGACACTCACAAGCAGAGACTTACAGGTGAGATGTCAGTGTCCTTGCTGTGTGATGCCGTCTCTAGCCACAGTAGTTTCACCTGCACCAAACAGCCATGCTCACCATCTGTGGCTGGGCTCCACGCCCATCAGGCTGCATGGCAAGGGAAGGGTAGGGGACATAGCCTCAAGCTTACTTAATGATAACTGCTCATATCCCAGTAGAACTGGGGAGTTTTCTCTAACTAAAAAGTTGATTGTTTATTTTCATTCTAAATCCCCTTTCTACTCCCTCCAAAACCCAGTAATTTGCCAAGTGAGCATTTGCTGAGGGATATGGAAGTGCAGTTTTAAGCTCTCATTCCAGTTTCAATCAAAGTTTCGTGGAGCCTTCATCCTGGAGGGGCCCTGAGATACCTAGTCTGGTTCCCTCATACTGTAGATGGAGAAACTGAGGCTCAGAGAAGGAAAAGGAATTGCCAAGCAAGAACTAGCAGAGCCCAACCTCCTGATTGACAGTCCAGTTAGTGCCCTTTCCGCCTCACTTCTGTTCTTGTGAAAGTGAATTTATTTAACCTCATGCCACTTACTTTATATCAGAGAAATTTCAGAGGAGAAATTATGATGCTCAATTCATTTCATCTTTCCGTATCATTAGGCAGAAGTCATGTTAATTTGCAGTGCCTGTTTGTCCACAGAGGATCCTTTATTTCCAGCTTGTGTCTTTGTAAGACAGGAGATCCTGAACTCCTGCTGCAGCCTAAGGCTGTTTTATTAGGAAACTGCTTTGCATAAAGGATTGGCACTTTTTATTTGCCACCATTTAGTCTATTAACTGGAAGGACTGAGCCCCATGATACTAAAGATGACTTTAGAAGAGAAACCTGGATAATAAAAGTAATGCCCCATCCTTGATAGAACCAATCATCTGTTTCCTATAGGGCTGCAGTTTCTAATTAAAATGTTTTTTTTAATCAAAAGCTTCCTTATCTTTTATGGTACTTTCATGACTCTACGTTCCTTCCCATTTAATTATTATAATGAACATAATTAGTATGGGCTGTCAGACCTTCACTTTATTTACATTTTATATTGGATAATTAAATGTGGTCTGATAATTAAATTAACTTGAATGACAGATGATTTGACTGCCTGCATATTACTGTATTGGGAATAAGCACCTTTGCATATTCATTGTAGTTAGTGACTGACTTTTTCATTTGGAAAGACCCCATAGATTCCAGCGATCAGAGCCCGAGTCTCCTGTGATAGTTGAAAGTAGGAAGGATCCCGTTGGCCCACCCTCCCCCCATCAGCTTCTCTGTAGAGAGTCATGCAGATCATGTAATCATCTGCTTGGCACTGCACCAAAGGCTCCTGAATGTGTCTGGGGAGATCAGAACCTGCGAGTAAGCTGGACACTGAAGCTCTTAAAACTAGATTCTGCCTGAGCTGTGTGACATGCCTTTTCCAAGTCTTTTGTAGTTTGGTGGCTTAATAAGACAATCCAAATGTTAATTGACTAAACGGTCCTAAAATGTATCCGTTGTACTCACCTCAGATGCTTCCCTGCAAACAAAAACAGGGCAGTTTCCCAGTTGTATACCATCTACAAGTGAGGGACACAGAGTTGTGTTTTAAGAGTGGCGGTTTTCCAGAGCTCCATTGTAGCCTTTAGAACTTTCAGAGGTGGCCTAATTCCTGCTCACACATTCTTACTTTACTCTTTGTTTTTCTCAAAGGCAGATGGTCCTAGGTCACATGCATTTGGTAAACTCCCCCAGCCCCATCCAATTCCAAGAATGGAGTCTGCTGTGGTGGGCTCAAAGTGGAAACTCCAGCATTCAAGGCCTTTCTGTTCTCCCAGTGTTGGCAGCTTATTCTCTAGCTGTCACACAAACGTCAGCTTTCTGTATTTTCTTTCTTTGTGTGACAGACACAGTTCCTTTCACAAAATAAAAAGGTATCATGTCTAAGGAAGAGCCAAAGAACTTCAACAGTATAACCATTTTGGAGTTACTCTCAATATTACAGCACCAAAGAAAAATATGGGTTTTTTCCCAAAAGTAGAACAATAAATTTCCTAATTAAAAATAACTTCTGGGGCTTCCCTGGTGGCGCAGTGGTTGAGAGTCCGCCAGCCAATACAGGGGACGTGGGTTTATGCCCCGGTCCGGGAGGATCCCACGTGCCACGGAGGGGCTAGGCCCGTGAGCCATGGCCACTGAGCCTGCGCATCCGGAGCCTGTGCTCTGCAACGGGAGAGGCCACAACAGTGAGAGGCCTGCGTACCTCAAAAAATAATAATAATAATAATAACTTCTGCCTAAAGATTTTTTTTTTTAATTACTGATTTATTTCTTTTTGGCTGCATTGGGTCTTCGTTGCTGCACGCGGGCTTTCTCTAGTTGCGGCGAGCAGGGGCTACTCTTCGTTGTGGTGCGTGGGCTTCTCACTGCAGTGGCTTCTCTTGTTGCAGAGCATGGGCTCTAAGCACACGGGCTTCAGCAGTTGTGGCACGTGGGCTCAGTAGTTGTGGCTCATGGGCTTAGCTGCTCTGCGGCATATGGGATCTTCCCAGACCAGGGATCGAACCTGTGTCCCCTGCATTGGCAGGTGGATTCTTAACCACTGCGCCACCAGAGAAGTCCCCTACCTAAAGATTTATTCTAAGACTTCTAGTGAGTGACCTGGCTGATATTAGAATGGAGAAATTTGCCAGTTAGCAATTTTGGCTGCTTGTATTAAAAGTCACCAATGTCACAGAATCCAAATAAAAGATACCTTTTACTTCCCTCATCTCTTTGGTGTCCTCATCACTCTTTTCCAACACAAGGGTAGTTTGAAGTACCATGAGCTCGTACCTTTTAACTCCAAAAACCACTTGAGAGGTTATAAGGAACTCCCTCCTTGACCCGGTGGCTGCATTGCCAGGGAATCAGCTGGAGTAAATGGCAGCCTCCGCAAGGGAGCCTCCACTGAGCTCTCAGATGGAAGCCTTCACCACCCAAGACTAACACTGGCCAGGTATACTTGTAGCACTTAACTGAGAAAGGAACATTCTTCTCCCCCTTTGTACAGGATTGTGTCCTAATTCGTGGCTCACTATAATCCCATGGATCCCCCTGCTTGTGGTTGATACAGTGATAGTTAAGGTGGCACCTGAATGGATTCACGTCTTGAGTCAGTCAGCAGTTGAGGTTTTGAACTTGATCTCTGATAGTACTAAAAGTCAGATGTCACACCTCCGTGACATAGAGCATAGGCTCTGAAGTCAGCTGGCTTTGAAATCCATGTTCTGTTCTTTCCTAGCACTGTGACCTTGGTTTGGTCAAGTTACTGAGCTGTGAGCTTCGGCTTCCTCATCTGTGAAATGGAGGACGTAATACCACTACTTCCCACATTGTTGTGTGAATTAAGTGAGACAATAAAGGCCCTGACTCATAGTGAATGCTCAAGAAAGGCAGCTGTTGCTATCCCTGAAGGCCCTGTTACCATCATCTTTATGGCACTAAATAATACACCTGATTCAGCAGTAGGCTGAATTCATAATTCTGGCATAGTGATCGGAAAAAAACACAATTGTACAGGTAAACTATCCTTCCTTCACCAGTCTTCTCAGTTTCTCATTTTTGGGGAACTCAGATTCAGAACACTCCAGTAAAATAACTGTCAGGAAATCTAACATTGAAACTTTGAAATTGAAAGCTAACCATAGTTTCATCTCCACTCTCCTATAAAAAGTTGGGAACCCACTAAGCTCCTTCAGCAGTGGAAGTGAGACCAAGAGCATGAGTAGGGTCATTGCAAGGTCTTAGTTCAGCCGCAAGATGCCATGAAGTTAATCATCTCCTTCTGAGCTCCATCCCAAGACTGAGCAGAGCAGCAGAAAACGCACAAGGGGAAGCCAAGCAATAAACTGTCAGCACCCTATTCCCCAGGTGCCCAAACCCTGATCCTGTGAACAAGGTCCAGAGCTGAACCCTACTGCCAGGTCAGGTGTGTGCACAATCCTCAGTCATCCTTTGCTCACTTGGAAATCTTCTAATGGGGTGGAAAATGAGGCCAGAAGGAATATTTTGTCAAAGTTTAACTCATGACCAGTGGTGAATCTAATTTTTTCTGGTCCTGCCTTGGTGTTTGGTCATAGAGGGACCTTTTTAATAAATCACTGAGATAGACTGTAAAGACTTAATCTGTAATCACAGAGAAAACACCTCTCCTGAGGTAGGAAATCTTATATGAGATCCTCATCAGTCACAAAAAGCCCAGCACCAAGGAACAAATACTAGTGCAGCAGTCAGGATGGCTGGGTCCTTTCACAGCTGTACAGCTGTGTGACGCTGGGCAAGTCACTGCCCTTCTCTGGGCTTTACCCACAGTTAGGCTGGGTACTCCCAAGGGCCCTTCCAGCTCTGATGGAGGACAAATATATAATTCTAAGGTGAAGTGGGAAGTCATGTCCAGACCAACATGAGTACTTGAATTTAATAATCTTCATTTCTAATTGTAGTAATCGCAAGTGCTCCACTGTAGCCATGCTGGTCTCCTTGCTCTTCTACAAACACACCTCTCATGTCAAACCTTTGTTCTTGCTGTTTTCTACCTGGGAATCTTTTCCCTCAGAAATCAGCATGGTTTGGGAGGTGGGGGTGTTTCAAAGGTTTTTTTCTCAGATATCATGTTATCATGGCCACAGTATCTAAAATAGAGTATCAGCCCCATGGTTACTGTTTCCCCTTTACCTTGCTCTATTTTTATTCATATACTTATTACCCGCCCTTGACATTTATTTATTTTGCCTGTCTCCCCGCTCCCACCCCATCCTGCTAGAACGTTAGTATCTTGAGAACAGAGCCTTTGTCTGCAGTGCCTACAGCAGTGCCTGGCACATAGTAATTACTTAATATTTGTTGAATGAATTATTGGATGTTGAGATAATACATCTCTTCTTAGGCATAATACTGCAGAAAAGGATAAAATGGCTCCAGATTTTGAAGGATACAGCACTTCTGTTTTAGTGACCAAACCTCCTGAACTGACTTTTAGCTAAAAATTTAAAAATTTCTTTGGCACTGTAAGTTACTTATCTTTGAATTTATTCTAAAAGAAAGTTCTTAGTTTTGCTTTTGCTGGAGCCAGTAGTTCTGAGATCCAAAGGAAACCACTGTGCTTAAGGTTTGGCAAATCCTGCATTTGAGAAAACAGCGGTATGTGAGAGAAGGCTTTGGAGGCAGACCTAGGTTCACGTCCTAGCCCCTCCTCTCACTTGAGTGATGAACTTGCGCAGGTTACCCCGAGAGTCGCTTTCCCCAGCTGTAACACAGAGCCAAGAAGTCCTAAGTCACAGGATTGTTGGGAAGGTTAAATGTCATCCTTATTACGTAGGCCCCAAGTTTGACTGTCAGCTATGAGAGTGGATGTCTTTGGGGTATTTGCTTATCAAGTTGGTGGCATTGTCACAGCAAATCTACACTGACTTGTTATGATTTGGTTAAAAAAAAAGGCTTTTTGGCAGGTATGCCTCACTCTGAAAGCACACACTGGGAAAATCTACACTTAAAGACCCCCAAATCACCATATCATTCATTTAATAGCAAGTTTCCTGAGGGGATTTTAAAATATTTTTCTTAAATCTCTTCATGGGTATGTAATTCCTTTGGGATTGTGCACTTTGGTCTGCCGTCAGATAATGCACACCTCGTCAGAGACCCTAGTGTGCAGCAGTTCTGCCATGGTAGCCATGGGCTGGTCTCTGCTTTAAGGAGTTGGTAGTATGTTTCTATAGCATGATGAGAGGAACATGGGCTCTGGAGCCAGGTGACCTATGTTATGGTCACAACTATACCACTTACTAGCTCTGTGATCCTGGTCAAACCCCTTACATTCCTGGTGCCAGTTTCCTCACCTGTAAAGTGGGGATAACATTGATAACACCTCATAGGGTTGTTGTGTAGACTAAATTTGATCATGCGCATCGTGTTAGCACATTGCCTGGCTGGGAGCAAGTGTTGACTACGATGTTATTGAAATTATCGTTGTCAGCCTCCACATTCCCTGTTCTTACTGGGAAAATCCCTGGAGTATCCACTCAGTCTGCTCTGACACTTGATATCACCTTAGCTAGGCCATCTCTGCCATCAGAGCGTGTATCCCCGTCTGTTGAGAAACTGAAGAGAACTCTGTGTCTCTCCATGGACCCAAAAGATGTAGAAGCACCAGGAGGTCCCCCTGTAGGGGTCTCTGGGCTGCCACTCACCGTGCCGCTCCAGCACAGCTGCGAAGAGAGGTTGGGAGGGTCAGTCTGCTCTGGCCAGCTGCCAGCTCCCCTTCCCAAGGGGCATGTGTAGTTCATCTGGATGTACCTGACAGGTGATAAACATATGCTTGTCTGGAGTGCAATGAAGGAGAATCTCTGCTCACCGTTTTGGGCTGCAGAAATAGGAGGAAGGGAGACCTCACACCCGAATAATTCTCTTCTATATGAGCAACTGCTAAACTGAAAACACACCACAGAGGTAACTCAGAGGTACACTGAGATTGTGTTAGGAAAAGAAACTGGAAAATGCCTCACATGAATCAACGTGAACACTTAATGGGCCTTAATTGGAACCTTATCCTACTGTACTTAGAGCAGAGAGATGAAAGTAAAAGAAATCTGAGAGACCATTTATTTCACTTAAGAAAGCAGTAAACTGAAACTACAAAAAGATTTGACTACTATTATATTTTTATTATTAAATAAAATTGTCATAGACTGGTGCTAGTGAGCCCATAAATGCTCCATGGAATGCATCCATGCTCTCTGGCTGCTGTTAGGATGTGACCAGAAAATCTATCAGGCTGTGCTCTGCATTTATTAACCCTGCTGTTGTTCTTACACCACCCAAAGGCTCCATGGTGAGGAAGGTTTGACCCAAGTTCTCCTCACAGGAAAGGTCCAGAGCCCACTTGGAATATTTGTATTTTAGGGCATTATTAAATACTGTCCATCTACCTACCCACCTCCCAACCCCCCACACACACATGTCCTGTTAGTCTGTAATGGACATAATCTTGCCAGTACCCGTGTGTTTGTGTGTGTGTAATTATAAGTTCCCTTTTCTTAAAGAAGCTGGATTAGAAAATCAGAATAGTTGAGAATGTGGAGATAGCATATCCTGTGTGAAGACTTTTCATTCATTCCTAAGAAAAATATATTCTAAACTATTTTTTTTACCATATTTAAATGTAATATCTGTGCAGGTATAGTCAGCAAAAGGTGCTTATGTGTGGGAATGCTCATAGCACAGTATTATATTATTTCTGCAAGTTCACAGACCTTCAGAGATCATCTAGTCCAACTCCCCTCATTGCCAGACAAGAGAAGGACTTGCTCAATTCCCTGGAGCCAGGCCTCCTGGCACATTATCTAGGACTTTTTGTGACCAGCCTTCTCTCTTCTCCCCTCCCCCCACCTTGTGGTAGATGGGACACAGATAATGCAAATAAACAAAAAATCCAAAATAAAGTAGTCCCTCAAATGTATGACGGTACAGTGAGTCTGTATCATTTCCAAGGTTTGTGCTCTTTAGACAAGGTTCTTTCTCAAACATAAATTAAAACAGAAAAAGCACGTATGGGTATAGTCCCTGGCAAATTATAGAATCTGTGACTTTTAGGGTTAGCCAAGTTTTTAAGAGAATCTAGCCCCCACTTCTTGTGCTACAAGATGTGTTTGACGGGAATTTAGAACATGCTTCATTTAAAAGGCAACTCTTCGGGCCTCCCTGGTGGCGCAGTGGTTGAGAGTCCGCCTGCCGATGCAGGGGATGCGGGTTCGTGCCCCGGTCTGGGAGGATCCCATATGCCGCGGAGCGGCTGGGCCCGTGAGCCATGGCCGCTGGGCCTGCGCGTCCGGAGCCTGTGCTCCGCAACGGGAGAGGCCACAGCAGTGAGAGGCCCGCATACCGCAAGAGAAAAAAAAAAAAAAAAAAGGCAACTCTTCTCACAAAATAGACAACATGAAAGAAGTAAAAAGAAGCTCTAACATGGAACAGAAGGCTGGAGGTGACTTATTCTTGGGGAAATGCCCTGTATCATGAGCTTTCTGTCCATATGAGCATTCATCACTCATTCTTTCTCTCATTTATCAGCTTTTGCCAAATGCCCACCCCATCTCAAACCAAGTGCTGTGACATAAAGAAATGAATACAACCCAGATCTTGTCCTTGTGGAACCCACAGCCCAGGAGCAGTGCTGAGACTCATTCCTTCCTTCCACAAATATTTAACGAGTGCCTGCAATGGTCCAGGCACTGTTCTAGACACCCAGGAGACAGAGAGAAACAAAACCGACTAAGTCCCTGCTCTCAAGTTGCTGACATTCTAGGAGAAAAGGGAGAGACAGACAGTAAACAAACCTGGATCGGTGCTAGAGCTTCCTCTTAGAAGTATTTCACAGCGGAGCTGGTACTTGAGCTGATATCTGACAGTGGAATAGATACTTACCAGGTAGCAAGGTAGGAAAGACATTCTAGGCACAGGAAAGACCATGAGCAAAGATACTGAGATGTAAAATAGCCTGGGAAGGTTTAGGGAACTGCAAAGTGTTCATCCTGGCTGGAGCTTAGGAGGTAGTGGAAGGAATAAGAGCTAAGAGTGAAGAAGCAGGCCAGGCCCAGGTCATGAAGAGACCTACGTGTGGGGGCTGAGAATTGGGGATTTATCCTCTAGGAGATGATGAGGAGAGCAGCAGGATGATATGTTCAGCCTGCGTCTGAAAGTCACTCCAGTATATGGAGGGCATCAGGACTTCCACACTGGAGCCCCAGGACTGGGACCTGATGCCCCTGGTTCTGAAGCATCATTCTCGCCTGCAGGAGCAGAGTGGCGTTTGAGGGGGAGGCCTGCCCAGAAGCCTCCTTTGTACCCCTCTGCTAGTGGTACTCAGCACACAGCCTGTCACTCATAGGAAGCAGGGAACACAGCTCAGGGGCCTTCTCACCCAGTTTCCCTGGAGGGACACTGCAGGACAGCCACTCACCCTTTACTACATGAAGAAAGCCCTCGTTTCTGTAGGATCACCTGGTCTCCAAAGCCTCTGAGAGGCCAAGCCCCCAACTACTGGCTTTAGCCTCTCCTCGTGCCCCTGGCTGCTTTCCTCCCTCCTTCCCTTCTTCACCCTCTTTCCTTCCTCCTTGACCCTCTGCTGGCACTAGACAGCAGTGAATTCCTGGGACCACCAGCAAGAAGGCTAGTGCTTAAAGGGCCTGCCTCCCACACAGTCTGCTAAGATCTCTGCATTGAATCTCAGCCTAGAAATCTATCTTATGGCAGAAGCAAGCTTGGGAGGAGAGGAATTTGTTTGCAGTGCTAGCCGAGGGAATCTTTGTGTTTCTCTGCTCTGAACTTGATTTGATTATGTATGTGGACAGACTCTTAAAACTTTTCTTATGTGGTATTTAAATAGAGCCACTTCAACACCCTCCCTACTCTACCCCCAAGGCATGAGATTAGAGAAACAAGGTGTGTGTGTGTGTTTGGGGCATGCCATTTCTTTATATGATTCATAGAGGTCACTGGCCTCAAGGCCCCTCCTGTCATATTGTTCCTCTCCTGGGCCTGGGCTTCACGTGTGATGAGACTTGTCAAGAGCAATGTGGATAGAGAGGCTTGTGCACTGGCCTGGCCACTGCGGCTGCTACCTCTTCACTTCAGCATTGTAGCAGGACCAGTTTTGCGGGAAGGAATGCAACAGCTACTTTGTTTCTGCTCTGCTAGAAAAATATTCTTTGTTCCAATGATTTACAGACTCTTTTGGCTGTCTCTTATAATGAATTTAGATGTCTAGACGCCTGTTTTTGCCCCTTTGTTGAGGACACCTTGTCTCTGACAAGAAATGGAAAAAACCAAAACAGGAATTCCTCAGCATAAAGAATTTGCCTTGGTGAGATTTAACTATTTGTATACATTTCTGTCTGACCCGTATTCCACTCACCCTACCACCCTGGCCGACGGAGGTGGTTTGGCCTTAGGCTTGACTGACCAGCTCACAAGTGTTGCTGAAAGACGCTGCCCCCGCCCCACGTAGCCCTACTCTCCACACCTTTGTGCCAAGAGGCTGTTGGATTGGACAGGGTGCTGGCTGAGGTACTCAGTCAGCTGTTCTTGTAGGTCCAAAGTCAGTGTCTCTGAGGACCTTGAAGGCCCTGGGAAGAGTAGGCCCAGGGCTCTGGTGTGGAAGGTATAGGCCCCTGGAGTCAGGTTTGGAAACCAAAGCTCAGTCCTCATTCATTCATTCCCCAGATGGTTATTGAGCACCTATAATTTGTCAGGCACTGTGCTAGGCACTATGCCAGATGCTGGGGACACAGCAGTGAATTAAAGGGACATAACCCCTGTTCTCATGGAGCTTATAGTCTTAAGAGTGTTGAAAACTGGAGATTCACATCTGCCTGTCTTTGCCTAAACAACTGCTTGTGCATCTGGAGCCAGGCAGGCCATATGTGTGGTTCTGTCTTCTGGTCCATGGCAGACATGGGGTTGGAGTCCCAGTGACGTAAGTAGCTAGAAGCTTGCCAGAGGGCATTCTGAGAAAAAAAAAAAAAAAAAAAAAAAAAAACCTAATAACAATAAAACAAAATGCAAACTTTCTCCTAAACAAGGGGGAAATTGAGGATCACTCTTAGATCTTAGCAAAATCAGCAGGATTCACAGAGTATAAGTAGGTAAGACAGAACATGACCATTTTCTGTTTTGTTTCCTTGAATTAGGTGAGTTCTAGAGAGAGAGAGATTTTACTGTAGTATACCATGTTTGTGTCTAAGGTGCTTGGAGGGATGAATGGATGGATAGATGGATTTGGAGAGGGGCAAGAAACTGGCACAGAACCTTTTTCTAGTTTATTTCTGTTATTTAGTGTCATGGTTTTGGTATGGTCAGGGAATGAGCTGTTCCCATATAAGTGAATTTGGCAGAAGACCAAACTTACCTTTAAAACATGATGTTTATTTAACATTAACTCCATTCTCTAGTAGGTCTGTGTCAATGGACTTGAGGATACACGGAGGGGGAAGGGTAAGCTGGGATAAAGTGAGAGAGTGGCATGGACATATATACACCACCAAACTAGTAAAATAGATAGCTAGTGGGAAGCAGCCGCACAGCACAGGGAGATCAGCTTGGTGCTTTGTGACCACCTAGAGGGGTGGGATAGGGAGGGTGGGAGGGAGGGAGATGCAAGAGGGAAGAGATATGGGGACATATGTATATGTATAACTGATTCACTTTGTTATAAAGCAGAAACTAACACTCCACTGTAAAGCAATTATACTCCAATAAAGGTGTTAAAAAAAACAAACATTAACTATTTGTGTTCATTTTTTAAATATTACAGTCTTCTTGAACTTAAATTATACTTAATATATATTTTTTGATGCCTTAAGAAATGAATACCTACTATAGTATCAGGTACAGGAGGATTATCATGTATGTGAATTAAATTTTTAAAGTGTAGAGTACTAAGAAAAGGTAATGGGTTATAATATGATATTTTACTACAGTACATTAATGCACTCAAGACCAACCATTTATATACTAAATGGTTCCAGGCAACTTTCTGAATTCTCATTTCTTCTTGAAATAATTTTAATTCCCACCTGTTACTTATTCGTGTCAGCTGATGCTTCTTCCTGTTGTTGGTTTACCTACCACCCATCACTTATTCGTGTCAGCTGATGCTTCTTCCTGTTGTCAGTTTACCTATCTCCAGCAGTCTCCTAATTTGCTGATTCCAATCCACTTTGTTAGACTTGCTTCTGAAATGTGAATTGGTAGACTGAGTTGGAGCTTGCAGAACTTTGCTGTGAATAATTGACATCAGTTTTGTGGAAAGACTGGGCACTCTATGAGGGCAAGGTGTGTCTGACTCATTCACTACCCCACTCCCCGAGCCTAACACAGCACTTGGCCAGAGTAGATGCTCAGTAGATTTTTGATGAATGAACTGATTTGTCCTGCTCAGTGGTCTGCCTGCTCACTTCCTGGTTCTTGGCTGCATTCCAGGTGGTCACAGTTGGAGGAAGGGGGCCTTCTGGGTGAGGAGAATCGGGCTGTTTTCCATTTACATAACATGATAGAGTCTCCATAGGCCTTCCTAGCCACTCTCCTTGGGATCTTTGAAGTGAATACAGCAGTTGTCATTTCACAGATGTGAAATCTGCAAACTCTCCCCAGGCCGACTGCATTTCTAGACCAGACTTAGAACTACTCAGTAGCCTACCTCCACTTTCCTTTTTTGCTTCTTTAAATTTAACTGTTGGGAAAAACTATTCAGGCCATACCAAGGATTAACATTATAAATATATTATAGATGATAGCAGTTGTTTCAAAAATGTAAGACCAGGGCTTCCCTGGTGGCGCAGTGGTTGAGAGTCCGCCTGCCGATGCAGGGGACACGGGTTTGTGCCCCGGTCCGGGAGGATCCCACATGCCGCAGAGCGGCTGGGCCCGTGAGCCGTGGCCGCTGAGCCTGCGCGTCCAGAGCCTGTGCTCCGCAGCGGGAGAGGCCACAACAGTGAGAGGCCCGAGTAACGCAAAAAAAAAAAAAAAAAAAAGGTAAGACCAGGTTTGCAGGCACTCAAAACCCAGAAGGCAGCTGACTACATAACCATCACAAGAGGGTCCTCATTTTGGAGTCACATGTTCCAACAGTTCACTCCTGAGAATCTAGCCCCATTGCCAGCCGTTCCTCTCTTTCAAGTTCTTAGGTCTGATCATTTGAGACAAGCCCTTAGCACAGCACAGCCAATAGCGGAGAACTGGTTATTTGATACCTAGCCAAACAGAATATAGGGTTTTGAAGAAAGGCCTTTTGTGTTGGTTTAATCTGTATATGTCATTTGGTTTAGTCTGTTTAGAATGACAGTATGTCATCCTCATCTTCATCTGGGCTGGCAAAGTTGTGCGAGAAGCTGGCTGGCAGCCAGTCATTGGAATGAGCTCAGGTGACAGAGAGCCCCTCTGCGTAGTAAGGGGCAGCCTCATGAGTGTCTGATAGCATTGGACAGGCCTGAGTGGTGAGAGAAAAGCCAGCAGTCAGTTATAAGAGTTTTCCAGGCCCAGCTCCATAAGTGACTGGCTGGTGGACCTGTGACAAGTCTCTCAAACTTTCTGAGCGTTAAATCTCTTCTTATAAGAGTATAGTCATCCCTGTCTGCCCACCTCACAGGGTGTTTAGAGACTCAGACAATGTAGGGAAAGGGGCTTTATAGACTATTGAGTAATGTCTCCTCCAGTGACAGGCTTTCTGCTGTGTTGGGTATTGCTGAGGTTCTGGCAATGTGATATCCTAGAAGATTTTGGATTCTTTCACATCAAGTGAGAGACCAGTGTCACCCACCACCCACAAAGGAGGAGGATTTTTTCCAGACCTCTCTTTATAACCAGGCCAGGAGCCCTGAGTTTGTGCCTAGGATGCTGAGGATCTCAAGCCCAACTTCCTTCTAGGATAGGAGACAGAGTATCACAAAATCCATTCTTTAGGGATGTCTTAGTTCGGGCTGCAATAACAAAGTTCCATAGACTGGGTAGCTTATAAACAATAGAAATTTGTTTCTCACAGTTCTGGTAGCTGGAAGTCCAAGGTCAGGGTGCCAGCCTGTTCAGGTTCTGAGGAGGGCCCTCTTCCAGGTTACAGACTACCAACGTCTCATCGTATCCTCACATGACAGAAAGAGGACTAGAGAGCCCTATGGGGTCTCTTTTTTTTTTTTTTTTTGCGGCATGCGGGCCTCTCACTGTTGTGGCCTCCCCCGTTGCGGAGCACAGGCTCCGGACGCGCAGGCTCCGGACGCGCAGGCTCAGCGGCCATGGCTCACGGGCCCAGCCGCTCCGCGGCATATGGGATCCTCCCAGACCGGGGCACGAACCCGTATCCCCTGCATCGGCAGGCGGACTCTCAACCACTTGCGCCACCAGGGAGGCCCTGGGGTCTCTTTTATAAGGGTATTAATCCCATTCATGAGGGCTCCACCCTCATGATCTAATCACCTCCCAGAGGCCTCCACCTCCTGATGCCATCACATGAGGGTTAGGATTTCAACATAAGAATTGGTGTGTGTGAGTGCAGATGGGGGCGGGGGGGGATGCAAACATTCAGTCTATGACAAGGGACTAGCTGTGCAGACCTAAGGCAACATGATGTGGAGACCATTGAGGCCCCTGAGTCAGAAAACGGCATCTATACCTCATGAGAAGAGATTGTGGTATGATTCTCCCCCAAGGTAAGGCACAGAAGAATTTGTTAACTAGGGACCCTCTGTCACTTTGATTCATTCATTCCAGTAACTTTGATGTGCCTAGCCCTGCAACAGAGCAATGGAGGACAGAAGAGTAAAAGATACAGTTCCTGCCCTTCTGGAACTAGGAATTAAGCTACACACACTTAAATGTGTAATAGCTGCTGCCTTGTCTTTGGGTTGAAAAGGAGAGGCATTCTCAGGCTGTGCTACCTGGGAAGGCTTCCTGGGCTTAAGGATTTCCTCAAGTGCTTGGAGGGAAGCTCCTCCTGGGTCTGAATCAGGAGGCCACAACACCAGCCTATTAGCTTTGGCCCTTCCTGCTCTGTCTTCAGATTGACAAGTCTAGCACAACAGGCTCAAAACACACACACACACACACACACACACACACACACACACACGCGCACACACACACACACACACACACACACACACACACACACTGTTTCTCTGTACCGCTACCTGCATTTCTTGGATCGTGCGTATGCTAGGATTTGCTTTTCACAGCCTTCAGAATGCACTTCCTACCCCACCACCACAAGATCCTAGCTGCATCCCCAGCACTGTTTGCATAGCTGTCTCCTGTGCAGACAGGGCCAGGGAGAGGCCGCCGCAATGGCTTCCCAGGTGGCATGAAGCTTGCTGATGAGTCCCAGCCAGAGTAGGGCCTGCTGCTGCCAGATGCCCTGATCTAATGAGCAGCCCTTATGGAGAGATGGGGGTGGGATGATGGAAAGCATTCATTAGGCCTAACGTTGGGAGGGGACTTCTGGTCCTGCAAGTGTAGGGAAGCCAGATCCGGCAGGAGAAGACTCAGAGCAGTAGAGCTGGTGAGCTAACCAAACACTCATAACTAACATTGTTTTTTATTAATGCATTGTGGTCACGGACACTGTCTCATTTGATCCTCATGTAAACCCTGAAGGCTGCCATCTACCTTTATTTTATTGAAAGGACACTGAGGCTCAAACCTGTTAACTGACCAGAGCCAGGCCTAGAGCCCAGGGCTACCTAACACCAAGCACCCTTGAGCCTGCAGATTCACGGCTTATGCCCACTGAGAGACAACTGACCCAGTCACTTCTAAAATCCACCTGGTTAGTGAGGGTAGCCTGCTAATGAAACTTTATTCTGGCCAGGGGTGATGAGGAATCAGACCTGAGCTATGGATTGAATTGTATCCCCCCAAAATTCATATGCTAACCCCCAATGTGACTGTACTTGGAGATAGGGCTTTTAAGAGTTAATTAAGGTTAAATGAGGTCATGAGGGTGGGGTCCTAATGTGATAGGATTGGTGGCCTTATAAGAAGAGGAAGAGAGAGATCTCTCTTTCCATGGGCACTCACTAAGAAAAGGCCACATGAGGACACACTGAGGTGTCAAGTCTGCAAACCAGGAAGAGAGCACTCACCAGAACCCAACCATGCTGCACCCTGATCTCAGACTTCCAGGCTCCTGAACTGTGCGAAAATAAATTTCTGTCATTTAAGACACCTAATCTATAGTATTTTGTAATGGCAGCCTGAGCAGACAAAGACAGGCTGGTTATTGAACCTAGGCGTTTCTTCTCTCCACCTAAAATTCCTCCACCTACAATTCTCAGTGCTCAGATCTGATCTAGCCTTGAAGGTCCAGCCCACCTTCTCAGTGCAGCCTTCCTCACCTAAGGAAGGAGGTGAGGGGCCCCCTAGTACCTTATCCTTCCCTCTCTGATGACCCAGGCTCCTTTGTATCATTGTCTACTGTGGACATACTTCATCTCCCTGAGAGCTAAAACTTGATTCCTGTCCATGTCCCTGACAGCACTTGGCACACAGGAGGTACTCAGCAAACGTCCACTGAATTTAGAGCTCTCTTCTGACTCTCTCATTCAGTGCACCCAGATTATGCTTCACTTGGTAGGAAGTGCAAAGATTGGAGCCAGAAAGCTTAGTGGGTAGTCAGGGATCAACAGATGAAAGAATCAACATGTCCACTTGTCTACTCCAAATTCCTTTTATTTTTATTTTTTTCCCAGATGCCTTTTTAATGCCAGCATTCAGATCCTCTTGACCCTCTTTCCACAGGCTATAGCACACGTTGGCAGCATGCAACTTTCCTTTTTCTAAAGCCCCTTCTTCCCAGAATTGTTGATAGTTCCAAAAAGAAAAGGAAGTGAGGGTCTCTCTCCCACTTCGTCTCTTACCCTCTCCCTACTCCGTCCCCCAACCCCTTGCCAATGATACCAAAGAAAAAGGTGGTGAGTGCCAGGGCATTTGGGTAAAAGGTATCTTTCTTCAGTGACTGAGGAATTAGGCCCACTGGCCTTTGCTTAGAAGACCAAAGGAGAATTCTCTCCAGAGAATGATTGATAGAGACTGAATCCAAGAAGGCCTCGAAGTGCTAAGAACATAAGAGAGATCTTATGATCTAATACAGTCAAGTAGTTTCTGTGACTTGTCTTAAATTCAAAATGCAGGAATCTAATTTTCAGTGAGAAAGAGTATATTAAAGACCCAGAACCCTTGGTCGTGTTCTCTTTCTTTATTTGGGTGCTGGCGACACAGGTAAGTTCACTTCGTGAAAAATCAAGCTATTAACTTAATGGGTGTGTGTGTTATACTTCAATGAAAAGTATACTTTTTAAAAAATTAAAGCCCAAAGCAACTGAGCTATTTGCTTAGGTCACACAACTAGTTGGTGACTAGAGTGAAGGCAGGAACTCAGATCTCCTAGTTCTTCTTAAGTTAGTACCTATTTTAGAATCACACCTAAGAGCAAGAGGCAAGTTCAGTTTCAGTCTCTTTTGATCTGAACGTTGCTAGAAATTCCCTTGGTTTCCTTGGAGCCCTACTCTCCATCTGAAAACGGACATCATGTTTGAGAGGAGGTTTCTCATTACTCCTGAGGCCACACCAGCTCCCTATCTACTGTCTCTGATGACTGGCCACCAAAGAAATCTACAGGCAGGTCACATCCTTCCCTTGGTGCAGTACTCTGGAAAGGGACTCTGTGAAAAGCTTCTTTATATTTGTGTTGGCCTGTGTGTCCTGAAAGGAAGGGCAGGTGGCCTGGCCATGTTCAGAGTAGTACCACCTTAGGCCTTATTGGCAACCCTTTGTCTGGACAAAGGTGACAGACCAGCAGTTATTGATTTAGTTGCAGCTCCATGAGGAAGGCATATAGAGAGACATATTTACATCATATTGTATGTCTGAGATTTCTCTTATGTACGTTTCTTTCATTCAGCAAGAACTTCATGTCCCGTGATGACACTCTATTGACTTTCTACTGATTTTGGAAAGCTTAAGTAGTCCAAGGTGACATTTGACCTACCCCCGCTAAGGCCTGGGAGTGAGTGGTTGAAATAAAACTGAATCATGCCTTTATCCCCTAATCTGTCAAAAGCCCCTCAGGAAACTCTCTCCTGGTACCCAAGGCCCTGAGCATTGAGGTCAGGCTGTTTGCATCCCAGCCTTGCTTCCCTGCCCCTACAGGAAGTGCTTATTAGCCTAATTCAGATGACTATTTAGCTGTGCTCATGACATCAAACTGCCATTGCTCTGTGCCGAGAGCCCACCTGAATTATCCAGGAGTAGTCTCACCAACTGAGTCTCAGTGCTACAGGTTGGCCACTTCCCGCGTCTCCTAATCCTGTCTCCCCACAATGTCTGAAGTGTGATTTGAGGGACAGTGACAACTACATGTCCTACTCTGGCTCACAGCCAAGCCAAGGGGTGTGGCTCTCACGGACTGGACCCCTTACCTATAATCTGGTTGAGTCCTGTCATAGTTAGTCCTGTGGGTAGAACTCCTTACCCCAAGGTAACCAAACTGCCTGTATCCATTTGTGTCTTCTGCAGTCTGAGGACTTAAAGGTAGTGGCCTCTGGCAGGTCATCTCACTACACTGCTGGTGACCTCTGTAAACTCACTTTTTCAACAGGCAACTGATAGCCAGCCCTGTTCCCAGAGGGGACTGACCCCCAAGGGGCTCTGCCACACCCCAGCAAGAGTCCAGGTGGAATAAGTTATGGTTAAGCTCTCATGTTCTGGGCTAATTTACCAGGAACCAGGAGTTGTCATCTTTGAGTTAACATTGTGCCTGTGCTAGCCAGACTGTCCAGTTTAATGTCTTTTCAATCAGTGAGTCTTCCAATAATAGCATTTTAACAGTGAAGTTCCAAAGAAAAAACTTGTTCTTAATTTTTGTCCAAAGGGAGAAAAGAGACTTCTAATAATGGTATCATTATAAATTCTAAAGTGATGATCATTTGGCTGTGCTACAAAATTTGTAGCTAATAATTAAAGATTTAAGCAAATGCTTTATCAATAAAATGGATGATAGGGCATATTTTTCTCAGCCAGTGTCAGAAATGGCAGCATATAGCCATGTGCTGAATTGTCACACTGCAAGTCTTTAAAATTCCTGCTGGATTTGAAGGTATTAACAAGTCCCTATCAACATTCTCCAAAGGTTTTTGATGTCATTTTAGCTATTGAACTAAAATATGTGAACTATTACTTTGTTGATTTTCTTCTTAAACCAAACTGCATTATCATCTGAGAGTGTATTCTTAAAGTATTGTTAAAAGTACTTTGAAAACTTGTAAATCCCTGTAATTTATGTTTCTCCTGCCTCTGCTGTTTCATTCTGTCCTTCTGGTTTTAATTTGAATGCAGTCCTGTCTGGGTGTGTACCTGTAAAACTGTGTTTTTCCAAGTACAATTTACGGTCTTGACCTTAGATTTTACAGTGTTCCTAACCTTCCGTGAGCTTCCTCCTATACCAAGAAGTGGGCTTTGGGTCACCCAGCTCTTTTATATTAGAACAGTCTAATCAAGGTTACTTGAAACAGATCTGATTTTGACATTTCTTAGTTTATCATGTAGGCCTAGGGAGTAAGTTAGGAGGGCTTCCCTGCAAGCCCATTAATTGCATTGCCCCATTTCTTAAAATGTACACAGTTGTAAACCTAGACTGCTTCAAGACAACAGTCTCATTTATCTAAACAATTCTCCTTTTAGACTCAGTGGCACTGATGGAAACATAGATAAGCTGTATGGATCGGAGGAAGGAACTTTTGGAGCCTGTGTTTGCTGAAACTGTTCCCGTTCCCTTTACAATCCCCTTTTCTTTCCAAGGGTTTGTCTGCATACAGAATAGATCTATCTGTGTTCAGTATATTCCGTGAGCTAGGTTAGTGGGCAGGACTATAGGAAAGGGTATCTTTCTTGTGAGTGAACTCTTTGCAGGTTTTAAGGAATATGGCTGTTTTGCTTTAAGGGGAAGAGTGAAGGGTGGGGCACTCTGTTAAAGCAGTGTGTATCCCAAACCCATTTCACAGGCACCCTCTCTCCATGATAAGTGCATGATCCCTCGTGGATTATAAGAACTTAAATGGGTGCAGAACTTTTGGAATCTTTTCCTTAAGTAGGAAATGAGATTTCTTTCTTTTCTGCTCCTTTCAAATGTCACTTAAGTTAAGCTCTGGTAAGGAGTTTAGGAGTCTTTTTCTTTCCTCCTTACACTTATTCAGCATGTTCTCCATGGTTCTTACTGGCACTACTGGCTGGGGAAGGGGGACACAGGGCAGGCAGGCTGGGGCTTTTTGGCAGCTGACCTGGGGTTCCTCCTCTGTTTCAGGTCATCGTGCAGTCCGGCCGCCACCCCACGGTGCTGCAGAAGCTTTGCCAGTTGCCCTTCCAGTATTTCAGTGACCCACGGCTGATCAAAGTGCTGTTCCCTTCACTTATCGCTGCTTGTTACAACAATCTTCAGAACAAGATCATTCTGGAGCAGGAGATGAGCTGTGTTCTACTGGCCACGTTCATTCAGGTACCTTCTGTGTTATGCCTAATTCTCTGGCTCTGTGTGTAAGCTAATGCAGTTGAAAAGTAAAAGCGAACCAGCTGTTTATTCTTGCCATCCACTCTACCTTTTAAAAATTTCACATACTTCTGTGCTTGAAATTAATTTCTAAAATATCATGATAGTAAAACTGGGGTTTGGGTGTTGTATAATTTCTACTTGGAGGATTTCAAGAAAAGGGTATTTTTCCAGTTAATGAAATGGTAAGCCTGCACTAAGGAAATGTTTTTTAAAAGACTTCTTTAAGGCTTTAACTGTTAATTCATCTTGCTTTTTGTCTATTTATAGGGAAAAGATAATGATTGCTGAAGAAAGATCAATTAAAATGTCAGTTTATTTGTAAATTTTTAAATAAATATTTTAAATAAATTTTAAAATAAATAAATAAATACACACACAGCCTTGTGTGTATAATAAAAATCTGTTATGTTGCTTTTTCTTAAATCTAAAACTTTTAAGTATGGCCTTATATTTTTCTGATCCAGTTAAATTCTGTAGGACTGGAATCAGAATTAGTACTGTAGCAAAGCAAAGCAGTATTTCCACATCTAAATTAACCCAGTCTTGACAATAGAAAATCAAGTTGGCTATTCTTTAACATTTGCTAATAGCTAGTCCTGTGATGTTTTTTTTCTGCCATTGTATATCATTATTTGCTGAAAATCTTCCATTTTCCTTCAAATGTTCCACCCTAAAACCAATCTGTTTTTGTTCCATGATGCACATGTGATTAATAGACAGTGTTTTCTGTTCATAATAATGAAACAGAAAGCAGAGCTCTGTATTGTTATTGTTCCTTATTCTGGCTAATATACGAATATCACTTTTGAAAGGGTGTAACTGTGCCCAGCTGGCTGGGATGGCTAAAGAGTCCCCCAAGCCTTCTTCACCTTAGATGGCAATTAGTAGTTTACATTTTTTAAACTATCCTCTATTAGATGATCAGTTAATAAACATACTAGATCAATTGTTTAGAAATGTTTTATTTTCAGCTTAATTGTTCTGTTTGAGTCTGGATTCCAATTTCTGAAAATTTTTTCAAAGATATTCAGATCTATAAGTAGGGTACAGATTTTGCAAAGAACATCTTGTGATTAATAATTAAAATCTTAATGAATTTTTATATAAACATCACAATTAACATTTAGGATTCTTCAGATATTCTCATAGCCTTAGGATTAAATTTAAACAGAAAATATAGAGAATTTTAAGACTGTGATCTTAAAATTCATTCTTTCTTTCATTCAACAGGTAATTTTTTAGTGCTCTTGGTGTGCTGGGCACTGCTCTAGGCACTGGAAATACAGCAGCAAATAACACAGATACAAATTCCTTCCTTTAAAGATCTTTCATTAGAATGGGGGGAGTCAAAACAAAAAACAAATAAATAAGTAAAATAAATAGCATGTCAGATGGTATTAAGTGCTATGGAGAAAAGTAATGCAAGAAAGGGGGACAGGGACTGCCAGGGAGGTGATATGCAGTTTTTCATGGCATGAGCAGAGAGGCCTCAACCAGGACAGTGATTGTTGAACCAAGAGAGTGAATGTTGAGCAAAGACAATTTTGCATCTGTACCAACTTAGTCCCTTACATTTTCAACTGCTTGGAAAACAATTTATAAAACTATAAATGGTATCAGAATCTAAAGTAAGGATCATATATATTATTTTCATCTGGTATTGATCTCGGAGTACTTCTAATTCAACTCTTCTCCATTACAGTTAACACAATTAAATGTAATTTAATGTAAATGTAACACATTTAACATACATTTTATTTTAGCACACAGATTTTATAAATACTACAGAAATTTCTTATAATGCTTATTTGGGATAGCACTTTAGATTGCTGGAGTTAAATCAAGTTTCGTTTTTTTCTATAAATAATTGTGCTCAAGGGAATGAAAATACATTGGATTTTAGTTTATAAAATTGTTCTTCAAGGTCCCCTGTGTTAGATGATTAATAGTTACTAGAAAATTATATTAAAAATAAGAGCTAGTAGTTTGTCCTAGGTTCCTGAAACTTTACATATTATAGATGACATTTTTCATGTTCCATCTAAGAGTAAAATTACTAGACTTTAAGATTTAGCTGCAGAATGGATGGACCTAAAGAGTATTATGCTACATGAAATAAGTCAGACAGAGAAAGGCAATTTTACCATATGGTTTCACTTATATGTGGAATATAAAAAACAAGCAAACATAACAAAACAGAAACAGAGTCATAGATACAGAGAACAAACTGGTGGTTGGGAAAGAGGCATGGGGAGGTGGGAGGTGGGCAAAAGAGGTGAAGGGAATTAAGAGGTACAGACTTGCAACTATATTTATTTATTTATTTATGGCTGTGTTGGGTCTTCGTTTCTGTGCGAGGGCTTTCTCTAGTTGTGGCAAGTGGGGGCCACTCCTCATCGCGGTGCGCGGGCCTCTCACAATCGCAGCCTCTCCCGTTGCGGAGCACAGGGTCCAGATGCGCAGGCTCAGTAATTGTGGCTCATGGGGCCAGCCGCTCCGCGGCATGCGGGATCCTCCCAGACCAGGGCCCGAACCCGTGTGTCCTGCATTGGTAGGCGGACTCTCAACCACTGCGCCACCAGGGAAGCCCCCAGACTGGCAACTATAAAATAAATGTCATGGGAATGTAATGTACAGCATAGGAAATATAGTCAATAATATAATAACTTTGTATGGTAACAGATGTTAACTAGACATATCATGGTGACCATTTCGGAATGTAAATGAATACAGAATCACTATGATGCACACCTGAAACTAATATGATACTGTATGTCAATTATACTTCAATTTAAAAAAAGATATAGCTGCAGAATACATAAGGGCTTTTATAGTTGTGCTTTTTAAAATGTTAAAAATCTGTCAATATTTTAAGATAGTATTTGGCTAAAGAATTCAGGTTGTTAGATATAAAATAAAGTTGTACTTTACACAGGAGGCAACAACCTGGCCCCGGTGATATTTAGCAAGATTTGAGTCATCATTATTTGATTTAAACATATGAGAACCTGAATTACATAATGTCAGTTTCTTCAGCTTTTATATTTGGGCTCCAAACTATTCATGCAAAAACAGTTGCCTTGGAGTGTGGAGAAAAGGGAACCCTCTTACACTGTTGGTGGGAATGTAAATTGATACAGCCACTATGGAGAACAGTATGGAGGTTCCTTAAAAAACTAAAAACAGAACTACCATACGACCCAGCAGTCCCACTACTGGGCATATACTCTGAGAAAACCATAATTCAAAAAGAGTCATGTACCACAATGTTCATTGCAGCACTATTTACAATAGCCAGGACATGGAAGCAACCTAAGTGTCCATCGACAGATGAATGGATAAAGAAGATGTGGCACATATATACAATGGAATATTACTCAGCCATAAAAAGAAACGAAAATGAGTTATTTGTAGTAAGGTGGATGGGCCTAGAGTCTGTCATACAGAGTGAAGTAAGTCAGAAAGAGAAAAACAAATATCATATGCTAACACATATATATGGAATCTAAAAAAAAAATGGTTGTGATGAACCTAGGGGCATGACAGGAATAAAGATGGAGACATAGAGAATGGACTTGAGGACACAGGGAGGGGGAAGGGTAAGCTGGGATGAAGTGAGAGAGTGGCATGGACTTATATACACTACCAAATGTAAAATAGATAGCTAGTGGGAAGCAACTGCATAGCACAGGGAGATCAGCTTGGTGCTTTGTGACCACCTAGAGCGGGGGGGGGGGGGGGGGGGATAGGGAGGGTGGGAGGGAGGTGCAAGAGGGAGGGGATATGGGGATATATGTATACGTATAGCTGATTCACTTTGTTATACAGAAGAAATTAACACAACACTGTAAAGCAATCATACTCCAATAAAGATGTTAAAAAAGGGCTTCCCGGGCCTCCCTGGTGGCGCAGTGGTTGAGAGTCCGCCTGCCGATGCAGGGGACACGGGTTCATGCCCCGGTCCGAGAAGATCCCACATGCCTCGGAGCGGCTGGGCCCATGAGCCATGGCCACTGGAATACAGGCCCGGACTTCCCTGGTGGCACAGTGGTTGAGAATCCGCCTGCCAATGCAGGGGATACGGGTTCGTTCGTGCCCCGGTCCAGGAAGATCCCACATGCCGCGGAGCAGCTGGGCCCGTGAGCCATGGCCGCTGAGCCTGCGTGTCCGGAGCCTGTGCTCCGCAACTGGAGAGGCCACAACAGTGAGAGGCCCGCGTACCACAAAAATAAATAAATAAATAAATAAAATAAATGTAAAAAAAAAAAATAGTTGCCTCAGAATTCAGAAGCATTTTTAAAGCCACGCTCAGCAAAATTCTCTGTTCATAGCATTGGTATTAAAAAACACTTTTCTCGTTTCACACAGGATTTTGCACAGACTCCAGGTCAGGCAGATACCCAGTCTTATCAGCCCAAAGGTACGTCTCTATTGAAATTAAATGTCATGTGTTTGTTAGCTGGACATTTCTCACTCAACCCTCTGAAACTCTTAGAGAAATCAATTTATTACATCACCTAAAATATTTGAAATTTGGATACCAAATATATTTCAGGGAATAAAGAAATTGATTTTGTCATCAAGCATGAGTACATCAGAATATACAGTTTATAGTGGGCAGGTGTTGAAAAGTACGTAAAAGAGAATATAACTAAAACTATAACAATATCATGAAAAAATGTCATGTTTTATTGGTTCAGACACTCAGAGAAGTAAACAGAAAGCTATGCCCCTTTTTAGAAATTCAAGTCAACATCATAGTTGGTACCATTTGTCTAAGCCTGTGTTAGTGTGCAAGTTCACTTCTGCCCTGACTCAATGACAGCATTTTTTTTTAAGCTGTTGGAGGCTAGAGAGAAATCAGCATAATTTGTTACTATACCTTATAAAACAATGTTTTAAATTTTGAATTTATGAAAATGCCTAGAAAAATCTTCTAATGTATTTATTTTTAATTGTACAGCAATTTTTTTGCCAGTAAGAAGTATAGACATTCTTTTTTCTTCCTCTTTCTCCTGACATAAGGATGAGTTACAATTTGCTGCCTATCTGGCAGGCGAAGTCCCAGGGGCTGACTCTGTCTGCTTGGTTTCCACCTTCTTTCCTTTTCCAAGGGACCATCTTCTCTGACTTTCATGCTTTCCCCAGTGTGGATTTACTATGGGTTAATCCACAAAACAACAAATAGGGAACTGTTCTCTGCTCTGCTTAGAAAAAGTCATCACTCTACTGGTGACAGCTCATAATATGCTTACTTGATTTTAAAAAATGATGATGCCACACTAAGTTGCCAGTTTGCACCTTGGACATCTGTTCCCCTTTTGCTTAGATTAAATCCCCCAGAAATGTTTCAAGATGTTTCAAGATGAGTTCATTGCCCAGGTGAACCTCTAAGTTCTAAGTGTAAAGCAGCTCCTGGCAGCACCACATTCTTATTGCTAAGGAAGAATTCTGTTTTTCAAATACTCGCTGCTAGATGACTGGCTGGCCAGGAGATCGTTTGTTTCAAGAGCCAGTAAAGCTCCTGACAGTTCCCTCTGCTTTGTTAGGTGACTGAGTGCCAGATTGGAGCATTTTTAAAGTTATGTTTAAACTAAAATCATGTTTTAGATTAAATAGACTATTTTAGAAAATAAATGTAAAGTTTACATACAGATTTAGCCTTTCAAGGCTAACTTAAGGATGGAATACATGACTGTCACTTTATTTTGTTTACCATACTTATTTACTTATTTTCTTACTCCAGAGTCCAAAAACAATGTTTTTCATAATGTTTTACATAGGGGTTAATGTCTGAATAGGTTAGAAGCATGAAATAGATTGTGATTAAAATATATATTATATATTTTATACTATAGATAGATATAGATCAGTTACCTTTACTTAAATTTGCATCATGATTTATTTGAAGAGTATGTCTCCATTTTGTACTCAGATATCAAAATAATTTTCATTTCTTACATTTTGAAGAATTTAACTCTTTTTAATTTTACTCTTCTTTTTTTTCTCTCTCAGGAAAATGCCTTGGTTCCCAAGACTATCTTGAGCTGGCTAACAGATTTCCTCAGCAGGCCTGGGAAGAAGCTCGACAGTTTTTCTTAAAAAAAGAGAAAAAATAAATGTTTTGGTTGGTTGTATATTTGAGTACCCTCATTAATATTTTAAATTGATCAAACGTTCTAACTGTTCCTTAAGAAGTTCATTTTCACATGTTTATACTCTGTAGATATGGTATATACCTTGCACTATTTATAAAGACTGTAGATACTTTAATGTTCTTTCTAATTCTGCAAGTTGAGTTTATTTCATTTATGCACAATATTTTGGAGTTTGGTAACTTACATCCTATGATAATATATACTTTGCATTTGTAATGTGGGTAAAATTAGACATAAAATTAGCAAGTCTGTTTTGTTCTTGTAATAAAATAACTTATTCTGTTTGCAATGATGACTTTTCTTGTTAAAGCAATACAAATTTGAAAGAAAAACGTTAATTCCAACTCCGGAAGTATCTTAATTAAAGACTTACTAAAAGTCAACCTGCTCTAAATTTCCCTTTTATAGGTTTGAGTAAAAGATGTTTATAACAGTTTTACATTCTAATTACATAATATGTTTTGGGGGCTATTTGAAATGAATTCAAAGCATTATATTCGTTGGTCTACTTAAACTTTCCTAGCGGCCAGTACTGAGAGTCTCCTATAGAAATAGCATCGCTGAACTGAAATTCTCCAGAATAAAAATTACGGATCCAAAAAGATCAACCATAGTGAATCACCCTAAAATATTTTCTCAAATAACTGCAATGAAAACCGAAGTGAAAATAAAACAGACGGTCACAAGGGCTCTGAATTGAAGTTTTCAACTCCTGTGCACGGCTCACAGCTGAACGGGAGGATTGTCTGCCAGGAGATGTTGACCTTTTCATATCTTGTTCTCATCGTTTCTCCACCTTAAGCCAACGGTCAGTGCTAAGCCGGTCACTGAGTGACATTGGTAATAATTTCTGTCAGATAAGGATCAAACATTACCAAGAAGAAAGATCTGCTCGGGGGGAAAAAATGGTTTTAATACGTATCAGATTCAAGACTGGGGGCGGAGGGGACTGGAAAATACAGAAGTTTCATCGGATTGTTGAAAGCAAACTTAGCTACCTAATGTTCAGGACACTTCTTTTTGGAGCCCCACATGGCTGCCGAGTTTTGTATATGCTGTTTTTACTCCTTTGCAAATAGAAAATAAAGAGATCCAATTTCAAACGAAAAAAAAAGAGAAAAAGCGAACGCATCCCAGTGCGCTCTGTACTTCCGCCGCCCGGGACCCGGCGTCTTCCGCGCGCTCGGGCTGCGGGGCCGAAGCCCGGCTGGGCTCGGGGCGGGGAGGGCGGCTCCGAGGCCAGTGGGACCGACTCTCGGGAAGTCCCTGCTGCCTCGGCGGAGCCCGCTCCCAGGGCTCGGCGGCGACTCGGCCCGGGGCGCCGGACCCAGGAGCCCGGACCCTCGCCGCGGCACGCTCCGAAACACCTCGAGCCGCGGCCGGGCTGAGCTTCGCGCCCCCGGGAGGCCGAGGGGCTGGGCCCTGGAGCCCGCGCCCTCCTCCAGGACGGCGGCCCGGGCTTCTCCGCTGCCCGAGGGCCGGGGAGCCAGGTGTCGGCGGCCGGCTCCTTGCGCGACCCGCCGTCGCCCGGGGCGCCCCAACCAGGGGAGGAGTTCCCAAATCCCGCTTGCCCCTCGGGTCTTGGGGCGTGGACACAGAATCCTTGTAGCTGAAAGGAATAATCAAATATTTATCAGATTTCCTGCAAGACGCTTCACAGTAGAATATACTTCTTATCTGGTCGGAAATTTGCCAAAAAGCCATAAATAATTGAGACAGCTGTGATTAACCTTCCAGAAACCATACCAGAATTCGCAATTAAACATTTAATTGAATGGTCTCATTTGGGCCCCTCGTCCGGGAGGGGAGAGGGTTTGATTGAGACAAACCCCGGCTCCACCCGGCTGGGGAGCCTGCGAGGATCGGGCCTGGCGGCTCCTCTGTGACTCCCGACCCGCGCGGTTTCTGCAGGTCTCAAGTTCCCTCCTTTATTGTGCGCTCCGCAGGGCTAGAGTGATTTAAGCTCTAACTCCCCTGGGTTTTACTACTTCTAAACTCTCCCGGGGTGGGGAGAGAACCGCGCGCAGGTGAGCGCAGGCACATCTTGTTCCAATTTGCGGAGACAAGTGCCACCAACTGGCTTTCTCCTGGGGCGGGGGCCACGTCCCGGGTCTCCCGAGGCTCAGGGGCCACAGGTGGACCCGCTGGGCCGAAGCGAAAAGCCTCTGCTGGGTCCAGCCTGTAAACCTGAGGATGCGACTGGGCCCAGTCGCAGCAAAAGTAACAATTTCGCCCGGGCTTTAGAGCCCAGAATTTGAGCCAAATAGGTAAAAGCCGCCCGAGGTCCGGGGGCAGCGACATTTGAACGCCCAACGCCGCTGCCCAACCGAATTTCTCGCTCTAGGCGGCAGCTCGCTTTCCCGGAGCTCTACAGGTCTCGTCACACCGGACACCCAGCAGGATGCCGCTTTCTGCCGAGTTCCGGAGCCTCTCCCTCCCTACAGGCAATTGGAGGCGCTGTGACCCTCGAACCCTGAATCTAGGTCCGGACCTCGCCTCCTCTACCATCTTTCCTTCCTTCCCCAGGAAGAAAAGCACGTGGGCCATTTTATCCAGAGCTCCTTGCCAAGCTTTCTGAATTCTTGGGTCTCAATAATCTGGGAAGGGATTACTCCTCACCATCCCTCTTCTTCCACGTCCCTCTCTCCCTGCTCCCACGCCCCGAACGAACACTGGGGTCTCCTGCCTTCCACACTGAAACCACCGCCTTGAATATCCTGTTTCCCACTGAGGAATCGCTCAGCCTTCCTGAACTCCTGCCCCTCCGCTCACCCCCTGACCCACTCTCTCACGAGCCCTTGACCTTATGGACCAGGCGGTGCCCCGATCCAAAAGATGACCTCGCCTAGCACTCCAGCCTTTCTGGTATGATTTCTGCCGGGCGCCAAACTTGCTTTATAAATTGAACCACTCCCCCTACACCACTCCACATCTGGATCCCAATGGAGTATTTCTCTGTGCCCTTTTTTTCTCCCATTACTGCTCTCAGCCTAGCTCCATTTATCTGCATCTTCCATGCACAGTCTCCATCAACAAGGTGCTAGTCTGTAATTGGTCACACAATCCTCGTTATTGCACTGAATCCCAGTATCCTGAAGAAAGTTTACCTTTACATCAATCAGACCCATATTTAAAAGCCTCTAATCTTCCCTACATCAGCTTAATAAACTCTCTGAATTTCCTGCTTTTATCACAAGTCCATTGGGAACTCCTCTGCAAATCGTTTATTATTCATTCATTGTTTCCCCTCTCCAGCATGCTGCTAGTCAACTAATTCTCTTGCTCTCTTTGGTGAATACTTGTACGGGAAAAGACAGCTAACTAAATGTGTGGCAATTTATGCCCTCCCCCAGACAGCAGCGGCAGAATCTCACATTTTTTAGAGAACAATCTTAGACAACGTCTCATTTAAACCCAGTATTTGCAGCTCTGACAAAACAAAGCTTTAAGCTATTTCATATTCAAAACTGAAAGGCCGATTTCTGTTCCACAACCCATTAAAAATTAAAGTTCGTTGGGAATACTGCCACAGGGACTCTGAATTTCCCAGAATTGTGCAGCCTTTCAATATGTATTAAATTTTGTGGTGTAATAGCCATAAACTTTTCCATCTCTGGGAATCCCTTTCTGCCTCAATTACATAGAGCTATCCAAATTATTAGATAAATCCACTGAGAAAATCTTATTCTAAGATGAATCTAGTTAAATAACTTACTCCCATTTCCCATCTATGGCCTCTTTGATTGAACTGACTTTTTTTTACTACACAGCTGGGTATCTCACTTTAAAAGTTCAGTAAGCATAAAATACAACACTTGTAATTGTTACAGGTAGTTTAATTTACAAGGAAATCCCTACTGTATTACAGAAGATGTTTAAAGATGACCTGGGAACCAGTAAAACAGATATTTATTAATGTAACTAACCAACCATAGATCTGACACCTCACCAGGGACCACTGTAATAAGGCTTCAGAGTCAAATCCTTTCCTTGGAAACCCACAAGGAAAACGATGCGCCCCTTTGGGTGGCTAGCAACAAACTACAGGAGAACAGCTTGTGATGTTTTATACAGCAATACACATAGATACAGGTATCCTAATACACAGTAACCACCGTGATCTGGATAATTTCCCAATATTCAAAAACAGACACACTCATATAAATATCAAAAAGAGGAATTAGATTTTTGATCTATGGATGGCAAGGGAAGAGGTGACTGTAATTAGATAGGCAGATGTTTCCATTTGTAGCATTAAAATACTGCAGTGTGTTCAAAGCAAAAATTCAGGGCTAATTAACAACAACCATTAATGAAATTTTTTTAATTCAAGAACCTGTTATTTCCTTTTTAAAAATGACAAAACCCAATATTCTGGATAAATCAAAAGTTTTCTTGGAAGTTTAGCCCCCTAATCCAATGGCCAGCCAGAAGGTAAAGGGAAATATCTATAGTTCTGTTTGGGAGGGAATGATCTAAGTTAAGGGAATGAGCCCTCAAAGAATCTAACCCTGATTATTAAAACACTTTCTGGGCACTTGAGAGTAAAGCTGGTCCTCATTAACCCTACATATCTCTTCCCTTATCTCTAAGTCTGCAGCACCATTTCCTAAATTCTGAAGAAGGGGAAGATTCTCTTTAATTTTTGTGCTAGCATCACCTTGACTTTCAGGAAGTAAAATATAAATGTGGCCCGATCTTCCCACCTCCTCAATTGCCAGCCAGTCTTCCAGCCTCCCATCTCTAATGGTGGGGGGGAAGGGGAGAAACCTGCTGATGGAATTCTGCCATCAGTTCAGCTGAAACACCTACAGCAGCCTCTGGCCATCCAATCAGCCCATGGCTTTTCAACAGAAAGCATCGATTCCTCTATCCAGCGACCACAGATGCCCCCTCAGACACATTTTTCCTTACCAGGAGCTACCTGAGCTAATATTGCAACTATCCCCTACTCAGTAAGGGCATTGCCCTCTTTCAAAACAATTCCTGGACAAAGAAGGAGCTACCTGAGGGTCTTTTAACTTGGAGGGACAAGGAAACCCAATGCCATAGATTGTTCAAGAGTAGTGGAATCACTGGCAGCCTGGCAGCTTTCTGAGTCCACCAAAAGAGGACTGGTTTGGGAAAAGAATTACCCCAGGCTGCCAAAGGGTTAAATATTTGTGAAGGGTAAAACCTGAGCCTCCCGGTTTTTTGTGCTTGCCCGGGGGCCTGCTGGAGATTCAGTATCTCTTGGTTATTTCCTGCGATCACTAAAGCCAGTTTTCAAGAAAACAAGTCACAGGGGTTTGAAATGTCACACCAAGTGACCTGGGCACGGCATATCCAGGGGCCATTCCCAGCTCCCTCCCACCCGAGCCATCCCCCGCCCCCTGCATTTCGGGTTTGGAAAGAAAATAAACCAAGGACACGCCAGACTGGTTCTGGGTGGACTTATTTTCCCTGGCAGCCTCGATCCTAGCGGGGGCTTGTTGTGGCTCCTTCAGTGTATCGCTTGCAGGTGATGCCAAATGCAGATAAGGAGCCGCCGCACGGCCTTCTCCTCTGTCTAGACGGGGGAATTAATAAATGCAGCGGGATTGATCACGTCGCGCATCCACTCTGGGGACAGCGCCGAGGACGAGCCGTCAAGGCCCCCCTGTTCGCCCCGGGGCGCGCGGGCTGGCCTCGCTGCTCGGCGACAGGGCCCGGGTGGCAGGCGGCCGAGGCGCCCGGGGGTGGGGGTTCGGGCTTCCAGACCCGCGGGAAAAGAAACGCAGGGGGCGGGGCGAGTGCACCCGGCCGAAAGTGGAGCGAGGGTCGAGGGGGCCTTGAGGGACGCCAGGCTGGGTCCGGCTGCAGGAGCTGAGGCCAGGTTGAGACGGAAACGCTGGCCCTAGCCAGCCAAACGGCCGCCATCGGAACATCGCAGGTTTCCCTGCCCATACGGGGTCACCCCCACCGCCCCGCGGGCTTCTGCCGCGAAACGCCGAGAGTGGGGAGCCAACAGGGAGCGCGCAGGCTTCCAGGAGGTCCTGGGCGCTCACACGCTTCGCTGGGCCTCGCTGGGCCGCACGGGGCGCACGGAGCACAGGGACCCAGCCCCGCCCCGCGCGCGGCGCCCAATCCCCGCCGGGCCCGCCCCTGTCGGCGCGGGAACACGCGGGCCAGTGGCGCGCGAGGCGCGGGCACCAGCGGTGGGCCCTGCGCGGAGCCTCATCTTCGTTGAAACAAGCCCCAACCCCAACCTGCCTTCGTCCAGCCCTCCCGCTGCACCAACAGCACACAGGAGCAGCATCGATCGGGTTATTATCTTTTTTTATTAAGATCAAAATATTCGTCCCACTATGAACTGGCTGTCCTCACAATAAATAACAATAACTTACGTTTTGTTCGGCAAAGGCTCACACACTCTGTCCTCCGTCGACCGATAATTTAAAACATTTTCAAGGAAAGTCTCGTTTCTACTTTTTTCCGGCAATCATGCTCTTTGGGGGATTGAGTGCCTGTTCCTTTGGATTGCCCCGTCCTCTTCCCCGCTAGAGCCGGGGCGAGGCCACCTGGGAGCGCGGGGCCGGGCGGCGGCAGGTGCCCGCATCCGCGTGGGCGAGCTCGGGGCTGGGCCGGCGCGGGACCTGACCTGCGCGTTCTCCACGCACAAGTGCGTGCGTGGGCCGGGGGGCGCGGAAATAGAGCGGCGGCGGCCACGCCGAGCGAGGGAGAAGAGATGGCAGAGCTAACGTTAGCAAACCCAAATTCTGGTTTTGTAAAAAGAGAAGTCCTCGGAGCAGGGCTTTCCAGTCTGGTGAAAGCAGGTTGCGTCCCGGCGCTTTTGGCTATCCCGACCGCTTCTCTCAGTCCTCTCTCTTTAAATAGCAATAATAATAATTACAAAGGCGAGAGAGTTTTCGGAGCTGGAATGGCCTGAGCATGGGTAAGTCTCATGCAGGGAGCATGCGAGGTCCGCGGGCTGGCGGGGAAGGGTCCCCCTCACGTTTCCACGGGACTCGGCACCATGCTGTTGGGGGTGTCCGGGAGCTGCGAGGACAGGGAGGTCACGTCGCTGCCGGAGGAGTTGCCTAGGGAGCCAGACTCAGAGAAGGAGACCTGGGGCAGCGGAGACACCGGGAAGGAGCGGGTGAAGAAGCGCCCGAGCTGGTTTTCCCGGGCCACCTACTCCCAAAGGTGTCCCATGGGGACAAGCCACCGTCTGGGAGCAGGCCCTTGGATAAGTCGGCCAGGTCCCCAAGCACACGCAGGGGTATTAGGGCGGGGTTGCGGGTTGGGTAATCCCTCGACCTCCCCTGCGAGCGCTTTAATCCAGGGAGACCTGGTTTAGAGCGAATTAATGAGCCGGGTGCGGTTGCACCTACCCACCTCCCCCCAAACCCTCCAGCCCCTCATCCCCTGAGAAACCCCCACCCCTTCCCACCTTGGCTAAGTGGCTAAATCCACCCCACCTCCCCCGGAGTCCTGAGTTCGGGGCGGGGAGAGCGGGGCCTCACCAGCTGCTGGAAGGCGGGTTGGTCCAGGTCACTCTGGAGGGCGAACTCGCTGAGCGCTTTCCATGGCGGCTGGTACGTCTGCACCTCGACTGCACTGCCCTGCACGGCACTCTCGTGACGGATGGGGCTGCCCGCCACCAGGGGCGTCCCGGTCAGTCCCTGCAGGCTCTGCGGGACAAGCAGAAGAGAGGGTGGAAGACGCTCGAATTAGGTCTTGCGTTTCCCGCCATCTTTGAGACTGGGGCCCCAGGCACTGGCACGTGATTTGGAGCCTGAAACGGTTTAGGGGAGGCATACACTTGTCCGCAGCCGAGTGAGCCCGCCTTCTCCAGTGCAAATTCCTCGGGCCCCAAAACAGCCACCATAGGCCAGCCTCGGTGCTGGAAGCCAACATGGCAAGGGAACGAACGCGAGGCCTGCGTTCCCATCCCTCTCCAGGTTTGCAGAGGAAAAGTGTTCAAACCGAGTCATGCTGAGAGAAGGACACAACCCGCCCCGACTTGCTGGCTCTGGCAAACATGCCACCTTGAGCTCCGAACTACGCCCCAGACCCCAACTCTGGTCTGCCGCTGGAACTGGGGAAGACCTGACCTCGGATACAATAATTAAGAAGCCTTCAACCCCAAGGTAAGCCTTGCTCTGAAAGCACCAACACACGCTATTGGAGAGTCCAGTTCCCCCTGGATCTCCCGAGAGCCGGCCCAGAAATGGGCACGCAGATGCCGCAGCGCGAACCCGAGGCTCCACCCGATCCGATCCTCAGCTCCCAGTCTCTCACCGTCTTGTCATTGTGCTGCTGCTGCTGCAGCTGCTTCATTAGGATGGATTTCTTCTTGTCCTTGCACCGCTTGTTCTGGAACCAGACGCGGATGACCCGCGGGCTCAGGCCGGTCATCTCCACCAGCTGCTCCTTCATGAGCGCGTCGGGCCGCGGGTTGGCGGCGTAGCACGTCCGCAGAGTGTGCAGCTGCTTCTCGTTGAGCACGGTCCGCACGCGGGTTGTCTTCTCGGTCTGTTTGTGCACGTGCGGGCGCAGCGAGGGCTGCCGGCCCGATCCCGGGTCTGCAAGGGAGCGAGAGATGAGAGAGTGGCCGCCACTCACTCTCCCTGCGCCCCGCCCCGCGGCGGCCGAGTCCTCCGGGGCCCGATTTCGTTATTCCGTTTATTTCGTTTTATTGTTCGTCTTGTCTCCCTTTCCGTCCGTTCGCCCTACCCGGAAAAAGGTGTGCATTTCGTCCCTTCCCTAGTTCCTCCACAGGGCTCCCCGCAGCGATCTCGCCAGCGCGCAAGCTGGGCGTGGGAGTTCCGAGCTAGGCCTGTGCGGGACGGGAGTGGTCGACCCCCGCTGTGCTTCCTCCACTTACCAGACCCTAGGAATGCCCGCGTGGGTTCCACGGGACGAGGGAAGCCCTCCGGAAGAAGTCGGAGTTTCAGAGGAAGAGGAAGGAGGCGCGCCCGGGACTCTGGAGGGGGAAAGGGGAAGGGGACCCACGCGCCGCCCTGCCTCGGAATTGGGGGGGCTTGTCTCCTGCTCCCGGGTGGCCCCCAAGAGCCCTTCTCCCTGATTCAGAGGCCTCTCGGACAGGGCCAGGCCGTGTGTCGCAAAGACCTACCCTGGGGCGCGAGTGGGCCTCCAGGGCCTGGAACGGTTCCTTTCTGCCAGCCCTCGGGCCTCGGCCCGCCGGGTCTCCTCCCTCAAGGCTCCGGGTTCCCTGGCCCAGCGGCCGCCCTCCCGGCCTGCGCGCAGCCGCTGGCACTTTCCTCACTTGGCCTTGGGTTCTCTCAACCCCAGGTTAAGTAGAATCGGGTATTTAGAGCCGGATCCCCGCGGCCCGCAACCCGCAGCAAACAAAAGGGAGCCCCTCCGACACCCGAGACCAGGGTGCCCTCAACACTGGCTTCATCCTTTTTCGCACTCCCATCTGAACCAGGTTTGGATGCAAGTCTCACTGTTTCAATTTATATCCCCTTCCGGGCATATCTAGATCTGGATAAATATTTACAAATAGCCCATCTAGCCCAATTTTCTCATTTTATACGGGAATAAAGGGAGGAGCAGAGGAAGTGCGAGCACTTCAAGCACACAGGACCCAGAGGCTCAGCCTGGCCTAGAGGTTGGTACTTCAGGTCTGTGGCTACTTGCTGGTAACTGCTCAGCCAGAGTCACTGTTCCTACCCAGTAACCACACACTTAGAACCCAACTCTGGGCATCTCCTGATTAGGACCCAGAGCATCCCCTGAGGTGTATGATCCCTGAGTCCACTGTACGTCCACTCCTTCCCCACCAAGAAACGTTTGGCTAAGTTGTTCATCAAACTGGGCCTCAAAATACAAATGCAGACACTAGCTCTTTGTTGAGTGGTTAGCCTTCAGAACTGTCCTTACGGGTGGGCTTCTGGCTGGCTGAACCCACCTCTAGGCTGGGAACTGTATTCCTTACACACATACCCCCAGGCAAACCTATCTTTTCTCTCTGACAACACACATACTGCTTGAAATTCCGAGTACAAGTTCCATAGACAAAGTTACCACTTCAGATTCCCCGTGGTCATTCACCTTCCTGCTCCTACTACTGTGTTCCACATATTCCTGATCACGGAGAACACAATTCCTCCACTATTCTGCACACTCATACACACAATCCCGGCTCACGTTTACCCACACGCAATTTTTCCCCGTCACATGAACACACACTCAGCCGCGTTCCTAACACAGGGTTCTGCACTCACCCAGAAAACCCCACACTGCAGGCAAACGGAAATACACCCAAGTGACAACTTTTCGTCCGATCACAACCACCCCCATACGAACACACACACCCATGCACTCACTCCCGAGCCGGCGGCGCAGTACCGGGCGCAAGAGGCTTACCTGGCAGATGCAGGCCGCGGGCGCCGGGGAGCGGGCCGGGGCTGCGCGGGCTGCCGGCCGCGGCGCGCTCGAGCAGGAGGCCGTGGTCGGCGCGGCAGAGCAGCTCGTGCTCCCGCAGCGAGAACTCGTCGCCGGGCAGCAGCTGGCGGCTGCACACGGAACAGCGGAAACACTCGATGTGGTACACGCTGTCCCGCGCCCGCATCACCAGATCGCTGCTGCTGAAGCCCACCTGGCACTTGGCGCACTTGATGCCGAAGAGCCTGCGGGCCCAAGGCACGGGCGGTGTCAGCACGGGGCCTGTGGCCGGCCTCGCCTGCCGGGCTGCTACCCACCCCGGGCACGCGCGCCCAGGACGCTTTGTGGCCCAGAGGGAGGCTGCGAGGACCAGCCCTCGGGGGGTTCCCAGGCCAGGAGGTGTGCGGCGGCACGCGTTCGGGGTGGGGGCCGTGTTCTCCCCGCGCCGGGGCGCGCGGGCGGCCCGCCATCCTCGAGCCCCGGCCCCAGCGGGCGGTGGCGCAGCCCGGGCTCTCGCGGGCCTCACCTGACGTAGTCCCGCTTGCAGTAGGTCTTCCCGTCTCTCACGAAGCACGTGCACGTCTCGTCCAGGTACTGGCTGCACTCGGCGCACTTGAGGCAGGCGGCGTGCCACTCGAGGTCGGGCGACACCCGCAGGATAAACTGGTCGTGGATTTGACTCCCGCAGCCCACGCACATGGCCGTCCCGGGCTTCTCTGCCGGGGAAGGGCGCGGGGCCCGCGTCAGGCCTGGCTGCCCGGACCCCGACCGAGGCCGCTCCAGCCCCAACCCAACCCGCTGGCGCTCTCGCTCTCGCTCTCTTTCAAGACTTGCGACCACAAGAAAAAGGAAATGGGCTTTCCAAAGGTCCAGACAATTGGAAACGAAAAAACAAAATCTTCTGAATTTGCGAAGGCTTTCTGTCTTCCCCCACCCCCCTCCCCGATTTTTTTCGCTATTACATTCACTTGGACACAGGCGTTTTATCGATATATCTTGTAACTAAAATATAACAAGTCAGTGAGAAGAAAGAGTAAATAGACATTTAAACCCTGCGGACGCCACACTATCAATACTGGACGGTGATGTTCCGGCATTGCCGTCCGCACACTCCCTCTCACAGCGACTCCCTCCTATCCCAACACAGACACATCAGCTTTCGGCGGAGTCTCCGCTCATCCTCTTTGACATTTCTTAGTTTAAGAAAGCTAGAGAAATCTTCCTTATTTGAAAGGCCGAAAGACAAGCAAGCAATCAAACAACAACAACAAAAAAAACCCCACATCCCTAAATCAAACCTATTGCCTTAGCGCAAAACAGAAGCAGATTTCACAGCCCGAGGTCAGCCTAGCAGGCTTGAGAGTGTTTAATTATAAACTAAAACAACAGGATTCCAACGGATAAGCGGTCCTGCAGGAAAATGCATTCGTTTTCTTTTTTTTCTCCCAGTGTCCTGTCAAATAGAAGCCACTTGTAGAATCCACTAAACATTCTTCTGCATTAGAAATATTGCATATTAAGCACACACACATAACAACGCACACACACACAGGAAGACTTACTCTTGGAATGATCCCCCATAGTACCCAGAAAAGGATAATGAAAAATAATATCCACCATGCAGAAAAGAGATGTGCGCAAAGCGTGCGGCCAGGGGCAGAAGGACGAAGGTCGCGCGCCCAGCCTCGGCTCTTTTGCTAACTAACTCCTCCTGCCCCGCGGAGTTGAAGGAGCGATTCCGCACCGGCCAGTACGCAGCATGACGTCAGCACGCATTCACCCGTGGCCGGAGCTGGGGGCGGGACCTGTGGCGTCACGAAGCTTCCCCAGAACCGCTGGGGATGCAGGGGAGGTGTTGGGGACCTGGGGGCTGATGGGCGGGGTAGATTGGGTGGAAGGCGGGGGTGACGGAGGATTGGCTGGGAGGAAATGGGCTAACCCTGATTGGCCCAGAGTGAACAATGGAGCGCAGCCCCCTCCCCCGAAATGTACAAGGATCCTCACTCTGGCGCTGGGTCCGGCTATCCCGGCTGGACCTTGTGTCACTGCTGAGCTGTCTCTGCTGCCGCCGCAGCTCTGAGCTTCCTCTTGGACTTGCGGTGCGGTCTCCCCAGGCGCGCTCGAGCAGGGTGATGGATACCTGGGGGAGTGAAGGGGGGCCTGTCCTTTAGATGCTCCCTTGTTTCATTTAAAAAAAAAAATCCACTCTCTTAGGACGAGAGCTGGGGGGAAGGGTGGTCTGTTTGGACAAGACCTTCACCGTCCCGCCGGTCACCGTTCTCCTCTCAGGCGCCTTTGTTCTCAGGGTCCAAGCTAGAGAGAGAGGTTAAGGGTTTGGATAAACTCTGTTTAGACTTCTCACCCGTCCGCCTGTGGAAAACTTCTCCCAGTTGGAGCGTTAGGTGGGTAACGCCAGAACGCAGAATCCGAAGACGATCACCGGATCCAGATTCGAGCCTTGACTTGCATTTGGGGCGGGAGTGTAATTTGACACGGACTCCCCCATTCTTTCCCCATTCGAATAGCACAGCTCCTTCTAGGAACAAGGCTGGGGTCGAATGTGTGTCTCACTTCCAGAATAAATGATATTTATAAACTCTTCTGTTTTATTTCACAAACCAACTGCAACGCAAATAATCAGAAACAAATGTGGCGCGCGGGGTAATTTACTATCTGTGTAGCGGCTTGTCGTTCCGTAGAAAACCCGCGACTTCTGAGCAGAGTCCAGGCATTTTTCTTTCAAAGAAATCTCTGTGGGTTTTGTTTGAAAGGGTTCAAGAACTGGCCCATGAATTATAAATAACATTTATCCAACCATGGTGGCTGTCGTTGTTTTCCCATTAAAAGGTGTACCAAGAACTTGGTGCGCGATGGGACGCAGGTGGGCTCCTGGGAATAAAATGTCTCCACGGGAACCCCAGATCCCGGCCCATGTCGGCCTGAGGGCGCGGTCGAGCTCGGCGGCCCTTCTGCTAAAAACCTAGGGCCGGTTGGCCTCACACTCTGGGCTGCTCACCGTGAAATGGGTGCAGCCAAGCGCGCAAGAAGAGGCTTTGCGCAGAGCTGGGGCTAGGCCCTCAGCGCACACTGAACTCACTACTGGATGATGGCCAGCCACCCAGCGCTGTGCTGAGCGCTTCACGTGGTGGCCCCGTCTGTCTTGTAAGGCTTTTAACCACTGCCACTACCTTTGGAACGCCTGGTCTTTCTCACTCGTCTGGTTCTTCAGTACAGCTTACCAGCCGCTGTGCCAACAGGCCATTTCTTGCGTCTTTGGCCACTAGTGCCCCAAACAGCGCTCGTCCTGAGTGTGTGTGGAGCATGTCGGGGTGGGGACAATGCTGCGTGTCTATGAAAATAAACGGGGTTGAGGAGAGAGGGAGCGGGTATAGGTGGGTATGTCTGCACCGGGCCACTCGGTGACCTCAGGCATTTTATTTTACTTCTCTGACCCTCGGTTTCCTCATCTGTAAAATGAGGGATAAAAATAATATCTACCTCTACCATCATAAGAATTAAAGCATTCTCTGGAAAAGGATTAGAACAATATCTAATTAAGTGCAATACATGGTAACTATGATAATCACAATTATGGCTGCATCTTTGTGTTGGGAGCCTCTATGTATGCTGTGCCTTTCCTGTGTGCGGTGCCTGCGTGCCTCTGGGAGTGGAGGGGAGGTCTACGTATATCTGTGTGTGTGTCATCTGATGATTTCTTTGTGCATTTCCATGTGTGCTTGCTCTGTGTGTGTCTCCTGTGGGGATGGAGGATCAGAAACTGTGGTCTGAGTGCAGAATTTGTGTACAAATGATGTCTGTGTATCTGGGTGCCGTCTCAGAATGGGGAGGAGGTTTGTGGTAGGTGTGCTTCCCTTGTGAACCAGGAGGTGCTCCTGGCTGGTTGGCCTCTCTCTCCAGCCACTCTGGGCCTGGCCAGACTGTCAGCACCCAACTAGGAGCAAGCAAATCAATTAACTCAATGGCACAGGCAGCCAGGATGGGGAGGCTCTGGGTTGGAATCCTAGGTCCAGACTTTTAACACTCTCCTGCCAAGAGGAGAAATTCCTCCTTACCAGAAAAAAGCCAATTCTTTGAGACCCTATTAGGGAGGATGGGGGAGATGGTGATTTCTCCTGGGATATCAGGTAGCTGGGTCAAGAACTAATATTTCTTTAGTCTCCATCATGTGCAATCCCCCTGTTATTAGCCTATTAGGTCTTTACCTCAATGTTATGAGGTGGGTAGTATTAGATTCATTTAGTCCATGAGGAAACTGACGCTTAGGGAGGTGACATGATTGCTTCTGGTCACAGGGTAAGTCAGAGCTGGCATTCACAGCAGGTCTGCCTGGCTCCATCTCCCTTGCTTCTTTCACTGTGCGGTTGAAGACCCACATGGGTGTGGTTCCATCACTCACCAGCTTCACTTCTCTGGAGCTGTGAAACCACGGACCAGTTTCAGGATCCCTCCGTGTGGGTCTCCTGGGCCACAACCATCCTTGGGAGACCAGCACTGGAGTGAGAGAAGTGAAAATCCTCTTCCCCCGGCACAGCCACAAGGCACCATTGATCTGGCCCTGCCCTGGTTCTCTGCTTCCTGGATGCTCCCAGGGTCCCCTTCTCCATGTCCCAGGCTACAGCACACGGGAGATCTGGGAGCCTCCCTTCCTGGGCTTTAGAGCACTCTCTATCCTTACTGGGAATAGCAGCTTGAGCTCCATAGCTCTGTATTATCCCATAAACTAACCCCGGCTATGACCCTCTTCCTGGGAAGACTGCAGAAGCACAAAGAAGTCTCTCTGGATTCCTTCTCCCCAAACCTCCCCCCACCCCATCTCTGTTGCCTTAAACTCTACTCACAACTCCCCTGAAAGATAGGCTTACTGTGCAGAAATCCTTGAGAAATCACAGAACATGTGGTCATTCACGATACAGGGATAGCAGCTCCTACCCTGGAAACAAGTCCTGAAAGAAAGAGCAGGAAAGCACTAGGCATGGGGCCAGGGCTTAGGAGCAGATCACAAAGCAGGCCAGGTCACCTAAAGCAAACCAGGCTTTATTATTTTACAGTTTTGCTTAGTCAATCCTCCGTTCTTCCTTCCTTCTAGAACTCTAGAACGAAAACGCTGGAAGACCCTTTGGAGACTTTCTCTTTCAGACCCTTGTTTGACAGAGAAAAATCTGCAGCCCAGAGAGGTGGTCATCCTCGCCCAGCCTGCCCGTCCTCAAGCTCAGAGCCCCCACACAGCTCCTACAGGCCCACATGTGCACACACACGCTCCATTTCCTTCCCCCCTAACCGCCTTCCTGTTCTTACCCACTCAGGAGAGCTTTACCTGGCAGGAGATGTTTTGTCTCCTATTTGTCATGGAAATGCCTATGTGGGAAGGAATGTGGGGCTTAACCTATATCTTCAGTATCATCATCATCGTCATGGCTAACATATAGGACTCTCACTTGGGGCCACCTTCAAACACATGACTGCCTGTATGCTCACAACAATTTCAGGAAGGAGTTACTATTGTTAAAATTATCCTCATTTCACAGATAAGGACACTGAAGCTTGGAGAAGTTAAGTAATTTGTCCCAGGTTACATAGCTGGTGGAGCCAGGACTTGAGCCAGGCTCTCTGCCTCCGGAGCTTGCTGGTGGAATCATTACACTATCTTGCCTCTGGATCACTCACAAAGGGCATGTCACAGGCATAGTGCCCACCCAACACAAAGGAAGCTGTTGCTAGTGATGGGAGCATTAATCCCACTGTGAGTATCAGAGAGGAAACTGAGGGCCAATGACCTGTCATCTAGCATATAAGTGACAGAAATGGAGCTGGATGCCAGGTTCCCCTGGCCCAGACCAGGGGTCTTCCTGCTGGAGTCCTTTGGGATGGGATTCTGTTATTGCCCACCTGAGGACCAGGCCTCCTCCTCTGCCTCCTGCCTCCATCCCCCTCCCACCCCATGACCTTGGCCTCTACTCTTCTCCAAAGGCAGTTGGAGACATTGTACAGAATAGGCCAGAAAGGGTCTCAGCATCCCCAACATCACTGCCATAGGCTTCTGAGAGCTCGACTTTGGGGAGTTGGGCACCATGTTTCAGAGACAGCAACTAAGGTCCAGGAAGAGAAAGAAACCTGGCAAATCAGAGTCAGACTCCAGGCCTCCGATATCCAAGCCCGTCCTCTCTCCCCAGGCTCTCTTACCTGACCCCCACCAACTTCCTTTGAGCAAACAGGTATCCAGTGACACTGCCAGGTCCCTCTCCCTCTTTCCTGAGCCCCTTTCTCCCTCCCTAATATTCACTGAGCCCTTGCTGCAGTCCAGGCCCTGGGCTAAGCAATCGTAGAAGGTCTCATTTAAAGCTCCCAACAACCCACAGGGCAGGATGGGCTACATAATTTGCAGATACCTGTGCAAAATGAAATGCGGGGCCCCTCACTCAAAAATTAGTAACAATTTCAAGACAACAATGGCAGAATATGAAACCAAGCATGGGGCCCCATGGACTGTACCGGTTGCATCCCATGAAGCCAACTCTGCCTCTGAGGCATTGAGGCAGGTCCTCTTACCATCTTCCAGCAGCTCAGAGATGAATAAATTAATAACCTTCATGAGTTAATACAACTAATGAGAGATGGGACTGAGACTCAAGCCCACTAGTCCATGAGACTAGTTATGAACTTGTGCTACTTGAGTCTATCCATATGGGAATGAACTTATTTGTTTGTTTGTTACTTTGTTTATAGTGGACATGTGCCAGGGTCATTCTGTATTAAGAAACCCACAGTCTCTAGCACTCTTTTCCTTGCGGGATCAATATGGTCATTACAGAAGGATGAGAAAAATTAACCCTTAAAAAAAAAAAACCACATGGGAGCCTTTGTTTCTTTCCAAAGCACACCCTGGTAGCCACAGGGATAAACCACCAAGCCCAGATCTCAGGAAGGGAGGGGGTAATAGGAAGGAGCTGTGCTGATGTCTTTTGGGACAGTTGCATTTTTCCCATCTTTCCAGAAGGGGGAACCCCAGCTGGCTCAGTGTGGCCTGGGAGTGGTTCTGAGCAGTCTGACCCAGGGCACTGGCATTCCTGGCTGCTTCTGCCAGCCTGCAGACTCACAGGGCCTACCTTCTAGGGTTCGTTTTTTTTCTATCACTATCCCTCCCCTTGCCGAGATCTGGATACTGGGCAAAATGAAAAAGAAAGGGAGGGAAGGAAAGAGGGAGAGACTGAGCTCCAAAAGGAATAGATTAACCAAACCAGGATTGGGTGGTTTTGCAGAGATGCCAGCCTCTTGCCAAATGGGCCAGGCTTGGGGCTGGGGCCCTGGATGGACAAGGTTCCTTCACTGAAACAAGGCAGCCCAGTAGAGAGAAGAGGAAGATGATGGTAGGTGACACAGAGTCTCTCCTTGATCAAACTTTAGCCAGCCTCCTCTAAGTGCTTTCTCAACTAGACCTCTGTCTTAGCCTATGAAGATTTGAGCAAAACACTAACATAGTTTATAATGCCTCAAGGCCACATCCCTAGGATGACCCCAGCCCCGCTTAAAGTGCTTGCCTGAAAAAAGCTCAAGGCTGCTGAAAGAATTTACTTTTTGTTCCATCCAACACCTTAAGATAGGGCCAGTGTCTCCCAACCTCTGTGGGAGGGTAGGAGCCTACCTTGGATAAGCACCAGTTAGCAAACCCCGATGGATTTCTCACAGACCAACCCCTGATTCCTGCCTTTTATAATTTTTCACTTTGCTGACTCTTCTGAGCCCCCACTCATCCCCCTCCCTGTTCCCTCATTCTCCCTTTACAATTCCCATCACCTCCGTACAAATCGAAGTTGAGTTCGGTTCATGCGGGACTCTTCTCCCTGTTGCAATAGATATTACTAATTAAAATGTGTCCTTGCCACTTTACCTGGTGTCCAGCTTTGTTCACCTTTGACTTAGGGTCAGCAGTGGGAAGAGGGCTACCACAGAGCTGAGAACCAGAGCTGCAACAGGAACACCAAGGAGGGAGCACAGAACGGGATGACTGGAAAGGCTTCTTGGAGCCCACGGCAAATCATCTGAGCCCTGTAGGATGAGTATGATTCTTCCAAGCAGAAAAGGAGCAGGAAGGTCTGCTTGGAAGAGGGAACAGTCTCGAAGACAGAGGGAGGAGATGAGTGAGTCGAGTGCATTTTGGGGAAAATGTGAGCAGCTGGGAGAGGCAGGAATGAATCAGGGCAGCGGCACAGGCAAAGCCCCGTAGAGACAGGGAAGACCCCTGGAGCCACCCAAGGCAGGTCCGTGGGGCTGGACTCCCACTGAGGAGTCAGCATGAGCGAAAGACTGAAAGGGAAGCTTGTGTCAGACAGTGGGAAGCCTCAGACTTCCACTGAGGAGTATGAGGGATTCTCTTGGCAAAGGAAAACCTCCAGGATCCTGTTGTTGTACTGAAGAGATTCAGACGGGAAAATGGCAAGAACATAGCTGTGCTGTGGGAAGATTAACACGTGGGTAAGTCAAGCAAGGCAAGAGGTAACAAGGACATGAGTCACGAGCGGGGGCGGGGGAAGAAGGGAGAAACCCTCTGGGGGGCTCCTCTCTCCACCTAGAAACCTAGAAACGGCAGGAGGGAAGCTGGTTTGGGGGATGGGTGGCTGGTGATCAGTTGCTCGCAACCATTTCCATGGGGTGAAAAGAAGAAAGAGGAAAAGAATACCACTCACTTGTAACTTACTTGTTGAAGATATTGAAAAATACATCTGGTTTGAGATACAGACACCAGTATTGTGGGGAACAATCCTGCTTTGTGAGTTGTATCCTTCTGGGGTGGGAGTGACTTCGGGCTTTCTCTGCTGTGCTCCAGCACCCGTGGGTCTGAGAACGTGGGTGCAATGTTAGAATTGCCTGAACTCATGTGGTCCTAGCATTTCCCTTGAGCGGTATTTCTTTTCTTTTTTTTTTAAAAATAAATTTATTTATTTATTTTTTTGCTGTGTTGGGTCTTCGTTGCTGCGCACGGGCTTTCTTTAGTTGCGGTGAGCAGGGGCTGCTCTTCGTTGTGGTGCACGGGCTTCTCATTGCGGTGGCTTCTCTTGCTGCAGAGCACGGGCTCTAGGCATGTGGGCTTCAGTATTTGTGGTGCTTGGGCTCAATAGCTGTGGCTCGTGGGCTCTAGAGCACAGGCTCAGTAGTTGTGGCGTGCAGGCTTAGTTGCTCCACAGCATGTGGGATTTTCCCGGACCAGGGCTCGAACCCATGTCCCCTGCATTGGCAGGTGGATTCTTAACCACTGCGCCACCAGGGAAGTCCCTTGAGCGGTATTTCTAGATGCAAATGAGAGGAACAATCAGCTATCAGAGTTCAGTTTGACCTTCCAGCAGGAAAATGGAATATTGTAAAAGGTCCTCCATCCTGCACAAATGTGTGCATGTGTGTGGGTTTAGGTTTTCAGACATTTGGGGCCAGTTACGGCTCCTTTACCAATCATAGATGCTTGCTTTTATGATACTAAAGCAAACAGAAAAGGAAGTATCATATATCTCAAACGTGAGGATGCCTCTTCAGAAAGCTTCTGAAGGATGTCTTTTATTCTTTCCAACACACATTTGTAAGAAGCTAAATGTGTGTGTGTGTGTTTCTCATAACAAAGACCACAGACTTGTGTCCTATTTTGTCTATTCATCACCTGGAAACAAAATAGGAATCATAAATAACACCAAGTGCTTGGCTCTATTTGAAGCCTATGAAGTGACAGTTTTTCAAAAGAATCTACAGAGGAGCCTCTTTCACTGGAAAACGTCTTCTGGAGGCTAGAGTTACCAGCAAATTCCAAAAATAGATAATAAATGAGATAATAGAAACTGGGTTGTCACCTCTTGTCCAATGGGATTATCCAGTGTCTAATCATGGACAGATTGTGATTAATGTGATTGCAGATGGGGCATTAATCCGATTCGGGAGGGAATCCAGGCAGATTTTCATCTGCGCCGAATGTGTAATTGGTTTGGAGGCAGCAGAAAAGCAGCTTGTACCAGATTTTGCCGCATCACTGTGATGAGGTCTAGTTTGATCAGCTTGAGTTATGGACAATATAAATTATTTATAGCCACTTTAGACATGCCTTATGCTTGTAAAGACCTTCAGAACAAAATAATAACACTCCTCTTGCTGTTGTAGGAATCTCACTCAGCTGAATCCTGGTGCCCACAGCTTACAAAAAGCAAGGAAGAGAAGAGATTAAAGTCTGGTAAGTTCAGCACCAAGTACTCACTAAACGTTACAGGGGGCAAGAGGTTGAGCCAGGCCAGTGCAGGAGGCAGACTCTGACGCACACTGAATGGTCCAGGCCCTAAAGGGATCCGCTCTAGGGAAGATGGACCCAGATTCAGGAAGGCACAGGAAACCACAGGAGACAGTATGTGATGAGGCTCACAGAAGCTGAGCGTGAAGGAGAATTCCCCATGAGCTGGACAGCATTTGTGAAGGAGGTGGGATTTGAGCAGGGTCTTTAAGGGTGAGAAAGCTTCAAATGGGGCCTGTGAGTGAGGAGGGAGATTGTGGGAGCAAAGGCTGGAGGCAGGCCTGCACTGGATGGGGAAGCAAGGCCTGGCGGGGCTGGAGGTGGGAGGCGGTGGGGTGGGGCTGAGGTGCTGTCATTTACTGAGCAGCCACTATGTGCTGGGAACTGGTGGATACTCTATATACCTCACTCAGTCTTCATGTATTGGCAGGGTGCTTTGGGCTAAAGAAGGCCCAGGTGAAAGGGACATAAACAGAAAATGAGCTGGCTCAAAGAACAAGCACAGTGGCAGGGTAGACCCCAGAGTTACACGACCCAGGGGTTCAAAGATGTCATCAGCAGTGTCTTTCTGTTTCTCTGCTCTACTGTCCACAGACTCAGCTTCATTCTGAGAGTGGTTCTTATGGTCACACAATGGCTGCCACAATACACACGTGCCTCCTTGTCTGTGACCAATTGGAGAAGCTGGCTTCCTGGGGCTCTCACCAAAGAGCAAGAGAGCTTCTTTTCAGAATCCCCTGGAAAATCTCTTTCCTGTTTCACTGGCCCAACTTGGCTTAGATTTGTCCATTCCTGAACCAATTACTGGCAAGGAATTTGGGATTCTCTTATGACTTAGACAAATCAGCATAGGCTCATACATCCCATGAGTGGGGTATTGATAAACGTTTAAGAACTGGGTCTCTAGGGAAGATATTATATACATATATACACACATATTATGTATATATATATATATATACACACATATACATATACATAAAGCATATATATGTTCATAATAAATTTTACTGATATAAAGGAACTATAGCAAATAATTTACAAATAAATTATAAAATATGCAATACTCTGACTTGTAAATTCCACATAGCCAACTGGTTCTCACAGAATTCTTTCATTGATTTTTGTCAAACTCTTACTAATTTATGGTTGCATAAGTAAGTAAAAAAAAAATATTTTTCCTATAATCTAGCAATAAACACTTATTAAAATATACTAGAGTTAGTATATTTTAAATGAAAATATCTAAAACCCTGTCACTAATTTGACAAGAAATGTGTCAGGTGTACACAAATAAACCTATCTTGATGAGGGCCATGAAGAATTCACAGAATGCCAAACATGTTCTGGTATGGAATTATGGGGTATCATTTCTCCCCCAAATAATCTATATGTGTATAAATCTATAAATGTATTTTGGTATGCTACAGATACTATTAAATTGCCAATGGAATTTGACAAAATAATTCGAAAGATAAAATGAAAGAAGAAATGTGTGAGAATATTGAGGAAAATTTATAAAAGAAGAGAAATGAAGGGTGATTTTTCCCACCGGATACTCAAATGCATTATAAAGTTCTAATAATGAAAACAGTTTGATACTAAAGCAGAACATGATGGACTTAATGTAACAGATTGAAAACGCCAAAATTAGACTTTTGATTTGATATGAATTCAATTGGAAAGCAAATGATTATTCAGTAGGTATTACTGGTACATTTGAAAGCAATTAAAGTTGGACTTTTCTGCACCACCGTTTATTAAAACCATCTTTAGATGGATCAAAGATTTAAATGTAATGAAAAAACCACAAAAGTACTAGATAAAAATGTATGTGACTCTTCCTATAACCTTGGGATGAGGGTGGGCTTTCCAAGTGGCACAATAAAGATAGATTCCAGATGGGAAAGACCAATGGATTTGACCACATAAAAATGCAATGGCTGATTATTATTTATGAGAGACAAAGGGGTTGATACCTTTAAAACAAATATATTAAAAACTCAGGGCCTCCCTGGTGGCGCAGTGGTTGAGAGTCCGCCTGCCGATGCAGGGGATACAGGTTCGTGCCCCGGTCTGGGAGGATCCCATATGCCGCGGAGCGGCTGGGCCCGTGAGCCATGGCCGCTGGGCCTGCGCATCCGGAGCCTGTGCTCCGCAACGGGAGAGGCCACAACAGTGAGAGGCCCACATACCGCAAAAAGAAAAAAAAAAAAAAAAAAAAAACTCAAATAAGAAAATGATGAATGCTAACAGAAAAATGAGCTGGAAAGAAGAAAAAACATGATTAAAAGCACGTGGAAAAATTGTAGTCCTGTTAGTTATATTAGCACACAACTCAGTGGCGTAAGAAAACACCCATTTATTATTTCAGGGTTTCTGTAACTCAGAAGTCTGGGCATGGCTTATCTGGGTTCTCTGCTCTGGGAGGGCATTACAGGGCTGAAATCAAAGTGATGGCCAGGCTGCATTCTCATATGGAGGTTTGACTAGGGAAGGACAAACTTCCAAGCTCCCAGATTGGTGATGAAATTCACTTACTTGCAGCTTCATTTCATGATCGTTTGCTTCTTCAAAGCCAGCCACAGAGAGAGTTTCTGCTGCTTTGAGTCTCTAACTTCAATGATCCCTTTAAAGGGCTCGCCCAATTAGGTAGGGCCCACCTAAGATAATCTCCCTTTTGATTAACTGAAAATCGAGTGATTAGGGACTTTAATTACATCTACAAAATCCTTCACTTTTGCCATAGTCTCTTCACTAGAAACAAGTCACAGGTGTTCAAAGGGAGGGAATTATACAAGGGTTTGGATCGCTGGGAGCTACCACCACATTAGTAACTAAAGCATCATAAATTGCCACTTTGGGTCTCTCACATTGACAAAGATTTAAAAAACCAAAAAACCCGATAATTCCCAGTGGTGGCAAAGTGTGGGAAAACTGGCCTTCTCATAGCCTATTGGAGGGAGTGTCCAGGGTACAACATTCTGAAAAGGCACAACAATCTGAGATGCAGTTTGGCAAATTTTGTCAAAGCCTTAAAACGCTGTAATCACTTTGACCCAGCAAATCCTCTGCTAGAAATTATTCTATGGAAATACTTATGGATGATGTGCATAAAGATTTACTCCTGAGGTTGTACAGGGCAGCTTTATTTATAATACCAGAAACTTGGGGAAAAAAAGGAAAATGAACAAAAGTAAAAGACTGGTTAAATAAATTGTGGTAAATCCATATAATGGAAGTGCACTAAATCATACTGCTTTGGAGTTTGGGCTCCAGAGCCAGGCACCCCTGGTCAGAAAGCCTTTACTACTTAGCAGCTCTGTGAAATGGGGGTGTATCTTAACCTCTCTGAGCCTCAGTTACAAAGAGGGAATAATAATAGTATCCACTTTATGGGGTTGTTGTGAGGATTAAGTGGCTCATACATGTAAATGCATACCACAGCAGCTAGACCAAGTCAGCACTTCATAATTGTGGAGGGGGCTTCCCTGGTAGCACAGTGGTTAAGAAACCACCTGCTGATGCAGGGGACACGGGTTCAAGCCCTGGTCCAGGAAGATCCCACATGCCTTGGAACAACTACTGAGCCTGTGCTCTAGAGCCCTCAAGCCACAACTACTGAAGCCCGCATGCCTAGAGCCCGTGCTCTGCAACAAGAGAAGCCACTGCAGTGAGAAGCCTGTGCACTGCAACAAAGAGTAGCCCCCGCTCGCCACAACTAGAGAAAGCCCGTGCGCAGCAACAAAGACCCAACACAGCCAAAAATAAATAAATAATATAAATAAATTTATTTTTAAAAAAATTGTGGAAGAGGATGAGGATGGAATATTATGAAATCACCAAACAGCTTACACAAAATACCTCCATTTTTGTTAAAAAATTAAGTGAAAAACTCAGAAAATGGAATAGAAGGGCATCTCTCAGACTAAGTTTATTTTCTCTTGAGAAGTGGGGCTATAGAGGATTTCTGTTTTCTTCTTTGTGAGTTTTTACATTTACCAATTGTCCTGCACTATATACTTATGGCTTTAGAAAAATATCCTAATTGATATTGTTTTTAAAGAAAGGAAAAGTGAGCCCCGAAGGATCAGGGAAGATCCCAAGAGTGAGGTGGGGATTGAACTTTTCTTGTATGATGGTGGTTCTCAAACTTCTGGAATTCAGGAACCAAGGAAAAAACAATGGGGACATCACACAGGACAGCCACTACTCCATGATGCCAAGTGAGGCACTAAAAAGAAAACAACCCACTATCTCCTACCATAATTTCATATAAGAGGTAACATAGTAACACCAAAAAAGAAAGCCTAGTCTCAGAATCAATAGTCCTTCCCATTGAGCTTTGTGAAAAACTCATTACATTATTCTGGTTTTTCTCATTTGGCTGCAAAATGCCAAAAACTTCTTCTAGGGTTGAAGATTAGGAACCACTGGGGTAGAGTCTTGGCAACGAGGAGGGTGCACCAAGGCAGCAGGCACCTGGCAGCAAAGCCGGGAGGCAGGAATGAACCCGAAATATGGGGACTGTGAAAGATCTGGCCCCCTGCTTGGCCCCAGTGCTCTCATTATAGTTTCATGGTGTGTATGCTTCAGAGTGGAGACACCCGGGGACCACATGACAATTTAGTTCTTAGGGACTCCCTAACGGAGTTTGCCTGAAATCCCTTTTTCAAGCACTGCAAACACAGCTGTGAATAAGACAGATAAAATCCTTGCTCTTTCTCGTGGAGGCGGAGACTCTAGGACGAGTGTTTTTCATTAAATCTATGAGCTCAGAGATGGTATCAATCTCTTCTCCGGCATCCTCCATGGGCCTGGCAGAGGATGGCAGGCTCCGCAAAGAGCTACTGAACCACAAAGTTTTCAGTGACCTGAAAAGGCCAGTCAAGGGCATTAGAGGGAATGACAGCCATCCAGTGGGACTTGAATTGGTATCTCTCAGACACCTGTGGGCTCTTCTGCATCAGCAAAAGTTCCAGGGTCCATTTCTGTCCATGGGTATATTAGAAAGATATGCATGTTTTATTAAACTTGGAATAAGGCTTCAATATTTATGTATAAATCTCAAGCTTCACTTCAGCATTATGAAGGCTGGTGAGATGCAAGGCTAATCTGATAATGGAAGCAAATTCCTTTGTCATTAATCCCGTGAGTCATACATGCCTCCTCTAAGAACCTGAAATATGAATTTTTTAGCACAGGTAAAATATCAGGGGAGTAAAACCTCACTAATTAGGGTAAACTGGGAGGTCAGAGTGCCTTCTAGAAGATGTTAAACTCAAGGTCACCTTATTATATAGTACATATGTTATCTATATATACGTTATATTAAACATCAACAAAATTGACAGTGGATGAGTCATTGCCAAATAGAGGTCCCACCTTAGTTGCTTTTACATAGAGTTAAGGAGCCCAGGACTTTAGAACCTTATTAGTGTGCCTATAGATGCAGCCAGTGTCTGAAAAGATCGTTTTGGAAAATAACATTGTTTGCTGGACTGTGGATACCATCAATTTGCCTAGTACACCTTTTTCTCACAGACAATTATAATGTCTGTCTTTACTTCTGCTAGGATCCTTAACAAATTCTCAGGCTCTAAACTGAAAATTGCAGAGTCATCCAACTTGTAATAGTCACCCTTAGGGAGAGTTTCCCCACTTTTCCTAGCAGGAATTACCTCGATCATGGCTATACCTCTGATTAGCAAGATCTCCTTTCATGAAGTTTTTGTTTGTTTCTTTCTCTTTCTTGAGGGAAAAACACATTTCTTGAGCACTTACTATGGGCCTCTAGAATGAGAGTCGTGGGGGGCAAGGACAATGTCTATTTTATATCTCCTGAGCCTAGAAGGGCTGTTGAATTCGTGGTGTCCAGGTATGCCTTCTGGGTACTCTATCTATAGGTGGTACCCAGCCTCCACCATGGCCTCCAGTGATCCCTGCCTCCTGTTCTAGTCACCCTGGCACAGTCCTCTGCCACAATGTAACAGGGTTGGTTAGTGTGACCAGTAGAATATGGCAGTCATGATGGTATGTCACCATCGAGTTTAGGTTATAAAAGACTGCAGCTTATGTTTTGGTATCTCTGTCTCCATCTTAATCTCTGATCACTGCCTTTGGGAGAAGCCATATGGATAGGTCCCCGTGGTGAGGAACTGAAGCCTCCTGCCAACAGCCACATGAGTGAGCTTAGAGGCAAATCCTCTGATCCCATTTAAGTCTACTGAGACTGCATCCCCGGCCAATAGTTTGAATGCAATCTTGTGAGAGATTCTAAGCTAGAACCACCCAGCTAAAGCACTCAATTTCTAGTACTCTGAAACTGTGTGAGATAAAAAACATTGTTTCAAGCTGCTAAATTGGGAGGTAATTTGTTACACAGCAATAGATAACTAATATCTAATTGATAATAATAAATAACATAAAATCCCACACATTTCTCAACAAAACTCTATGAAAGAGGCATTAACAGCACTCTTTACCAGTGAAGACACAAAGGATCCGTGAAATTAAAGAATTTGTCTAAGACATCTCAGCTAAAAGTGGGAAAAAATGGATACAAATCCAGGCAAGACACCTGCTATCTCTCAGAGAACAAAAAGTCACATTTCTCTTGCCCAAATAATCTTACCCTTAAAGTCTGTCACTTTGTTATCATTTGCAATTTCAACATCTGGTAATAATAAGAGCAGTGATTATTAAAAATATACCAAAAGAAGCTGTTTGCATAACCCATAAATGTTTGAGGTTTCACGGTCATGACTTTCAAATAGAGAAATGACAACACATGGGAAGGAACAGATATGTTGAAAGGAGAATCTGAAAGTGGCACAGTTAAAATAATTTGCAGGTAATTTTAGCACCAAGAAAGAAGTCCTGTTGGCAGACACTGCTAAAAAGGGCGGTCCATTTCCATGTGCTGTCTTTAGAAAGGCAGAATGTCATTGCAGAATAATTGTTTGTTGGGAACACAGGTGAGCCTTGAAACTGAGAAGCAGGTTTTAAGAATACAGGCCCAGGCTTCCCTGGTGGCACAGTGGTTGAGAATCCGCCTGCCAATGCAGGGGATACGGGTTTGTTCGTGCCCCGGTCCAGGAAGATCCCACATGCCGCGGAGCAGCTGGGCCCGTGAGCCATGGCCGCTGAGCCTGCACGTCCAGAGCCTGTGCTCCGCAACGGGAGAGGCCACAACAGTGAGAGGCCCGCGTACCACCAAAAAAAAAAAAAAAAAAGAATACAGGCCCATTTCTATGTGGCCCATATTGAAGCAGAGCAGGGGACCATCCAAAAGCAGTACCCAGGGGTCCAAATCTCATCAGCCTCTAAATTTTAAGTGAAAAAGTGGGTCTGCTATGCATATGCAGCTTCAAGACAAATCCCTGGGCCGCTCCTTCTAACCAGACTGCTGCCCCTAAAATTCTCCTAGACAGAAATTCTGGAGCAGCTCTGGAAAGCAGTGAATTCGAGCCATCTAGATGGAGAGCAGAGAGAAGTGAATGGTGTTAAGCATATTAAATGAAGGTGTAAAGCAGCAGTTCTCATTCATGGAGTCCTGAAACACTGTGGGTCGAGGTTGGTGTGTGAGATGTGCTACAAGACCTCTGTAATCATTAATGGTTGAATTACTGGCTTTTTCAAATGATTAATTTTTTTCACAGAAAATAAATGAGAGGACTTATCATAACATCCCTCATCCTCATGGAGTGTGTGTGTGTGTGTGTGTGTATCTATGTACTGTGCAATTTACACATTTAAAGTGTACAGTGTAATGGTTTTTACTACATTCACAGAGTAGTACAAACATCACCTCCATCATTTGTAGACATTTCCATTACCTTCCCCCAAAGCCCATACCCATTAGCAGTCCCTCCCCATTCGCCCCCAGCCATAGGCAACCACAAATCTACTTTCTGTTTTAATAGACTTGCCTATTCTGGACATTTCATATAAATAGAACCATGCAATACACAGTCTTTTGTGACTGGCTTCTTTTACTTAGTATAATGTTTTCAGGGTTCATCTATGCTGTAGTGTGTGTCAGTATTTTATTCCTTCTTATTACTGAATGATAGTCTATTGTATGGATATATCACATTTTACTTATCCATTCATCAGTTGGCAGACATTTGTGTTGTTTTCAGTTTTTGGTTCTTATTAATAATGCTGCTATGAGCATTTATGTACAAGATTTGTGTGAATATGTTTTCATTTCTCTTGGGCATATACCTAGAAATGGGAGTTATGGGTCATATGGTAATATGTTTAACATTTTGAAGAACTGCCAAATTGTTTACCAAACCAGCTGCATCATTTATGAGGGTTCCCACCAGCAATGTGTGAGGGTTCCAATTGCTCCTCATCAACACTTATTATCTATCTTTCTGATTATAGTCATTCTAGTGTGGATAAAGTGGTATCTCGTGGTTTTGATTTGCATTTCCTTGATGACTAATGTCGAGTATTCTTTCCTGTGCTTTTGGCATTTCATTTCTATTCAGATCCTTTGCCTATTTTAAAAATTGGGTTGTCTTTTTATTATTGAGTTGAAAGAGTTCTTTATATGTTATGGCTACAAAATCCCTTATCAGATATATGATTTGCAAATATTTTCTCCCATTCTCTGGGATGCCTTTTCACTTCCTTGATGGTGTCCTTTGAAGCACAAAAGTTTTAAATATCGATGAAGTCCAATTTATCAATGCTTTATTTTTTACTCATACTTTTGATATCATATCTAAAAAAGCTTTACCTAACCCAAGGTCCTGAAGATTTACTTTTATATTTTCTTCTAAGAGTTTTATTGTTTTAGCTATTACATTAGGGCTATGGTCCACTTTGAGTTAATTTTTTTGTATAGTGTGAGGAAGGGGTCCAACTTCATTCTCTTACATGTGGAAAACCTCACAAGGAGAAAGTTGTTTTTTCAAGGAGAATGAGTTTTTTGATGCTTGACCTTTCATTATAACATTTAAAATTCAATTGATTAGATTCTAACTCTACCTGTGACCCCAAATTCCTTCCTTCCTTTCTTTTCCCTTCCTTCCTACCTTCCTTCCTTCCTTCCTTTCTCCTTTCATGATTGTTGCCAACTTCTTGTTATTCCTTCAGATAATCAATACGTATTTATTGAGCACCTGCTGAATGCCTGGCACTTCACCATGTGATGAAGGGGATACAAAGATGTACAAGACATGGAATCTGCCCTAAAGGAGTTTACAATTCATTTGGGGTGGTGGGCATCAGATATATTAAATGTTAACCAGTAACATAAGGTCAATAACAATCTAAGGCTCAAACTAGACCTTTGAAACACAGTGAAAGGTTTGTATTGTGGCAAAAAAGCAAAGACCACACGTAGGTCAATGGAATATAATTGAGAGATGCAGAGATCAGAACAATCATACACTGCTGGTGGGAATGTAAAATGGTATTGCCATTTTGGAAAATAGTTTGGCAGTTCCTTAAATGCTTAAACAGAGTTACCAATTCTAATCCTAGGTATATACCCGAGAGAAATGAAAACATGTCCAGACAAAAACTTGTACACAAATGTTTATAGCAGCATTATTCATAAGAGCCACAAAATGGAAACAACCCAAAATGCTCATCAACTGATGAATGGGTAAATAAAATGTGGTATATCCATAAATAGAATATTATCCTGCCATTAGAAGGAATAAAATACTGATACCTGCTACAATGTAGAATAACCTTGAAAAGATTATGTTAAGTGAAAGAGGCCAGTCAAAAAGGCTGCAGATTATATGATTCCATTTATATGAATTGTCCTTAATAGGCAAATCCATAGACAGAAAGTAGATTAGTCATTTCTACTAAAGTAGATTAGTCATTAGAGGTTTGATAGTTAAAGAATATGACGTTTCTTTTTTTAATATAAATTTATTTATTTTTGGCTGCATTGGGTCTTCGTTGCTACATGCAGGCTTTCTCTAGCTGCGGCGAGCGGGGGCTACTCTTCCTTGTGGTGCGCAGGCTTCTCATTATGGTGGCTTCTCTTGCTGTGGAGCACGGGCTCTAGGCGCGCGGGCTTCAGTAGTTGTGGCACGTGGGCTCAGTAGTTGTGGCTCGCGGGCTCTAGAGCGCAGGCTCAGTAGTTGTGGTGCACAGGCTTAGTTGCTCTGCGACATGTGGGATCTTCCCGGACCAGGGCTCAAACCCGTGTCCCCTGCACTGGCAGGTGGATTCTTAACCACTGCGCCACCAGGGAAGTCCTGAAGTTTCTTTTGGAAATGATGAAAATATTCTAAAATTGACTGTGGCTTGTATGCTAAAAATAATTTATTTATATACATGAAATGGGTGAATTGTATGGCACATAATTATATCTCAATAAAGGTGTTGTTAAAATTAAACAAAAAGAGCAAATGCCAGAAAGATGAGGAAGAGGGAGAGATGGCCTGGAGAGGCAGGCCAGGCGGTCTGAGAAGGCTTCATAGCAAGTAAGCTCATCTGTTCATTCATTTGTTCATTCACAAAGTATGTACTGAGTCCTGACACACACAAGATATTGTTTTAGGGGCAAGGGATACAACAGGGAATAGAACAAAGTCCTTGCTCTGAAAAATAAAACATAATTAGAAGATGGAGAAAATGGAGAAGGAGCTACCTGGTGGTGGTCAGAAAAAGTCTCTCCCAGGAGGCAGCACTTAAGCTGAGACCTGAATGAAAAGTGGGAGCAAACCGAGCAGAAGGTCTAGAGGAAAAGCATCCCAATCAGGGGGAACAGCAAGTGCAAAGTCCTCAAGGCAGGAGTATGCTCATGTGTTTGAGGAAGAGTAGAGAGACAGAGTACCTGAAATGGAAGGAGAGAGAGGAAATAAATAGGAGAACCAAGCAGGGGCCAGATCAGGGAGGGATTTGCAGCCATGGCAAGAGCTTTGGAGTTTCTCCCCAGCATGATGGAAGGGTTTGAACGGGGTGGTGTAATGTGATTTACGTTTTAAGAGGATCACTAATTGTTCTGAGTATAGTCTGTGAAGGCAAGAGCAGAGACTCAGAGACTAGTTAGGAGGCTGCTTCAATAACCCCAGGGAGAGATGACAGTGGCTAGACTAGAGCGGAAGCAGAAGCCTAGAGCCAACAGGATTTGCTGGTGGATTGAATGCAGGATGTGGGTCAGATTACAAAATGAAATGTTTCAGTTTATGTTTGCATCAATATCCTGATTGTAAATTGTACAAGCAGAGGGTTCAGTCTGGTGACCTGCTGTGTGTGTGGATGTGTTTTAATCAACTTTATTGAGGTGAAATTCACATATAATAAAATTCACCAATTTTAAATATACAGTTTGTTGAGTTTTGATAAATGTACATAATCATTGATATATATACCACAATCATGATACAGACACTTTCATCTCCCTAGAAAGTTTCCTCATGCGCATTTGCCATCAATCTCCACCCTCCATTCCAGCTCCTGGAAACCACTGATCACCTTTTTGTCCCTTTAGTTTTGCCTTTTACAGACTGTCATATAAATGGAATCATATGTCTTTTGTGTTTGGCTTCTGTCACTTAGCATGCTTTTGATATTCATTCATGTTGTGTGTATCAGTAATATGTGCATTTTTTATTGTTTTACAATGGAATACAATGGATCATGCTTAGCTTGGGCTGCCATAACAAAATGCCACAGATGAGGGGCTCAAACAACAGAAATATATTTTCTCACAGTTCTGGAAGTCCAAGATCAGGGTGCCAGCATGGTAGGGTTCTGGTAAGCCCGGCTTGCAGACAGCTGCCTTCTCTCTCTGTCCTCAAATGTGGGAGAGAGGAAGGGTGCAGTAATCCCATCACTGGGTCCCCACCCTCATGAGCTCCTCTGAACCTTATTATCTCCCAAAGTCTCTATCTTCAAATACTACCAAATTGGGGGTTAGGGCTTCAATACATAAATTTGGAGGGAATACAATTCAGTCCATAGCACAGTGGAATACAATAGACCACGATTTGTTAATTCATTCACCAGTTAATAGGCATTTGGGTCATTTCCAGTTTGGGGCTATGATAATAAGCTGTTATAAACATTCGAGTACAATTTCAATCTAGGCCCTGAGCTAAAAATCACAATAAAACCTTATCACTGCTAAACCGTCAAACTGCTATGTAGTAGCACAAGTTCAGCTTCTATTTCTGAGCAAAAAAATCACAGAACTGATAAGAGTCCATGAGAGTGAATGAATTTCACTGCTGACACTGAGACAATGAAAAATGATAGATTCAAAATATTTTCAAGGAAATAGCTGCTGACAAATAATACAATGAATAACTACAGGCTTTATACACCTTACATTTTCACAAGTTTTAAAATTTGTCTAAGCCTTTTTCTGCTTCACACATATTTTTGCCACCATTGGCTGTGTAATACATCTTAGCAGATTCCACTTCAGGTTGTACTGATTTGTGTTTTCTCACCTTCTTAGGAAATAGTCTGTTCATTCAGACTATTCACAGAGGGCAATTTGACAGTAACTTCAAACTTAGCATTGACTCCTTGAATAAACAAGACTAACCGAGCATTATTGGTAGCATCTGTTAACTCATCAAAAGCCACAGGAAACTACTTGAAATAATTTACCTGGATTTTTAATTGATTATTGATGTTGCTTTTCATGTCCTCATTTCTTCTACCCCCAAATCTAATCATAGTAAACAAGTTAATTTTCTCTGGACACATTTTGTCAGCTGCTGCAATCAAGCCCAATTTAATTAAATCACCATCAGTAAAAAGACTTTCCTTGTTTGGCTAACAAATGAGCCAATCAGAAATTTACTTTGGTTGCAGCTTTGTTTTCATTCTTTACATTTGTGAAGAAATTCTGATGTAATGAGCTATTCAGTTTCAAATATCACAGATGATACATTCCAGTTTTAATTTTCTAATTTTTCTGATGGTTGTTCTCCTATGGGTTGACAATAATGTGGTCAGCATTTAGTCTGTTAATGTTGATATATACTGTATTCTTTTAGCATGGCAATAGTGTTATTGCATAATAAACACAGTGCTTTTCCACTTATTCAATAACAGAATAATTCACATTCCATTGCATTGTTGTTCAGGCCTACATATCTGCCCAGCTTCTCCTTCTGCCCCATTCTGCTTCTCTCATCCTTTACACAGGTGTGAATCTTAAGGGCATCCCCCCAGTAGTCATCAGGTACTTTAAACTTGCCTCAGAGCCTGCTTCCAATAGAAATGGGAGTATGGGAGCAGCCTGAGAAAGCAGGTGATGAGATGGGGATTTGGAGCTGTATCGCTCTTTGCTAGACCAGCACTGAGGACCCCCTCACTGCCAGTAGCTGGAATACAGATAGCCCTTCACATAAAGTGGTGGTTCAATTGTTACAGCTTTCACTGGTTGTGAATTGGGATGCTTTGCCTGTGGAAGGGAATATGCTAGGCATTTGAGAGATACAGGGGAAAGAGTAACTACAAGACAATGGCATTGGGTGGCAATTGCTAAGCTCCACTGATGCCCTAGAGAAAAATATAAAAGACTAGGAACGATTAACAGGCAATTGAAAACTATGTGTAAAAGTCAGAGGGCCTCCTTGGCAGCATACAATGAAGCAACATTTAAGGATCTAAAGGAATCCCATCATTTTTCCATTCAGTTCATCAGTATTGTCCCTGCAGAAACCAGACTAAACCTAGAGGATGACAGTGGACTAACCCAAACTCACCCAAGTAGTAGCTCTATTGCAGCCACCACACCAGTTTGGGTATCTTGGCTAGAGCACATGAACACAGCCTCAGGTACATTTTATGTGGATATTGATTTGGTGAATAAGTTCTTTCCTATCCCTATGAGGAAAGTAGATCAGACACAGTATGCATTCATATGGAACATCAACATTATACATTTATAGTTTTGCTCCAGAGCTATGTTAACTTTCAACTTCTGTAGTAAGACAGACTGAAGAGATCAAGACCATTTAGACATCCTGCAAAACATCACATCCTGATCTGTTACAACAAAGACATCATATTAACTCAGTCAGATGGACAAAAGGTGGCTAGCGCATTAGAGGCCTTGGTCTGACACATGTACTCCAGAGGGTGGGAGATAAATTCTATAAGGGCACAGGGGCTGATAGCATCAGTAAGATGTTTAGGGGTCCAGAGTCAGGGGAGTGCCACATACCCATCCAAAGAAAAAGATAAATTATTGTACCTCCTACCATGAATAAGGGAGCATAATGCCTGGTAGTCCTCTCTGGGTTCTTGGCATGGTCTATTTCACACCTGGACATATTGCTCTGGCCCATAAACCAGGTGACACAAAAGGCTGCCAGCTTTAATGCAGTGCAGGGCAGAAAAAGGTTATACAGCAGGTCCAGGCTGTAGTCCCAGCAGTCCTGCTATTAGGCCATTTATGTTTCCATAGCTGGTATTAGTGCTATCAGTTGTAGAAGAGATGCTGTGTGAAGTTTATGGCAACCTCCACTGGGAATCACAAAATAGGCCCTTGCCCCTGGAGCAAGGCCATGCCACCTACAGCAGAGATTTATGTGCCTTTTGCAAAAAGGAAGCTGGTGTAACCACACCAAGTAAGCATATGTCAGAAACCACCCATCATAAGCTGGGTTCTCTCAAACCCACCAAGTCATAATATCAGATAGGCAGCAACAGTCTGTCCTAGGATGGAAGTGGTACATCTGGAATTGAGCACAAGTAGGACCAGAGAGCCTGAGCAAGTTGCCTGAGCAGGCAGCCCAGACCCCATGTTATACCAGCACCCATCCTCAGTTCACACTTACTGCTCTGTGTAGGATCCCTCACAACCAGCAGACAAGAGGAAGAAAATCCTGTATATGGTTTATGGAGAGTTGGCTCAGGATGTGAGTTCAAACTGAAAATGGATGTCAGTTGCATTGTAGCCCCACTCCGGGGTGACCTTGAAAATAGTGGTGAAGGAAACTCTTCTTAGTGGACTGAGCTTCAGGAGGTGTACCTGGTCATCCACACTGTGTGGAAAGAGAGGTGCCCCAAGGTTAGAATATATAGGGGCTCAGGGGCAGTGATAAATGGCCTACATGGCTTAGTAGGGGCCTGGAAGAAGAAAGATTGGAGGATTAGCGACAAAGAGGTCTGGGATAGAGACACAAGGATGAAAGTATTTGTATCACATGTTAACACCCACCAGCAAGCATTCACCATGAAAGAGGCACTAAATAACCAAGAAGACAAAACATCACTTGACCAGATGACCTCAGCCAGCCTCTGCCGTCAGCCACCCAGTGCTGGCACTAAGGGTACATGAATGAAGTAGCCACAGTGACAGCAAGAGAGGCCAGTATGAACCTAGTAGCATGGGCTCCCACTTAAGAAGGCTGTTCTAGCTACTGTTGCTGCTGAATGAGCCAGCAACATGGTACCATTCCTCCAGGACACCAACTGGCCACGTGGTGACAGGTTCACTACATTGAACCCCTTCCACCCTGGAAGAACCATGATTCATCCAGATAGGAATTAACACATATTCAGGGTACTGATCACCTTTCCTTCCCCCAAGACCTTAGCCAGCACCACTATCTGAGGGCTTATCGAGTATTTGATTCACCAGCACGGGATCCTACATAACATCATGTCAAACCCGGGACCTAATTTATTGCAGTGGAGGTGCAGGAATAAGTCTGTGATCACAGGAGTCACTGATCCAGTCACACACTCTACCACCCCGAAGCTGCTGGCCTGATAGGGCATCAGAATGACCTCCCTGAAGGCCCACTTGAAGCACCAGCTTGGAGGCAATACTTTATGAGGATGGGGTTCATCCTCCAGGATGCCATGTGCATCTTGAATCAAAGACCTTTATATGGTGCTGTGTCCCCAGCAGGAAGAATACGTGGATCCAGGAACCAAAGGGTGGAAGCAGGAGGGGCCTACTTTACCATCACTCTCAGTGAGCTCTCGAGGAGATTGGGCTTCCAGACCTCACAGCTCTGGGCCCTTCAGGGTTAGAGGTCTTTGACTCCAAACTGGGAATCTTCCACCAAAGGACACGGTAAGAGTCCCACTGAAGTATTTAGCTACAGATGCCACCTGGGCATTTTGGGCACCTTGTATGCAGGGACCAGCAGGCAAGAAGAGGAGACATCATGTTGGCCAAGATTGATCCACTTGGGTGCTTCTCAGTACTCTCTTGCCCACTTGTGATGATAAATGGACAAGTACAACAACCCTGGCCTAAGAAGGGCCCGGTGGTCAAGGGCTCAGATCAGCAGGTAAACCACTGAGCCCAGAGGAGGTGCCAGCTGATGGTAAGGCGAGCTTAGCATGGCTGACGAGGAAGGAGTGTGGCCCCCCCAAGAGAGTTGCAGCAGCTGGGGCTCTAGTTCATCCCACTAACTCTCCTCTTTTAAGTTTTCACCAGGAATCCTGGAGAAGCTGCTCCTGAAAATGGCCTGTGAAGAGGAAAGAGGTGAGGTGAGCTTTTTCCAAAGAGACTGGAGTAAGTCTTCAGGGCTTGACTGTGGCAACTCCTTCCTCCCTCTCCCCACCCTCTCTTACTCCCTTTTCTCTTTGGACAAACATTTCTGCAAACACTCACTAAACACGAACCAGATAATAAAAATCACGGGACCTTGCCATCAGAGCAGCTCATAACTGAGGGGGAAAAACAGACACCCAAGTACCTACAGGGAAATCCCTCTAAGTTAGATGTTTTCGTACACACATTTCGGTGGTTGTTGACCTGCATGTGAATATAGAACTCTCCACCACTCCCCGGCAAAGTCCCAAGGGGCGTCCCCTCTGTGCTCATGCGCAGGTCTGGTCAGTTATCATAGACCTGGGCAGTTTTCTGCCTCTTCCTTGGCTCTGGCTCGGCTCTGCCAGGAACCACCCTGTCCCCGTTGGCATCGCGCCTCTGCTGGGCACAGCTGCTGCTGATTCACTGGAGGCTGGGTGGTGCCAAAGCTGCCCAGTGGGAGATGGAGGTGGGGAGGGGTGGGGAAGCTCCTCTCCTCTTTCGTGTTCTGCTTTGTCATGGATGGGGAGGCAGGGGAGGAGGTGGCTTTGTGGACCACATTTTACATCGCTTTTAGTAAAATACCCCTTGCAGTTTTTACTTAAAGCACCCTTCGCTCTTCTTTCCACTTCCATAGGACTATGAGTCCAACTGGGAAACTGGGTTGGGAGGCAAATGCATTGATATACGGAATACTAAACGGCCCCTCCCACACGCAGACTCACTGAGGGTGTCCCGAGCCCCAGCCCACCACATGGGCGCAGACATATTCTAAGTGGATGTAACGTATGTTCAATTTATGGTCACAGAACCAGGAGAGTGAAGAAGAGGAAAGGGTTCATTCATCCTAGAGGGTCGGGGAAAGCCTCACAGAAGAAATGTCATGTGAGCTGAGTGTTAAATGTGGAATAGAGGTCTGCTGAGTGGGGAAGGGAATTCCAGACAGAGGCAAGAGCAAAAGCCAAGCACAGGGCCCTTCGAATGTTTGCTGGCTCAGAGTTCTTGCTCCAGGGAATTTACATTCCCGTGCAGGGAGATTAGCAAGAAACACAAATGAATAGAAACGTGCATCCTGTCAGGTGGTGATAAATGCCAAGAAGGAAAGTCAAACGAGCAGACAGAGAGTGCGGAAGGAGGGGGGCTGTTTTACGTCGTAGGGTGGCCAAGGTGGACCTTTCTGAAAATGTGGCTTTTGAACAGAGACCTGAATGAAGTGAGAAAAAGAGGCACGTGGGTCCCCAGGGGAGAGCATTTCAGGCAGAGGGAACAACAGGAGTGCAAAGGCCAGAGATGGGAGCTGCTTGGTGTGTACAAGGAGCAGCGAGGTCGGTTGGGGCATAGTGACAGAGGGGGCAGTGGTAGAAGAGGGCTTTGCGCAGAGGACACAATCAGTCTGCTGTTTGGAGAGGAGACTTCAGGAGGCACAGGTATAAACAGAAAGACCAGTCAGGAGGTTCCTTCCATGATCCAGGGGGGAGACGATAAGGGCCTGAGGGGAGGTGGTAGTGGTGGAGGAATGAAGACATGTTGGTGGAAGTTGTTGGATTCTGGACATCTTTTGAAGGTAGAGCCAGTGGGATTTGTTGGTAGACTCGACAAGGATCGAAATGTAGATGGTTACAAAATTGGGAAGTGAGACAATTTCTGAGTGTATCACTCCCCTGCTTAAAGTCCAGACTCTTTAGCAAGTCACTCATTGATTTGCGGATTCATCCAACAAACAGTGAATGAATGCCTCCTGTGAGCCAGGCACTGTGCAAGGTGTGAAGACACATTAATAAAAAAAGTAGGATAGACTCTGCCTTTACGGGTCTTACAGTCAGATGGGTGAGACAGACAAGTAACCAGGCCATTACAACCAATGTGGCAATTGCTGCTATATACAGGTGAAGTACAGGCAGATATAGGGGCATGTGGAAGAGAGGTCTAATTCAGAGTTACTGGGGGGAGGAGAGTCCAAGCTGAAATGTCAAGAATGAATAAGTACTAAACAGTTGAAGGAGTAAAGGGGAGAGGGAGGGGGAAGAGAGCGGGGAGGCAGAAGGAATAGGGCATTGGAGGATGTGGAGGAAATTCTGTATGGCCATGGGAGATGGAAAGGGGGTAAAAGAGGAAGGAAAAGATCAGCTCACACAGGGTTTATACATCACGTTAAGGGGTTTGCATTTTATCCTAAAATCAATGGGTAGCCATTGAAGTGTATTCAACAGGGGAGTAACATCACCAGTTTGCTCTTTTGAAAGAGCCCTTTGGTTGCAGTGGGAGATGGATTGAAGACTGGAAACTGGGAGAACAGTAAAGAAGCAACTGCAGCAGTGCAAACACAGAGTGTGGTAGAAGAGAGTCCTGGATGGATTGGGGAGCTGTTCTGGGAGTGGAATCACTAGAATTTAGTGACTCATAGGATAGGGAATAAAGGAAGAAACAAGTCAAGTATGACCCCCAGGTTTTTGGCTTGAGCAGCTGGGTGGAGGTGGAAAGCATTCCCTGAGAAAGGGCATACGGGAGGAGAATAGAGTCTGGAAGGGAACGGCCAGTCAGTTGTGGATATGTGGGTCTGAGGTGTTGAGGAACATCCTGAGGAGATGCCCAGTAGGCAGGTGGATAAGCGGATCCAAAGGTCAGAAGAGATTTGGCAGTCAAGAGCATTGAAGCCAGGGTGTGGGTGGGCCTGTCCCGGGATAGGAAGAGTGGGGAGAGAAGTGAGCTAGGGTGGGGCCGCATGTTACTCCCTCATTCAAGACCTTTTCCTATCTGCTTCCTTCTACAGGCAGCACACAGCATCCTGCCCCTTGTCCTTGGACCTTCCTGTCATGTTCCTTCCCTGTTTGTGCTCCGGAGCTTCCTCCTTCTAGAACCCAGCTCAAATATCACCAATTCCAGGAATCCCTCCTCCCATAATAGTAATAATAGGTTTACTCGTATGTTTCCTCCAGAGTTTGGTGAGGTCAACATTTTATGCATCCTTTTATTATATTCCCCTGACCTGGAAAATGTGTTTAGCACATTGCAGGGGTTAACATTGATATCTGTGAGCAAATGAACAGGCAGAAGAATAATTAGAGAGAGGTGAACTTCGTCCAGAGGTCTGGGAAGCCAGGACAGTGACGTCATCAGCTCAGTGGGAAAGTTCGGTCCAACAAGCGTTGCACACTGGGGCTGGCAGACAGTCTGGGCTACGGTCGTCGGCAGTTTGACCGCTTTGCCCGGGTCTTTCTTTAGCCTGGCTTCAGCCTACGTCTCCTAGTTAACAGCCTCACCTTTGCCCCACTCCCAAGTCCAGCCCCTAACTTTCCGCCGTCCCCATTGGCTGCGCGACCGCCCAATAGGCAGGCAGAAACCGCGAGCTCGCTCTCCTCGCCGGGGCGTCCGCTCTCGTTCCCGAGTCTCGCGAGCGTTACGGTGACTAGCGGAGGCGGTGCAGTTGGGTACGTTCTCGGCTAGTGTGAAGCGAACGGGTGCAGTGACCATGTTCCGAGCGGTGGCTCCTGGGCAGCTCCGGCGGGCGGTGAGTCCGGGCGGGAAGGGTCGAGCCCGGTGACGGTCCAGCCTCGATCTGCTGTCCCTGTGAAGATCTGGGCGAAGGTCACCGCCACCCCCGGACCTGACTGGCCCTCTCACTGGCAGGCCCAGCCCGGCCTGGGGCCCGGGCTCAAAGTGCTGGGGCCTTCCCTTGCCTCCTTCCGGGCCGCCAGGTGGGGGTCGAGGTCAGAGGTCAGAGTACTGAACCTGCGCTCCCGCTGCCCCTCCTCCTCCCCGTCTTCTTCCCAGCCCCTCTCCCAGCCTCCAGCACTGACAGGCCGCCAGTTTCTCCACCTTTGGCGGGGAGCGAGCAGCTGAGTCCCCGGGGAATCTTCACCCGAGGGAGGAAAATGTCGCCGCCGGGATGTCCTCTTGGAAAAAGTTTAAAACCTGAATTCAGCTTGGAAGGTGACGTTTCTGGAAGAATTAAACATTTTCCCTGGGTGCATTGCGGCTCTTCGAATCCACTCACTGTCAAGTGCTGGGGCGAGCGAGGGGCAATGTGGTTTTGGAAACTTGTTCTCCTCTCTGGCTAATGGGGCAGTGCTGCGTTTAGGTGATTGTACTGACAGCTGTAGCCAGTTTTGAAAGGCAGGCGTCTTTTTACTACAAGCTGACCTGCTTTTAAACCAGCAGATTGCTGGTTAAATAGCTAGGGAACGATTATTGGTAGCGGTAAGTTTTTGATGCTTTCATTAGTCACAAATCATGAGTTTACCACATTTTGCTATTGTGAGAAAGACTGATAGAAAATATGTGTTTGTCCTAATGCAATGGGGCAGTAGTATTTGGGACAGTAGTATTTGGAGATTGACCAATTACAAGTCAAGTAACCATTTATATTGTGGATTCTGTAGATATTCTGATGGTTAAGTGACAAGACTGCTAAACTTGGGTCAGAAACTTTTCTGACGTTTTGTATTTTTTCTACAATTTTTCTTGTGCATGCATGTTTTCGTACCCACCGCTGGGATTTTCTCCCTGAAACATAGTTGGCAGTATTTCTAGATATCTGTAGGCCCTTTTCTTATGTATTCTTGTTCCCTTAAAAAACAAAAGCCCAACCCCACCCCGCCCCCGCCCCCCCATACACTCAAAGTTCAAACCCACATTCTTCAGGTCAGTGTTCAGTCTTCCCCAGAAATTTTCCTCAGATGACTCAGACATAAAAAAGTTAAAGTCATGGATTTGGCAAAGTTCCAGGTATCAGAGCCAGATTCTTACCTATACAGTAATTGGAAGGTAGTTATGTGGACAGGTTAGAAGTCTGGCATAAGTGAAATAGTTGTGGAGGGGGAATTTAGGACTCAGTTATTTTGTAGCACTACCAGAAAAAAATGGAATGACTAGCTTAAGTCATTATAAACACTGCCAATATACATAGGCAGTATTTCCAAATCTTTTCTGTGGTTTGCCAAAGACTTTGACCTTGACTTTATTTTCAGGGTTTGAAGTCATGCTAAGTAGAGTAGCTCCTCTAAAGTCATTAAGAACATTTGAGAGATTTGAATTTCAAGGGTATAGGAAAACGGTGGGAACACTTGTAAAATGGATACATAAATACACATACATATTTAACTTGAAAAATTTAGAAATTTCAAGCTTACAGAAAAGTTGCAAGAATAGTACAAAGAATTCTCAAAACCCTTTGCTGAGTTTCACCAGCTATTAACAGTTTGGCACATTTGCTTTCTCTCTCCTCATATATACATATTATTTTTCTGATATAATATGTATGTTGCAGACATGCTCTATACTCCTAAATAATTCAGTATATTTTCTATGAACAAGGAGGTTCATCTTTCATTATCACAGTATAATTGGCAAAATCAGCAAGTTTAACAATGATACAATACTATGATCTGTAGATATTACTCAAGTATTACCAATTGTTACTCATTTGTGGCAGTATTTTTTTATTGTTGTTTTTTAGTTGAAGTATAGTTGATTTACAGTGTGTTAATTTCTGCAGTACAGCAAAGTGATTCATTTATATATGTGTGTGTGTACACATTCTTTTTTATATTCTTTTCCATTATGGTTTATCTCAGGATACTGAATACAGTTCCCTGTGCTCTACAATAGGACCTTGTTTATCCATTCTGTATGTAATGGTTTGCATCTGTAGCAGTATTTCTTATTCTGGTCTAGGATACTCTGGGATCATGCCTTGCATTTAGTTCTCATGTCTCTTCAGTCTTTTTTAGAAAACTCCTCAGCCTTTCTTTGGCTTTGATGGCATTGACATTTTTGAAGAGTACAGGCCTTCTATTTTGTTGACTGTCCCCCGATTTAGGTTTGTCTGGTGTTTCCTCTGATTAGTTTCAGGTTATGTACTGGCAGGAGTATCACAGAAGTGGTATTGTGTTCTCAGTGCTTCATATTAGGAGGCTCATAATGTTGGTTTATCCCATTATTGGTGATGTTAATTACTTGGCTAAAGTGTTCAGCAGGTTTCTCCACTATCAAATTACTACTCATCCGTTCGTGATTTTTAACTAATTTGTGGAGAGATACATTGAAACTATGTAACTCTTCTGTTTCTCATCAGACTTTCACCCATTAGTCTTATCTGTTGATGATTCTTGCCTGAGAAATGAGTACTGTGATGTAAAATAGTGATTTTTCTAATTTCATCATTCCTTCTACTTTTTTTAAAATTAATTAATCAATTTTATTTTATTTTTGGCTGCATTGGGTCTTCGTTGCTGCGCGCGGGCTTTCTCTAGTTGTGGCGAGCAGGGGCTGCTCTTCGTTGCCGTGCGTGGGCTTCTCATTGCAGTGGCTTCTCTTGTTGCAGAGCACAGGTGCTAGGCGTGCGGGCTTCTGTAGTTGTGGCACGTGGGCTCAGTAGTTGTGACTCGTGGGCTCTAGAGCGCAGGCTCAGTAGTTGTGGCGCACGGGCTTAGTTGCTCCACGGCATGTGGGATCTTCCCAGACCAGGGCTCAAACCCGTGTCCCCTGCATTGGCAGGCGGATTCTTAACCACTGCGCCACCAGAGAAGTCCATTCCTTCTACTTTTATTAGCTTTGTATTATAAGAAAGAACATTTCCTTCTTGCTTATTGATGTATTTATTTATGGACTCATGGATCCTTACTTCATTCAGTAGGTTACTTCATCCATTACTACTCTTAAATGTTTTGGTGCTCAAGTTGTCACAGATTTCTAAAGTGCAAGTCCCTTCAGTCTGGCTCCTGTTTACTTATATTTATGATACCATAAAGTCAAAATGAGTTATCTGAATCTCCACTCTTGCAATTTAAATAAATTGTTCTGTAGCTAACCATGAGTAAATTCAGGAAGATATGTTTCTACAAAACCATATTTTTAATAATAGATTTATCTCTTAAAAGATTAAACTGTTAACATCATAATGTGAATATAGCTAACACTATTAAACTGTACATTTAAAAATGGTTAAGATGGTAAATTTATTGCAACTAGTGAAAAAAAAGATACCTTAAACTGTTAGAATGTAAGTTAAATGACTCGCATTTGGTATCTAAATTCCATTTTCATTTTGATTTATTTGTGGCCTTGAGCAAAGTCCTTCATCTCTTGGTGTGTGTGTGGGGGTGGTCCTCAATGTTATCTGTTAATGAAAGTTTTCCATCTACAGTAAAGAGCTGGGGAACACAATAAGAGGAAAACAGGTAGTTAACATTCTTGCAGGGTTATTGATTTGAATTATTAGTATTATTTTACTCATTTGCATTTGAAATTGATTTGTTGACTAAGATACCAAAGAGATGTTTTACATGGAGAGTGAAGCAACACTTTTCAAGGTTATTTGAGTCTTCCTGTTACTATATTCATTGCCAGACAGGAGGCATATCTACCTTGATTCAGAAGCTCTGAAACTGGTATGAAGGAACATGACATTTTTCAGAGTCCACGATCTATCATTGATGAGTGAGATTGAACTCTGTAATTCACATGCAAATTTTAATTTCTTTTGAAAGAAGAAAGCCAAGTTTGATGTGGTACTAAAACATTTTATTGCATAAGGGGAATTCCGTAAAATTATGCTTCCTGCCAACGTATCTACTTAAGGGTCTTGTCTGTTTTTAAAGTGAAGTAAATTGACTGTTTTTAATAATATAATCAATGTCATATGACATTTCTAGTCATGATTAAAAGCTACCATATTTTATTACTAAGGAGGTTAAAGTACAGAAATGTAATATACATTTTTAAATTACAAAATATATGTTAAAATAGGGATGGGTAACTTTAATTATATATTATTTATCTTTTTCAGTAGAAGTTGGAAAGATTTTATAGTTTTTTCCTGCTTTTTAATTTTTGAGTTAAGCAAAATGACCCTCACCCCCTTACCATTACCCCACTTAGTTTTCAAAGGTGGGGGAGGTAGATTAAACTTATTCTTCCTACTTTAGGTTTTGAGTGGGTTTGTACAGTAGGGAGTTAGAGTCCAACTTTTTTTTTTTCCTTCTAACACCTGTGGTAGTTTACTACCTGAACACACAGTTAAAGGCACAGCAGGAGCACCTGAGCAGTGAATCTCCTTTGTTGCTGCTAAAAACACTGAAAAGCAAAAACAGTGTCAAAACTGTTAAGGTTGAATAAGAGAAGGACCAAAATGTGTTCACTGGACTTAGCTATCCCAGGTTGTTGGTGACTTTGAAGGGACTGGATTCCGTGCTGTAGTGCAAGTGAAAGCTGGTTTGCTGTGAGTAAGGGAGAAAGAGTGAGGTGAGGCAGCAGAGTTTATGCTTAAGGACGTTGTTTTCAAGAAGTCTGGCTCTGAAAGGGTGGAGAGAGGATGAAGACCCCTTTAACCCTATCTTCAAGAATACTGTCTCATTAAGGCCAGTCAACTTAACAAGGGTATGTGGCAGGTATGCAGAAAAAAACTAAACATTTTACTGTTTGGAACTAAGTCTAGTTAGTAGTCTAGATAAGTTCTGTAAAAGGATGATGGGGTATTTCTTCAGGGATTTAGCAAGTTTGCGTACTGTTCTTGGTAGATACACATATTAACTGCTTAGATAATTAAATTATCAATGAGAGGAAAATGGTTGCTTTTTTAGTTTTTGATCATTTAGGGGGAAACTTTTCACTAAACATTCATTGAATGCCCACTATGTGTCACGCTCACAGATAGATACGGAGTTCACAGTGGAGAATGAGACAGACCTCGTCCCTGCCCACGTGGTGCAAACAGACTGGGAGAGACAAATATTGAACACATTATTTTAAGTGTGATCATTGTGACAGAAAGGTGTATAGGGTGTTAGGGGAATATGTAATTGGGGAGAGGCTTAATCTAGTCAGGGGGCTAGAGAAACCTGTGAAATTGCTTTGTAAACTAAGGTGCTTTACAACTGTTGTTATTGGCTGATGAAGTAGTAAGGGTGAAGGATTTTCCTTAGATAAAAAGGCCACTTCATTTTTGAGTTTTGGCTATCTTAAATCACCTGTTTACCATTGTTTTAATTCTGTACATATTGTATGTGTTCTTATTTGATCATATCTTGCTTTTTTTAAAAACATGGCGTTATTTCCAGGGTTGAATTAGAAATAAAAGAACGCGTCAGTCATGTTAGTTTGATTATTCTTTAAAAAAAAACCCAAAAAAACCACGCAAAGTCTGTGGCCCCCTTGCTTCAGTTCTGGACAACTCTGAAGGGCCATCCTAGTTCCAGGGTTCCTTGTGAGATCAGCCGAGAGCTTTGTAGTGACTGCACTGCAACATTGCAGTTCAGCTTCTTCCACTGCCCAGTTCTATTTCCTTGATGCCTCCTGAGTGTCGTTCTCAAGAGTACTACTCCCCAATAAACCTTCTTGCACACCCACACACACAAAAGGAAGATCTAAGTGTAAGGTGGCAACAAACATTTATAATCCTTAAGCATTCACTGTATGTAATGAAATAACTTCTTACCTGTGAATCTGGAATGGTCCTAGCTATGTTCATTCTCAGGAGAATCAAGAAAACAGTTATTCGCATCATTTTCTGTGGTTCAAATGAATAACCTTGAGGAGTAACTAATCTAGAGTCTTAAAATTATTTTTTTATAGCTCAGTGTATAAAGTAGAAGTTTAAAAGGATGTTTTTAAAGCAACAGAAGATTTTTTAAAAATAGACTTTATTTTTTGGAGCAGTTTTAGGTTCATAGCAAAATTGAGCAGAAAGTACAGAGCATTCCCATATTACCCCTTCTTCCTTCCCTCACTATCAGTGTCCTGCACCAGAGTGGTACATTTGTTACAATTGAAGAACCTACAGTGACACATCATTATCATCCAAAATCCATAGTTTACATTAGTGTTCACTCTTGGTGTTACACATTCTATGGGTTTTGACAAATGTACAGTGATAAGTATCCACTGTTATAATATACAGAATAGTTTAATTGCCCTAAAATCCTCTGTTCTCTGCCCTTTCCCTGCCAACCTCTGGCAACTACTGATCTTTTTCCTGTCTCCATAGCTCTTCCTTTCCAGCATGTCACATTGGTCAAACTGTATAGTATGTAGCATTTTCAGACTGTCTTCTTTCACTTAGTAATATGCATTTACAGTTCCTCCATGCCTTTTCATGGTCTGATAGCTCTTTTTTTTATTTTAAAGCATTGACTAGTACTCCATTTGCTGAGTGGTACCACAGTTTATCCATTCACCTACTGAAGGACTTTTTTTTTTTTAATTAATTAATTGGGTTGCACTGGACCTTAGTTGTGGCTGATAGGCTTCTTAGTTGCGGCTCGAGGGCTCCTTAGTTGTGGCTTGAGGGCTCCTTAGTTGCGACAGGCAGGCTCCTTAGTTGCAGCTTGCGGACTCCTTAGTTGTGGCATGTGAACTTTTAGTTGCGGCATGCATGTGGGATCTAGTTCCCTGACGAGGGATCAAACCTGGGCCCCCGTGTTGGGAGCACGGAGTCTTAACCACTGCACCACCAGGGAAGTCCCCTGAAGGACGTTTTGATTGCTACTAAGTTTTGGCAATTATGAATAAAGCTTTCATAGATATCCGTGTGCAGGTTTTTGTGTGGACGTAAGTTTTGTTTTGGCCACACCACACAGCATGTGGGATCTTAGTTCCCTGACCAGGGATGGAACCCACCTCCCTACAGTGGAAGTCCAAAGTCTTAACCGCTGGACCACTAGGGAAGTCCCATTGTGTGGATGTAAGTTTTCAACTCATTTGGGTAAATACCAAAGAGTGTGACTGCTGGATTGTATGGCAAGAGTATGTTTAGTTTTGTGAGAAAATGCCAAACTGTCTTCCAAAGTGGCTGTACCATTTTGAATTTACACCAGAGTTCCCATTACTTCATATCTTCACCAACATTTGGTGTTGTCAGTGTTTTGGTTTTTCACCATTCTAATAGATGTGTAGTGGTATCTCATTTTTGTTTTAATTTGCAGTTCCCTAATGACATATGATGTAGAGCATCTTTACGTGTGCTTACGTACCGTCTGTATATTTCCTTTGGTGAGGTGTCTATTCAGAACTTTTGCCCATATTTAAATCAGTTTGTTTCCTATTGTTGAGTTTTAAGAGTCCTTTGTGTATTTTAGATAACAGTCCTGTATCAGATATTTTTTTTGCAAATATTTTCTCCCAATCTGTGGCTTGTTATCCTTTTGATGAAGAAGTTTTTAGAAGCAATGTTCAACTCATTTATTAGACATCTACTCTGTGCTAGACATTGAAGTAGAAGCTGGGGTTGTAGCGGTGAGAAAACTAGACATGACCTCTGTACTCAAAATCAAGAAGGGAAGACAAAGTAATCAGGTACGTGTAAGTGCTGTAATGAAGTCGATTCAGGGTACTGTGTTGGTGCTAGGAAAGTTAACCAGTTGGAGGAGATCCACAGAAGCTTTCATGCTAACGTTTATTGAGCATTTATTATGTTCCAGGAACTATCCCAAGAGCTTTATTTTACAATTACTAATTTAATCCTCCCAACAACTCTGAGATTATTACTGTTACCATCATCTACATTTTATGATCTGAGAACTGAGGCACAAAGAAGTAATGGTGGAGGTGGGATTTAAACCCAGGCAGGAATTCCCTGGCTGTCCAGTGGATCGGACTCTGCACTTTCACTGTCCGGACCCAGGATCGATCATTGGTTGGGGAACTAAGATCCTGCAGGCCGCACAGTGCAGCCAGAAAATTTAAAAACAAAAACAAAAAACAAGAACAGGCAGGGGAGCTCTAGAGCCTGTACTCTTTACCACAACACTGTACAAAAGTTTCTTGGAGGGGTTGGCATTTAAGCAGAAAACCTAAGGATGATTAACTGAAAGCTAATCCGGTAATAGAGGAAGAGGTCCTTAAGTCAGAGGGAACAATGTGAGGACAGGCTAAAGATCAGAGAGAGCAGGGCAAGTTCAAGTATCCGAAAGTAAGTTATAAATAGAGCAAAAGATATATGGCTAGGGAGGTAGATCAGGCCATAGAATAAATGCCTGGTAAGCCAATCTAAGGAGTCTAGTTTACCACATCCTAAGGAGGCAGGAAGCAGTTGACTTGTTTGAGCAGGAGAATAACATGTTGGATTTTTATCATTGAAAGATCACTGAGAGAAATGGATTGGAGGGGAGCAAAGGTGGTTTGGGAGTCAGTTGGAGTAATAAGATAGGGTTAATGGCCTGCACTAGGTAGTGGAATTAAAGATGGAGAGAAGTGAGTGGAGTTAGGAGATACTATATTTAGAAGGAAGAATTGTTACAGCTTTAGTGGTTGATTGGCTGTGAGAATTGAGGGAAAAACCCAGATATGACTCTCAGATCATGGTTTGGGCAACTTGTTAGGGGGTGGTGCATCCCCTGTAGAACTCCAGAGAAGCAGTATGGGAGGGGGCTGGAGGATCAAGGGAAAGGTGAGTTAAGATTTGGATTTGCTGAGTCGGTGAGTGATTGATGAGACAAGTTAAGCAATTGGATATGCAGGTGTAACCTAATTATATAGGTCTAGCACTTAGGAGAGAGATTTGATACCTCTATCTCTGTCTATATATCTGTCATTTTTATATAGATGATAAATTATAAATTAAGCAATGGAAGTAAGAATGGACTAGTCAGTAATTTCACACATTTTGAGAGAAGAAGTAAGCATGAAAAGTATTTGTTGGTAATTTTGGTGAGTGCAGAAGCCAGGATACAAGTACAGTAGTTGAGGTGTGTATGGGAGATGAGGAATTAGCTGGAGTGAAAGGTGGGATAATGGATTTTTAATTTTGGGTTCCATTAAAATTGGGAGAGCTTCAAACATGTTTTAAGGGAAGGAGAAGGGAGAGGTGGGAGAGGTTGGAAACGTTACTGAGAGGTGATTACAGAATGAAGTGTTTGACTAGGTTTGAGAGGATGGAATCCAGAGTCCAGATGAAGGGATCAGATCCAGGAGGAAGGACCTGCAGCAGCTTCTACTGTGATAGAGCAGGGGCGGGAATTTCTATGTTGGATATCAGGAAGGGGAAGCAGTTCTCTCCTAATGGCTTCAGTTTTCATTGTAAGAAGTAAGAAGTGAGGCTTTCTTCTGAGAGTAAGGAGCAGACTATGTTGGCAGTTTGAAAAATGTCGGAAGGGGATATTGGAAATAGTTGCTGTGGAGAGTGAGTGAGAATGCCAACAAGGATGTCATAGAAACATTGCCAGGCAGAGGGCCCAGATAAGGTTGATGACCAAGAATTTATGGTGGCACTGGTCTGCATGAATTAATTTTAATTTAAGTAGCAGTGTTTTTTGTATCTTTGTGATATTCTATACCACTTCTATTTAAAATGGGATTTTAGGGTTACAGAATTTTTAGAGCTGGAAAAGAGGCCTTTGATATCATCTTTCTGTTTCTTTTTGACCAGTGCTATTTTTTTTTTAAACAAGAGAAAATTTGCTAAGTGAAATATTACAGGAATGACCCATATATAAAACAGCTAAAAATGATGGTGCTTTGATGAGAGCTGGTAATTAAAAACCCCAAATCTGGAGTCCAACTACCTGGACTTTAACCTGGCTCTGTTTCTTAGCTATGTAGCCACTAAGCTCCAATTCCCTCATCTGTAAAGTCAGGATAATAATGGTACCTACATCATAGAGGTTTCTTGAATTTTAAATACAATTTTATCTTAGTACAGGGCTCTATAATATTAGTTTGGTTAATTTGGTTAAAGCAAAGCTGGGGACCATTCTGGCAGCCCTACCTGCCTGGTTCTTACTTTATTCTATGCGGTGGTTCCTGAGGTGCCTCCCTGGATGGAGTATAGTTTGAAAACCATTGATCTAGTTTGTCTCCTTCAATTTGAAGATGAAGAAACTGGGCTCTGGATTGAGGAATAACATTTTAAAGGTCACAGACCAATTTCTTCTGCTGTAGGCTGCACACAGCTGTTATTGCTGAATTAAGCTACATAACCATGTTTAGATGCTGCAGCTTCTCTTTAGGTGGTATCTGAGAAATAGAAGATGGAACATTGAATTAGAAGAAAGCGTAGTATTAAAAAAACTATAAAGGAGTCAATTGATAAAGTAATATGGAGTGCCTTATGATATATGTAGTACTTAGTAAAGATTGATCAGATAGACGGACTGAGTAGTTCCTTATGTATATTCTTTAGTTGTTTATCCTGATAAATTTAATTTTGAATAGTCTTTTAGAAAGAATATGCAGTGATCCCTTGGAAGTTCTAAAAGGCTTGACAATTCCTTAGGACACTACCTAATTTATATTATGTTAGAACTATAATTTATAGCAAATATGGGCCTTTTGCCACCAAATCTTGGATTTATTCTTTAAATGGTGATGAAAAACTCATAATTTTTATGGCAAATGAGGTGTGAAGCATAATCAAAAATATGGTGTCTGATATATATTGGTAATAAATAGTTTGTTACTGGCAATTCTTGTGAAATGTGATTTAAATCATAAATTATGCCATTGGGTCCTAATTACAAAGTTCTTTACAAGATATTGTGCTCTTCTGATTAAAAAAGAAGTACTGTATAATTCTACAGATGTATATTGGAAACAACATTGTTTTAGACTATGGGGATACAAAAGTAAACAGGCATGGTGTTTGTCTTCTAAGAACTTTCATGCCATCCCAGGAATTGTGAATTGCTACAACTTTTCTGGAGAACAGTTTGCGTCAATCTGTATTAAAAGCCTTGAAAATGTGTCTATCTCTTGATCTAACACTCCTAGGAATTTGTCATAAGAAGAGAATCTTAAGAAGTGCATAAAGATTTCTAACCTTAACCATAAAGAATTTCACCTCTCGTGAGAAGGCAATTTTTTGTATCGTAAAAAAGGAAAAGTTATACAAACAACGACTTGATTTGGCAAAAACAAAAGTCTAATTTTCTCCCCTTTTCTTGCTCCCTTTGAGTAAACAGAAAGGGAGGAAAAAAGACATTAAATGTCATCCACTGATACACAATGCAGCAATTCCTTCCTCTGGCATATTCTTCAGTGCTGTCCTCTTCCTCTTTCCATCCTCATTCTGTGGCTCTGGAAGCATTTCTGCCCCTGAAGTCTTGCCTTGCAGTCTCTGGCCCCCAGCTCTGGGATTAGGTTCATCAAGGATAGAGGGGGTTTAGAGGGCTGAGGAGAAGGAAGGGGTTGCAGTGGTAGAAGTAGGAGGCTTAGGGGAAGAAGGGCCCCTATTTTGTTGAAGGTTGCACAGAATCTGACTTAGTCATCCGTGGAAGCAGAGCAGGTAGAGTAACCTGGCTAAGTTTCAGTCAAAAAGGTCTTACTGGACTAAAAGGAACTCTCATCTGTTGAGTGCAGAGCTTTGGCTATGAGGATGCTCGTCTCTGCATTGTTTATAATAATAAATAAATATAATAAATATAATAATATATATTATATAAATATAATAAAAAATTACTAATAACCCAAATGATTATGGAAACTAGTTGAACTGATATGCCCATATATTAATAAAAAGGTGAAGAATATAGCAATTGATATATACAATATAGTAAACAAAAAATATGTATTTTGTCAGTTTAGTTGTGCAACCAGCATTATAGTCCTGTACCTGGCTTCCCTTCACGCATACCCTCTTTGTAAATTTCCAGCTCTGGGTACATTTTACACTCTGCTTTGTTCATTCCAACTCCAGATCTGAAGATTATTGCTGAATTCAAAGCCACAGAACCATGACATTTGATCATCAGTGCCTCTTTTTCTCATTTCTCATTGCCATTTTCCACAAGGATAGTTCCAAAATTTTCTCCTTTCCTCATGCCTGTGGTGTGCTTCCTTATCCTTTCACATGACAGGAATACCTAAACTTCCTTCCATTCTTCCTCTTGATTCTCTGCTTCATGATCGGCAGCTGCCAACATTTTGGCTCTCTTCATTAATTGAAAACTATTCTGTCTTATAATTGTATGTGAACAAGTCTTAATTTCTCTTGAAAACTTTGAGCGCAGGGACCATTCTTGTTCATCTTTGTGTTTCTGGTGTTTGAAATTATTTCAAATGACCATGAACTATTTGGTGGTCTCTTGATAGTCCACAGTAGCTATGGATGGATATTAGTTGGTTCCAAGATACTGTCCAAAAGCTCCTTTTTTGAAGTTGGAAGCATATTTGAACAATTGAAACTTTATCAAAATTGCTGTGTAGTATTGTATTTTAAAGGCAGGTTTACATTATCAGTTATTTTGGTATTAAATTCATTTTGCCTGAAGCAACAGAACTTTAGTAATTGATTTCATAATCATTATTTCTAGATATACTGTACTGTTTAGCAGTATTGTTGCAAGTGAATGTAATTGGTAGTAGTTGATTCCTAGTTTGCTGGGTTAATGTGTTCTAAGGATTTTAAATATAGATACATTTATCAGTTTGTTATTGAACATAGATTAGTGGGAAAGTTGCTTGGAAATAATAAAATTTTTTTTCTAACAGTAGAATACTAATTTGTATTTTTTGTTTTTATTAGGTAAGACTATCAGTAATAGAGTGATAGACACAGCCCCAATTTTTGCTACTGAGCAAGTATTTTATAAATACATTTATAAAACTGAATATTGCATACAGTTTTCTTTAAAGCACACATGCTTATCAATTAGAGTAAAAATAAAGTTTGTATTACAACATTCTTTTCCTTTTTTGCTTTCTCTTTTTAGGCCTCATTGCTACGATTTCAGAGTACCCTGGTAATAGCTGAGCATGGAAATGATACCCTAGCACCCATTACATTAAATACCATCACTGCAGCCACACGTCTTGGAGGTGAAGTGTCCTGTTTAGTAGCTGGAATCAAATGTGACAAGGTGAGAAATTTTTAAGGTCAACCATAGCAAATATAATCTCCATCAAGAGACAGGGAAAGATGGAGACAGAGAATTATGCTGAGGACTGTAACCCAAACTGGTCTCTGATCCTCATTAAATGCTGAATGTCACAACCGTTACTATGTGTGAAAAAAGGAACTAAAAGGTTTGCTCACCAGGCATTTTATCTTTTGAAATGAGGTAGAATACTTAATTTAGTTCCACTGGCACCATCATGTACCATCAGGTACCAAGTAGAGTGATAATATTTGAGTCCCCTTAGAGGTTAATAGCCGATCCCTTTTTTGTATTGATGAATATGCTTGCTAATTGCTTTTAGTTCCTGTAAGTGGTAAATCTGGAAAAAGTATCATGGGTGTTAATTTTTAATTGGTGTAAGAATTCAAATGTAAGTATTATGCTTTCTAAACTATAGCTGCTACTAAAAGGTGTTCTTCATTTTGGTTGTTGTTGAAATAAGACAGTGACAGCTTTGTAAAGTAACCCCCTGGAAAGGAGCTCTAATGTGGTATGCAGAGTCTGTACCTCTGGGCTGTAGTGTAGTTGAAAGTGTGCTTCAATTAAGCTTATCCAGCTTGAGCCGCCCGTTCCCTCTCACTATACAGGAGTTGCCAGTTGTACAGCTGGGGGCTTGGACCTCAGAGGAAGAAATCCCTAATAAAGCATGTTTCTTTTTAGAGGATTTAATTCATTTTTTATTAAATGGCATTGTTGCAGAGCATGTGATGTAATGCAGGTTCAGAATGTTAGTGTTGTTTCTGTCCATATTCTTACGTGAAATTGGTATCTTAAAAGAATGTATTCAAGCAGGTTTGCGGTTATGTGGATTTCTTTACCAAAATCCTGCTAACACTTGTTGAGTCTTACATAGTTATTAACCACAATGTATGATGATATAGCTAAGCTATCTTTTTGGTTGCCCTACTTTCAGATATACTAGTTCTGGATTTGATTATTTATTTTGCTGTGATTTTAAATAATTATTCTAATATGACTTAAAAATATTTGATGCTATTTTATTTACATTATTTTGAGAAAGATCAAAACAAATCATCTTTTCTTCAGTTACAATTTTATTGTCGTGTCACATTTTAATCTTAAAGAAAAACAATCAGTACCTGTATATAGAGACTCTGTTAATAGCCTAGGCATATTTCAGTTTTATATTGTTTTCTGTAGCTGTCATAAACAGCAAGTGACTCTTCTGTGTAGTGTCTGAAGTTTTTGCTGTTTTTTTTTTTTTAAAAAAAGATGGTTTTGATAGTACAAGATTGTCTTCCAGTGAACACTTGATTCAGAAGAGGTGCTTTTGCACTGCGTTCTTTCTTCAGTGAATATTGTTGCAATCTTACCCTCCATCAAGGGAGGGGACAGGAGGCACAGCATTTTATGCCTACACCTCAGTGAATCAGCATGGAGGTAAACAAGAAGACAGTAGACCATAATATGATTACCATGTTTCTCCTAAAGCAGAAACTAGTTATGCTGTAATTAAAGAGATTTAAAAGAAGGAATTCTAATTGCCTTCTGTATACAGGAAGTCTGAGTGGTCAAAAAGCTTTCCCAGAACCCCAGCCTGATTCTAAACAGAAGAAATGAGGATTTCAAATACAAAATATTTTGCTTCATCATAGATAAATATATGTCAGTGAGTAGGAACTCAGTGGTTCACAGGGGACTGTTATATAAGATTTTCTTTATTGCCCAGATTCACTAGTGCTCACTCACTAATTTTAAAATCAGCAGAAATTATTATTGCCAGATAAAGTGCAGTAGTCTGTATATCAGTGTGGTTAACTCCTGTTCTTTAGCTCTAGGAACCCTGAGTCTGAAGTGTATTGGCTGTGTTGTTATTGTGAGAGAATCTAACTGTTGCTTCATTTTCACCATTTCTAAAATGATGAATTTACATTTGCACTGAGTGAAAGGAAAGAGCACAATGTACAACTAAATTTGAGTAGACAGCTGTGTTGATTTTGGTTTATCAATTAGTACTTCTCTTTTTCAAGGCAGGAATTTTTGTTTAAGGTCAGTGGACAGTAAGATCAATTGGCTTAAGATTTTCTTTGTTAAATACTTTTTTAAATTCCCAAGTAGTCCTTTTTTCCATAAGAACAGTTTTTACAGTTGACCATTAAGATTTTATGCTCTGTTGATAATTGTAGTGGTGGCTCTGTCAGTATCTTTCTGTTAGATGGATAATTGAAAACTCTTTTATTCACAGGTGGCACAAGATCTCTGCAAAGTAACAGGTGTAGCAAAAGTTCTGGTGGCTCAGCATGATGTGTACAAAGGCTTCCTTCCAGGTGAGTTTTTCCAGTGGAAAGAAATAAGTTTATGAATTTATGAAATAAATAAAATACTATAAAATGTGTTTATCAAATGTGTTTAATTCTCAGAGGAACTGACACCATTGATTTTGGCAACTCAGAAGCAGTTTAATTACACACACATCTGTGCTGGAGCATCTGCCTTTGGAAAGGTGAGAAGACTGAGACTGTGGAATCTGATGTCATTGCTTGGAAGCATTAGATTTCATTGTGCTGAAAATGTACAACAGACTTTGTTTAGATAGCTAATCCTGGCTTTCAGAATTAATGTGATAGTTTTGCTAAAATTTATTCTTTCAAGATTTTATAATTTCTGTGAAAATGCTATCTCCAGGCTTTCCATTTTGTCACAGAGAGAACTCTGTTCTTTCAAGATTTCATCATAATTTATTAGAATGCCTCTTCCAGATTTTCAGATTTTGTTATGGAGAAAACTATTTAAAAAAATTATTTTACTTTAAAAACAATGTTGAACTTTCTCATTGTGTCAATGTCATTTGTATTAGTAACCCATTATAAGAGATGGCTTTGAGTGACTGATGGATATTTAGAAAGGCCAAATTTATCTATTTGGGGGATTTGGGAAGGGCTGTGTGGTGGCTGAAGACATCCTTAGGGTAGAGAAAGGTGTAATCTGATCATGTGCATTGTGATATGTCTGAAGAAAGAATGAGCTATGAGATGGGTCGTGGTCTGCATGAAGTTTTAAAAAAAGGGAGGGGGAATGTAGGGGGAGCCCAAGAGAAGGAATTTGTCAGTGGGTCTTTCTTGCTCTCCCTGTGACCATGGGTATTATTCTAGCTCCCTTTTCTTTTATCCCATTCTTAATAAGCTGCAGCTTGTAGTTTTTATTTTTACCTTTAAAGATGGTAAATTAAGTTGTACGCAAATACATTCTTATTATAAAAGATGCACACAGTAAAGCAGTATGCAGAGCAAGGTATCACAATTGCCCTTTCTTATTCCCAACTCTCTTCCCTCTTCCAAAGTACTGGTGTTAATAGTTGTACATTCTTTTAAGCCTTTTCCCGTGGATTTTCAAATTATAATAGATGTACAATTTTTTTTTAACTTCTAGAATGGGATAGTGTAGCATGAATTGTTTTGTGACTGGTGGTTTTCACTTAAGAGTATATCTTGAAAATATTTGCTCATAATGTGTCTATCTCATTTTTTAAATGGTTGCATAATATTTCATAGTTAGCCAAGGATGGACAGTTAGGTTATTTCTAATTTTTTGTATTTATAAACTTTGCTGTAAAGAAACGTCCTTGTATATACCTTTGTATACATGGGCTGGTATTTATTTAGAACAGAGGTCTAGAAGTGAAATAGCTGGGTCAAGACTATGTGCTTTTAAAATTTTGATGTATATTGCTAAATTGCTCTCATGAAGGGATGCCTCAGTTTGCACTCCACCAGTTGCCTAGCTTGCCAACACTTGCTATTGTACATTTTAACATTTCCCCCCCAATCTGATGTGTGAAAAATCATATCTTTAACAGTTTTGCATTTCTCTCATTGATAGTGAGATCAAATATCTTTTCATATAGTTATCAGTCATTTAAATTTCTTCTTTGAATTGTCTTGATTTGACTTTTTTTCCTTTTACATTCACAATTGTATTTGATTTTTAAATACGAGTTTGGGGAATAAGATATAAGCTCTTTCATCAGCTAACCATGTCGAGTGGTAATAGCAGTGAGTTCCCAACACATTGATCTCTTTTCTTGCAAAATGAATAGTGTTTGTGAATATTTATCTGTAGTGCAATATTGCTTCTAGACGTGAATCACTGCAAACATGTAGGGATCTTGCACTGTCACCCATGTGAATTGCTCTAGTTTGTTTTTAAGCTCACAATTATCACTTTGAATTCATTAAATTTTTTCTTTTAAGATTAGTAGAATTTCTAGGCAATAACAGAATTTGTAATCTACAATGTAAATACATGAGTTTAATCAATAATTGTTCTTTTACTAATAACAATGTGACAACAATTAGGTTGTCACATTGCAGACTATCATAAGTTTTCCCATTTTTGTGTGGGGTTTGGTAATTGCTAAGTAAGATGGTTCTATATATATGACATATGATATATGACTCTGGGCTAGTCACTTACCTTCCTGAAATCTGTTTTCTGATATGTAAAATGATGCAGTTTGGCCAAGTGATGTCTATGATCTACCAACTAGAAATGTTAAAATGGAATGGGTTTTTTCTATGGCAGGTTTCACTTCCCTTGGAAATGATTAAGTCAGAGGCTTGACATCCAGCTACTGTACTTTGGATTGTTGTAGATGAGCATTGAACTAAAAGATCTTTATGGACCATTCCATCTCTGAGAGTTTGGTTCTGTGTTGGGTGATATAAACAATTTCGTAAGTCCGAGTTTCTGTGATGACAGTTTACCTAAAAGATTGTTAAACCAAGAAGGGGTGTTTGTTGTATCTGATTAGCTAGATTTTAATACTCTAGCCTTGATTGCTATGTTGTGACATACGGGAGTTTTGAGAACAAAGGTCACATAGTAGTAGCTGTTGCTGCAGCCTCTGAATGGATTTGGAATGAGGAAGAGTCCATCAGATTAAGCTAAACAATTGGCTGTATAACAGTTCTTCACCAATTGTGTTTTCAAGATACCACACCTTTGTACTGGTATGCTAGAATTTTAAAATCTGTCACCTTTTTGTGCATCAAAAGAAAACTGTGTTAGTTATTGCCTCTCCTTCCCTGAAACCATGTGGTTGAGCCTGTTGGATAGTGTAGAAATAGATCTGTTTACCATCCATCCTCTTAGGAGATTCAGACAGAAGATCAGACCTGGAAAAACGTGTGCCTTTAAGTACTGTGGTAAATTTTTTTTCAAGAAGTGCTAAAATAAAACAAGGGATAATAGAAGTACAAAAGATATTAAATTTCAAGTTTAGAAAGTTGTAAAACTTTAAGAAGAAGCACAGTCTGCATATCATAAAATTTGTAAGAGAATCTGCTCAGCCAGGTAACAATATTCCAGCAGTATTTCCTGAACAATTTAAAGAAGGTGGCTCAGGAAAAGAGTTACTTACTGAAGTAGGCTTTAAATGCTGACAAATTTGGTTTCTTTTAAAAGCACATGTCTTCTAAACTTCTTATTTATCAAGTTAGAGCTATGTTTAATGGAATTTTAATTATTTTCCCAAGCCCTTTATTTCCTATGAAATCTTAATTTTTTCTAATTGTGGATTTATAAACTACAGTACTTTTCAGTAGCTCTTTTAGGTAGCAATAGATTGAAAATTAGAAAATATAGATTTTCAGATGCAACAGGAGGAAATTTGATTCAGGCTTTTAACACTTGTTAGCATCGATTTATGTAGAACTGCTTATTAGATACGGGCCAGAGACACAAGAAGCAGAAGACACACAACCTCTGTTCTCAGGGTGCTTTATAAATTTAGTTGAGGGTCATATAGTATGTATATTAAAAAGTATTTTAAAACAAAATACACGTTAGTGCCAATTAAATAGTATAATTGTACATGCATGCAAGAGGATGAAGAATAAAGGAGTGATTAGAGGATAATCCTGAGAGAATTCTTAGAGCAACAGAGAGGGTTTGGGGTTGGAGTGAGGAGAGGAACTTGAGTACTGTCATAATGAAAGTTTGCCTGCTAGAGGTAGTATCATGTACTGAGTTTAGGGGATGCCATGGAGTAAGCTCTCTGTAGAAAGTAGTGTAGAATTCACCTTTTCTATTTATGTGATCAAAGCAACACTTCACTTTTAAAATTACACTTAGATGGTGTCATCATCTAAGAGAACCTCTGAGTCTAGAAAGCATGGATATTCATTCTACACTAACTGATTCTGTTTTAGAGCCTGAGAGTCAGAGAAATTTAGAGTAGAAGCATAGAGATTCTCTTCCTCTCATTGTGAGGTGAAGTAACTAAGGCCTGGGAATATTGTGGCTTGCCCAATGGTCCCTGCTAGTGGGAGCAAAGTTACCACATGTATCTATTCCAGAGATGTTATATGCATATACAAGGAAAAGCACATACATTAATTTTTGTTGAGATATATATGTGTGTGTGTATATATATATATATAGAGAGAGAGAGAGAGAGAGAGAGAGAGGCATTGTGCTTTACTTTTCTCATTTTTTAAAATTATATGGATGAACTGTAATTTATAAACCTATCCCCTGTTGATGGACACTTAGGTTAGTTTTGATCTTTTTAAATGCAACATCACTTTTTAAACAGATGAAAATGTCTGCTTTGAAATTATTTCTTTCATGTACATTAAATAAACATATACAAGTATGTTCTTTCTCAGTATTTGAGAATTTTACTACTACTCTAAATATTTTTCTATATTATCTAAATTCAGTAGTCTATAACTGTCACACTTCATAAATGATGATCATTAAAGCAAATATCCTATCTCATAATTCAACATACTGAGTTAAGGTAGTTTATTGCTATAAAACTCTTAATGTAGTTAGAGTAATCATCGAGTCTTACTTATGCTCAAAGACTCTCCAAAAAGTTGTGCTTGAAATTGTGGTATGTCTAAAGATGCATGTGAAATATAAAATATTCAAATTAAAATTTCTATAGAATTTCCATTTAGAGAATGTTATTGCTGATAACTTTATAGCCATCCATCAGCATGTATGTGTGTAACTCACTGCTTATTTTGCTTTTAGAACCTTTTGCCCAGAATAGCAGCCAAACTTGATGTTGCCCCTATTTCTGACATCATTGCAATCAAATCACCCGACACATTTGTGAGAACCATTTATGCAGGTGAGTACCCAAGGAAAATAATTAATCAGTATGTTAAATTTTTGAAAACTTTAAAAGCAGAGATTAATCTTGAAGACAGGATTTTGAAATATGGACCATCTTAAGATTTCTGAGGAAAATCTTAGTCTTAGAATTGCCACTGGACCATGACATGACATTCTCTCTGGTAAATCTGGAACACATTTCTTTCCTTCCTGATCATTCAGTGTACAGAGTGAGATTTTTCCAGTGATCAATAAAAGTTAGATTTACTATTTAGTATATTTTGTAAGTGGCACCTGGAAAAGAAAATTTTCTATTTTTTAAAGTAGTATTTTCTTTTTTTTTTTAACATCTTTATTGTAAAGTAGTATTTTCAGTCTTCTTTGCTGCTTCTACTTCATTTCCGTCTGCATTACGATATTCGTTCTGGTATCTCTTTAGTTGATCTTTTGCTAAGCACGCTGGTCTCTAGTGGGGCTGGAGAAGGCAGTGAACTCTGTTCTTTCTGATCGAAGTTGTGCGTTTCAGTATAAATGGGCAATTCTCAAATCAGATCTTTCATCATTAGTAGTGTTTAAAGGGAAATATTTGGTCATAGTTTAGGTTACTCTTAATGTGATTGCTAATCCATAAGAAATGTTTCAAATCCTTTAAAAGTCTTGATGCAGACACTTCCTGTCCTTTACGCCTGATCATGTTTTCACTTATTTTCCTCCCTTAGCAAGGCATAGTAGCTTCGTTCTTATTAAGTTGTTGCAGCTCATGTTGTTGAGTTACTGATTATGTTGTTTTTGGAGAAGGAAGCTTTTGTTTATATTCCTTTTAGGAAGAGTGTACCTGATTAGTGTGACTGCCTTTTCCAGTTTGTTTCTTCCACGCAGGTCAGCACTTGTTCTATTTTTAAAGACATCCAAGGTTATACAGAGAGCCACTGATATGTTTCTTCAGTGTTATAGTCCTTTAATCTTATACTTAGTAAAGGTAGAAAACAAGTAACTGGTCTACAGTTATTTCTTCCTTCTCTTTGTGAAGTAAATTCTGAACCTCAAAGGACTATTTGGGAGGTTTTTTGCCTTTCATGGTGGTTTTTTAAAAATAAATGTGTATTACAGGAAATGCTTTATGTACAGTGAAGTGTGATGAAAAAGTGAAGGTGTTTTCTGTCCGAGGAACATCTTTTGAAGCTGCAGCGACAAGTGGAGGTAGTGCCAGCTTAGAAAACGGTGAGTGTTCATTTGAATTTGTTTGTATTTATTTCAGTTTTTTGGTTTTTAGCTCAGACATTATATTAGAATAAGAGAAGGCTTCTAGTTAAATTTCTAATGCAGAGTGTTTGAGAGCTCAATCTAAATATTATTCCCAAGTTTATACAAAAATAAGAAATATTTATATCATTTTTGGTCCTTGGATATTTGCTTTGGTGTACATCAAAAGGGTAGGAGGGGGGGTGCATTAAGATTAATCCGTTATGTTGCTGTAAAGATTTTTTACTCCCCTCTCACTGTTGCCTGTTATAATAGAGATTCAATATAATGAAATAATTTAATAATAGTAAACTTATGGAAGGTGTTATACTTTAACATATACAGTATTTTGTTGAACCCCATAGAGAGAGGCTTATTCCAGTTTTATAGCTAGACTCAGAGAGTTACATGACTTCTCAAAAGTCATACAGCTAATGAGGTGAAGGCTGGAATCTAGTTGTCTTTCATAAAATCAGAGAGAATGAAATTAGTGGCATAAAAAATTCACAGTAACTAACAAAGTTAAATTGCCTGGAATTAATTCTTTGTGTATTTCTCTTAAAAAATTATTTTTTACTGTAGAACTTGAATTCATGCTCTATGTTTTATTATATGTATCAATATATGCAGCATCAAGTGCTTCCCCAGTGGGGATATCAGAATGGCTTGACCAGAAATTAACAAAAAGCGATCGACCAGAGCTAACAGGTGCCAAAGTGGTGGTATCTGGTGGTAAGTGGAATATTGTAATTTATTAATTTTAAAAAATGATGTAAACTTAAAATACTTTGCTTTCATTAGTACTCATTTTAGAGGAGCACAGGTGTTTTTTCAAATGTAAGAAGTAGGCAAGTTGCGAGTATTAGTCCCATTTTACCGATTAGGAAAATGAAATCATGAGTTTAATACAGTTTGGACTTTCTGTTGCAAATCTGTGTCATTGGCACCAGGGGGAGCATGGTACAAATCTCAACTCCATAGCTTTGTCTTTTTGACTGACTTCTGTGTTATTCAGAAGAGTATGGTTGACTTCTGAAATCACAGAAAGAACTGGTTGGAATCTCAGGGCTGTGTTGTATGATTCCCACCTTTCACTCTACTTTGAAAGACCTCCAGTGCAGTCCAGGTCTTGCTGTGTTGTATGATTCCCACCCTTCACTCTTCTTTGAAAGACCTCCAGTGCAGTCCAGGTCTCTATGGATAACTCTTTGAAAGTTTTTTCGCATTTAGTATCAAAGCTGTTAATATTGCACAAGACTTGCTTCTTTTTGTATGTCATGTTTCTTTTTTTTTTTTTTTATTTTGCGGTACGCGGGCCTCTCACTGTTGTGGCCTCCCCCGTTGCGGAGCACAGGCTCCGGACGCGCAGGCTCCGGACGCGCAGGCTCAGCGGCCATGGCTCACGGGCCCAGCCGCTCCGCGGCATATGGGATCCTCCCAGACCGGGGCACGAACCCGTATCCCCTGCATCGGCAGGCGGACTCTCAACCACTTGCGCCACCAGGGAGGCCCCATGTTTCTTACTTAAAAAAAAAAAAAAAGACCAAGAAACAAACAAAAAGGCCTACATTTTATAGCCTGTTGGCTTTTTAAAAAAATAACTGCTGTGATTTAAAAATCTTCACAAACTAAACATCAAATGAAATAATTAAGCTTCCAAACAGCCTCCTATTGCAAGTGGCATTGAGAGGAAATAATTTAATATTTCAAAAAAGGTATATCTGACTAGTTTATTCACTTATTTTTTAAAGAAATGTTTATTGGGTATATGTTCTCTGCCAGGCCCATTGCAAAGTGCTGAAGAAACAAAGAGGAAAAGGCAGATTGTTCTTGCTCTTAAGGAGTTGAAAGTCTAGTGGAATGACTTCCATGAAAATAATAACTTCTTTCAGTTGTTCAGCTAAGTATTGCTAAATATAGCAGTGACCAAGATAGGTAAGGATCTTGTTTTGAAAGAGTTTTTCTTCTAGTGGGGAAGACTGATTTTAAAGACTGATTATACCATTAGTTAACCAGTTAATTACAGTAGTGCTGAATGCTTTATAGGAGAAGTACAGGAGTATCATGGGAGAACTCAGGAAAGGCTTTATAGAGGAGATGGCAGTTGTGTAATATGAAGATTCACTCATGTATACAAAGTTCAAAATTTTTATGGAATGGAGTTTATATTTGCTCAATATTTTTTTTCATCTTTTTAAATGAGGTCGGGGTTTGAAGAGTGGAGAGAACTTTAAATTGTTGTACGATTTGGCAGATCAACTACATGCTGCAGGTAAAGTTACTTTCCTTAGTAGAAAAATGTTCCCATTTCGTTGGAAATATTTTTTCTTCATTATTTCTTTTGTATATAAGTCATTCAAAGCTGCAGATTTTTTGCTTTCTCTGGTTTTCAACTTTTCTCTCTGAAACAGTTTTTCTTAGTCTCCAAGTAAATGGTATAGTGTTCAGTGAAGAGAGGTTGTCCATGTTCTTTTTTATTATTTACATGACACTCTTAACATTTGCCACATTTTAGTAGTTTTTCCATTAAAAAAAAATTAAATGTCAGCTTCATCGCCTACTTCAGGAATGCCTTATTTTTCCCTTTATTGGTGGTCTAACATAAATCTCTCATACAAGTAGAAATTAACATTTAACATTATTTTTTAAATTTATAGGGAAGAGACATCTTGTTATTAAAAGTATATTGAGAATGGAATGATGTTTTTTGAAAAATCAGAAAACTAAAAATATTTTAGTTTTTAATTATACAACCATTACATGAATATATTCTTCTTTTTATAGAAATACCTGTTTTGTTCTCCCCCTTTTGAGAGTTTTGTGTATAACTTTCTAAGCTTTTCCTGTCCTTTTATATTACCTAATATGTGTACCCATAGAAACAATTATGGTTTTGTCTGAATAAAGGCAGGATATTGACTCTTTATAATTAGATGGTGGTATTTGACTGAGGATATTTCATTCATGCATTCATTCATTCATTCACTGAAGAAATATTTATCAAGTGTCTGCCATTTGGCAGGCACTATTTTAGGAGGTAAGCGAAAGCAATGAACAAAATAAGCAAAATTATTCTCTCACAGCTCTAGAGGCCACAGGTGTGTTGACATCAAGGTGTTGGCAGAGCCACACTCCCTCTGGGGGTGAATCTGTTTGTTTCCAGTTACCAGAGGCTGCCTTGGCATTCCTGGGCTTATGGCCGCATCACTCCAGTTTCTGCCTCTGTCCTCACATTACTTTCTTCTCTCTGTATCTGTTTCATATCTCCTTCTGTGTCCCTCTTACAAGGATACTGTGATGACATTTAGAACCCACCTAGATAATTCAGGATAAGTGCCTTCTCCCAAGATCCTTAATTTTTTATCCTATCTGCTGTCATACAGGTAATTCACAGGTTCTGGGTATTAGAAAGTGAATATATCTTTGGAGAGGCCATTTTTCTGCCTACCACAGTAAACACAATAAATTAGTAAGTAATATAGTGTGTTAGAGGGTAGTAAATGCTATGAAAATAATAGAACAGGAAAAGGAGAAGGAGGAGGATTGGAGGGGGAGGATTGCAGGTTTAAATAAGCTGGTCGGAGTATGCCTTAATGAGGAGACATCTGAATAAAGGTTTGAAGAAGGTAAAGAAGCAAGCCATGAGGAAATCTGAGAGAGAGTGTTTCAGGTAGAGGGACCAGTAAAGTGCAAAGGGCTTTTTGCTAAGGCAGGAAGGTGTCTGGCCTCCGTGAAGAATAACAAGGAGGCCAGTGTGGCTGGAATGAAAAGTGCAGAAAGGGAGAGTGGTAAGAGATAAGATTGGAAGTAATAGACCAGATCACATAGGGCTTGTAGGCCTTTGTAAGGAGATTGGTTTTCTCTGAGTAAAATGGGGAACCATTGAGCAAAAGAGTTGCATGATCTGACACATATTAAAAGCATCAGTCTGGCTACAGTTTTGAGAATAGACTATAGGGTGATAAGTGCAGTAACAAGGAGATCAATTAGAAGACTGTTTCAATCATTCAGGTGAGAGATGCTCATGGTTTGAACCAGGTTAGTAGCTGTAGATGTGGGGAGAAACAGTTTTGGGATATATATTTGAAGGTAGAACCATTGGGATTTCCTGATAGATTGAATATAGATTATGAGGAAAAGTTTTTATCTGGCAGCTGGTAGGATGGAGTTGCCATTAGCTGAGATGGGGAATACCCCAGGTGGCACAGTTTCCAAGGATAGACCAGGAGTTCAGTTTTGGGCATGCATTCAGGCCACCATATGTGCAGGTTCTGCATCCATGGATTCAACCAACCATGGATCAAAAATATTCGGGGGGAAGAAATTCCAGAAAGTTCCAAAAAACAATATGAATTTGCCTTGCACTGGCAGCTGTTTATATAACATTTACATTGTATTTATAATTATTTACATAGCATTTACATTATTCAGTATTATAAGTAATTTAGAGATGATTTAAACTATAGGCATTGCACTTTGCAGATATTACATTTTTTTACAAATTGAACGTTTGTGGCAACCTTGCTTTGAGCAAGCCTATTGGTGCCATTTTTCCAACAGCATTTGATCACTTAATGTCTCTTGTGTCACATTTTGGTAATTCTCACAATATTTCAAACTTTTTCATTACTGTTATATTTGTTACGATATGTGATCAGTGACCTTTGATGTTACTATTGCAAAAAGACTATGACTTGCTGAAGGCTCAGATGATGATTAACATTTTTTAGCAATAAAGTATTTTTAAATTAAGGTACGTACATTATTTTGTTAGACATAATGCTATTGCACATTTAATAGACTACAGTATAGTATAAACATAACCTTTATATGCAAAAAAATCCATGTAACTTGCTTTACTGTGTTGGTTTGGAACCGAACCAGCGATATCCCTGAGGTATGCCTGTATACATAGGTTATATGCAAATATATGCCATTTGATTGTATATAAGGGATTTGAGCATCCTTGGATTTCAGTATCCTTGTGGGGTGGGGTTCCTGAAACCCGTCCCCTGTGGATTCTGAGGAATGACTGTACTAAGTTTTGAGATGTCTAATAATAGACATCCTAATAGAGATGTCAATTAAGCAATTGGTATAGGAATGTGGAGTTCAAAAGTTTGGGCTGGAGATAGAAATTTGGAAATCAATTGCATTTATTTGGCATTTGAAGCCATGAGACCAGATGAACTCACCAAGGGAACTGAGTGTAGATATAGAAGAGGTCCCAGGACTAAGCCTTAGACTCTGCAAGATTAAGAGGTAGGGGAGAAGGGGAGAACAAAGACCAAATGGAATGGGTAAGTAAGGCATGAAAATCAGGATAGAGAGTATGATGTTTTGGAATCCAAATGAAGTGTTTCAGTAAGGGAAAGAGTGATCACCTATGTCAAATACTGCAAGGACAGAAGGTCAAGGACCATGAGGACTGAAAGGTGACTAATTGATTCAGCCACTTAGAAGTCATGGGTGACTTTGAGCAGTTTTAGTAATGGGTGTCGTGGGTAGTGGGGGCAAAAACCTGATTGGAGTGGGTTTAAAAGAATGGTCCTAGGTAGTAGTTACCTGGTTGTATTCACTTTATGATCAGCCATTGAGCAGTAGCACATTTGTGATTTGTGTGCTTTTCTGTATGTGTGTTATATTTTAATAAAAAATTTTTAGAAATAGAATGGGAGGCCTGGCATTGGAGACAGTGAATGCAAACAACTCTTTAGAGGCTTTTAACTCTATGGGAGAGCAGAGAAATAGACAGTAGCTAGAGGGAGAGTGAGACGAACAGAGGGACTTTTTAAAGATTGGACAAATAATAGCATACTTATATGCTGATAGGAATGCTTCAGTTAAGAGGGAAAGATTAATCATACACGAGATAGGAGAGTTACTGGAGAGATGTTCTTGAGTAGATGAGAGAGAATATGAACACAGCTGCAGGTTGATGGGTGAATGTGTTAGTTGGAGCATGTGGAAATTCTCTTCTGATTGTTTCAACTTTTTCAGTGAAATAGGCAGAATCTTAAAGAGTATTGGAAGTTTGAAGAGAGAAGGAAAGATATGAAATTATATCGATAGTTTAAGAAAGATAGAATTAAGGCCTATTTATTTAAAGTAAAACCCAGTTAACATGGCTGAGTATTGGTGTTTTTCTCCAGTCATGCAGAACTATAGTAGGACAGGTATGGAAAAGGTGGAAAGATCGCTTAATCAGTAACCAGAGATGGAGGATTTCCACTTGAGTGTGATGGTACAAGAGGAGGGCAAAGAAATTAAAGACATATGCAAAGGAGTGATTAGAGTCACTGATCATAGAAATTAAGCTGGGTAAAGAAAGAAGAGAGAACATGAGGGGAGAGAGGGACAATGAATAGAATTGTGGGTCCCAGTGTGGTCAGAGGGTTGTTGGAGTAGGGTACTAAAAATAGCCAGCTAGAAAGGAGAGGTCACAGAGAGACTTTGGAAATCAAGATTATTGAGGGATGTTGCTAATGGGCTGGTTGGGGATATGACCATGGGCAGAGTGAAGGACAAGATGACTGGAGGAGAGTTGCTCAAGGAACTGAGAAGCCAGGGTGTCAAAGTCTTCAAGAATTAAGACAAGACTAGTATTGGAGAAAGTGACAAAGACCCAGAAGCTAAAAATCATTGAGGAATGAAGGGAATTGACCTGCTGGTTGATAGATGACACAGCGATATATGGGTGACATAATCTGATGACATGAGCTTCGAAGCTGAAGGGTTTTAAGGAGGGAGGAGGGGAAACTTTGTGAGAGTGGCAGTGAGGGCCTGGTGTACCACCTCTAGGCCCAGTGGTATGAAGATGGTGGCAGACAAAGTGACATCTGCTGGAGAGGGCTGCAGGGGAATCCTTGTCCTCAGGGAACATTTAGACAGATAGGTGGAAGATACAGAGACTTGTGGTTTGCTGGTATCAGGCTGTGAATTCCAGAAATCATAGTGTAAGGTTTCAGGAATTGGGGAGCAGTGGGAGAAGTGTGCAGACTGGGGAGCATTCAGGGCATTGTGGGGATCAGTGTATGGGTTATGAAGGATAACCTTTGAGTCTGGGGCTTGTTGCAGTGACTGATGTAAGTGAAGGGCAGAATGTGATCAGTCCTGACTGACTCGTGATAGGTAGTGGAGGTGAGTCTGTGAGTGTTAAGAGGTAGTGAGGAGTATTCACTAGGGCTCCCCCTTTTTGTCCTCTCTAGATGGAGATGAAGAGGACCTGAGGCTCATTGTTGACCCCTGCTGGGAGAGGGGGTACCTTTTCTCCAAGTACAGGGCTCCTTTTGACTCCTGCTGAATGAGGATAGAAGGCTAGTTAAATTCTCACTTTTATTTTTAGATAGAAAATACTGGTTAAGCCTTTATCTTGTGTTGTATGTAACTGTTTTCTTTATCTGGTCCTAGAGGTAAAGATATTATAATACCTTTCTTTAAAAGCTGTGAAGTTATGGTGTAAAGGAGCATTATATAATGACATCCCAAACAGGTTATAATGTATGTTTTATATATGTACTATATCAGTGTCTTTTTTTTTTTACTGTTATCAGTGAATATTCCAGCCAGTTGAATAATAGAGCTTAAAAAAATGACAAATATTTTTTCCTTAGTTGGTGCGTCTCGTGCTGCTGTTGATGCTGGCTTTGTTCCCAATGACTTGCAAGTTGGACAGACAGGAAAAATAGTAGCACCGGTAAGTATCGCAATAAAATATGCCATGCAGAATTCTATGGGGATGAGAACTGTATATATTTGTGGAACAATCATCCCAGTGATTGGTGTCCTATTCAGTGTACCTAAGCAGTTAGCCATTACCATGGTGAATGTGTTCTTCTCACAGGTCTGTGGATTTCTTGGCCTCAGTAAAACACAGAGCAGTTCTTAAATCCAGCATTGTTTTTCACATTTTTTAAAGCAGTGGAATAGTTTGTCAAATTTATGTCACAACACTAAATATAAAATTGATAGAAGCAGCATTTTATTATTAAATGGATTTTACAAGTTCACGTTAACATTTATTTACCATAAAGCCTATATATTATAAAATCTATCAGTAAAACTGAGGAATCTATATTAATGAACACAGAATCTCAAAATTGGGAGCTGTGAGTGACAACTGTGGTCTTATATCTTCCTGAACACCTAGTTTATTTCTGTATTATGTCTAGTTGCATGAAATTCAGAAAATTCTTATCCATATGGATAAGTGATACTAGACTATTCAGTTAAAACGATCCAAAACTTACAAAAGGAATACTTTGGTTTCAAAGTTGAATCACTAACAATATCTAATGATTGTTCACATTTCTTAGATGATTCAGGTTTTCAGTGAATACAATTCTCAGCCAGTTTAAGTCTTTATTGTGTGGAGGAAAATGAATTATTTTATATATTTCAAAAATTTTTTAATGTATTTCAAAACAGGATATTAAGTCATATCCATTTAAAAAAATCTCATATCTCAGTGCCCTGTTCCATCAGAGGTTCATTCAAAGTTTCAAAATAGGCAAAAAATTTAAGTCTTGCTTTTGAAGTTTGTTTTGAAGAGTGTTCAATCTTTTGCCCATTTTAAAATTGGGTTCTTTGTCTTTTTATTGCCTCTTTATTCACTTTCTTTTGAAGAGCAGAAATTTTTAATTTTTATAAGATCTAATGTATTGATGGTTGTTAATACTTTTTGTGTTATTCGGCTTATTTGAAGTCAGATAAGATCTCAGAATGTAAAATAGTTACTAAATAAACAAAGTCACAAAACCATGTGACCTGTTTGCTTGTGATACTGCATTAGTCAGGCTGTGAGAGCATTTATTGAGCAAGTAAGCTCGAGCCTTCCCTAGCATTTAATGAGGTGTGGCACATAGGTATTTTTTTGGTATAAATCTTGTTTGTCCTAGTTTACATGAATAGATAATCTTTAGGCTTGAACTTATTTACAAAAGATCAGACCCACAACCTTCCTAATCAGTAATACTTCTACAAGAAAGTATGGTGGGAGACAAACTTTTATTTACATTGACTTTTCAGTAACAGCACACTTGTTATTAAGTAGGATAGCAGAATGACAGGGAATGACCAGTGGCATCCTTACCTGTATTGTAAATAAATGTCATACAGTCAGCTTTCTTCAACATTACTGTCATGAATATAGGATTATTGAAAAATTTTCATAAGGAATTTAAATACATTAAAGGCTTTGAAGACTTTCTTTAACATAAATCACGTAAGCCCCAGAGATTCTGATTCATTAACTCTGAGTTAGACTTCGACATGTATATATATGTGTACATATTTATTTGTGTGTGTGTGTACTTTTCTTTAAGGCTTTAAAGCTTTTTTGAGATGTTCTCAAGTTTACAGAAAACTTTCAAGGACAGAGTAAAAGTCTTTATTTTTGTGGACTATTAGAGAGTAAGTTGCTGAGATGATTCTCCATCATCTCCAAATATGTAGGACATTCTCCTATAAAGCCACAGTACAACTTTTAAAATTAGGAGATTAACATCAATTTACATTAATACTATCTAATCATCAGACCTTGTTCAGGTTTTGCCAGTTGTCCCAATAATGTCCTGTATAGCAAAAGGATGTAGTTCATAATCACATGTTGCATTGCATACAGTTGTCATGTGTCCTTCCATCTCAAACAGTTCCTTTCTTACTTTGACTTTCATGACCTTGACACTTTGGAAAAATTATAGGACAGCTATTTTGTAGAATAGAATATCCCTCAATTTGCATTTGTCTGATGTCTCCTCACCATTCAGTTTAGGTTATATATACATCTTTGACAGGAATATCACAAAAGTGCTATTTCATACTGTCAGATGGTACACAATTTCATTGTGTCTTATTAGATTTTCACTTTGACCATTTGGTTAAATTTTTCATAAGGAATTTAAATATATTAAAGGCTTTGATATCTGTCAAACTTCTCCACTGTAAAGTTATTTTTCCCTTTTTAATTAATAAATGTTTTATGAGGAGGTACTTTGAAATGATGTGAATATTCCAGTTCTCCTCACTTTCAGTTTATTTATTTATATTTATTTATAAATGAATGTTAAATAAATATTCATTTCTTTATAATAGGACTTATGGTTCCTGTTTTATTCAATGGGTGAAAATCTGTTGTTATTATTTTAATTGAGGTACAAATTGTTCCACATTTGGCCAGTGAGAACCCCTTCAAGGTGGCTTCTGTGTCTTCTTGACATGTTCCCATAATTCTTTGAGGCCTTTCTTACTTACTGGCAGAATAAGATGTTCCAGGCTTTTTGTACCTTTCCTATCCCAGCCCTGGCATCGGTCTTTTCTCCAGGGAGTCCTGGTTCTTTTTAGTGAAGAATAGTATGAAGCTGACATCTGGATATTAATTGTGCTCGTTGCTATTCCCAGGACCCCTCAGTGGAAAAAGCTAGGGAATGCGTGTAGGTATGTATATATGTATGCAGATATACACACATATGTATTCATATACACATACAAACATTTATATCTATTTCACTATCAGTCTATCTACACTGAAAACCATGAGTTCACAGTGACATCACCAATTCCACTGCAGAGTCAATTCTGACTCTCCCTTTCCCTGTTTGTAATGCCTTTCATTGGCAGTAAAAAACCTGGACCCTGCCAATACGCTAACCTGTACAAATGCTTTCCTTGCCCCACTCAGGCTCCCACACCCTGCACTGAACATTCAGCCCTCCTATATAGATAACCCTACCTACCTTGCTTGGACTCTGACACCCCTCTGGATCATTTCTTCCCAAAGTAGTTGTACAGTTTTATATTTCCACTAACTATGTATCTGGGTTCCACTTGCTCCTCATTTTCACCAACATTTGGTATTTTAGCTATTCAGGTGCATGTGTAGTGGTGTACTTTACTGTGGTTTTAATTTGCATTTTCCTGATATCTGTGATGATGAACACTGTTGTGTTATTGGCCACTCAGATGTCTTCCTTACGAAGTATCTGTTCAGATGTATGGCACCTTTTTTATTGAATTGCTTGTCTTTTTGTTATTGAGTAGTAGAAGTTTTTTTAAAAAATCTATTCCAGGTATGTTACTTGTCATATATGTTTTGCAAATATTTTCTCCCAATCTGTGGCTTGCCTATTTATTTCTATTATTCATTATTTCTTTTGTATATAAGTCATTATCTGTATCAAGATGAGGAACTTCCCTTCTGTTCCCGATTTGCTGAGAGTTGTTATCATGAATGGTTGTTGAATTTTGTCAAATACTTCTCTGCATCTGTTGAAATGATCATGGTTTTTTTCCTTTATTCTGTTAATGTGGTGAATTATGTTGGTTGATTTTTGAATGTTAAACCACCTTGAGTTACTGTGGTAAACCCTACCTGATTGATATGTTATCCTTTTAATACATTGCTGGTTTTGATTGACTAATATTTTTGTAAAGATTTTTAGGTCTGTCTTTATCAAAATAATCTGTAATTCCCCCCCCCCCCAATATCTTTGTCTAATTTTGGTATTGGCATTATGCTGGCTTCATAAAATGAGTTGAAAGATATTCCCTCCTGCTGTATTTTCTGAAGGAAAAATCTGTGTAAGATTGGTTTGTGTGTGTGGGGGCTGTTGTTACTTTTTGGTTCTTATGAATAATGCAGATAGGAACATTCATGTACAGGTCTTTGTGTGGACATATGTTTTCATTTCTCTCAGATATGTACCAGGGAGTGGAATTGCTGTTCATATGGTAACTTTATGTTTAACCTTTGAGGAGCTGCCAGACTGTTTTGCAGAGCAGCTACACCAACAACGAACCAACTCATAGCTTTGTTAATTTTTTTCATTGTTTTCTTTTTATTGATTTTTGCTCTTAATTTTCTTCCTTCTAATTACTTTGGGTTTACCTTGCTGTTAAGGTAGAACTTTACTTCATTAATTTTGTATTTTGCTTGTTTTTAAATGTAAATATTAAAGATGTAAATTTCCCTCTAAATAGTACTTTAGATGCATCCCACAAATTTTGATATATTTTCATCATTCGTTAAAAAATTTTCTAATTTAGAAAATCAGGAATGTTTAATTTCTATACATTTGTGATTTTTTTTCCTAGATAGCTTTCTATTACTGATTTCAAATTTAATTTTGGTGAGCATCTCTTTAATATTTCAGTATTAAAATTCATTGAGTCTTATTTTATGGCCTAACAAATGCCCTGTCTTGGTGAATATACCTTGTGCACTTGAAAAGAATGTTTATCCTGCCATTAGACACTACAAGAATAAAGATTAGTGAACTTGAAGATATGGCAGCAAAAACTGTCCAAAATGAAACACAGAACACACAAAACACAGAAAATTTTGAAAACACAGGAAAAAAATGGACAGAGCCTTGGTGAGCTATTGGACAACTTTAGGAGGCCTAATATATGTGTAATTGGAGCAGGAAAACTATTGGAAGAAATAATGACCATAGAATGTCCAAATTTGATGAAAACTATAAATCCACAGATCTCAGAAGCTCAACAAACCCCAAGAACAGGAAACAGGAATGAAACTACAAGGCATGTAATAGTCGAATTGTTTATAGAATGATAAAAAGAAAAAAATTTTTTTTCAAAAAGGAAGTCATTTTATTTTTAGTACATTTGCTTTGGAGGGAGAGCCAACTAACTGGAAAGAGTCCATAATTTAACCAACATCAGATCTCCTTGCTGCATTCCCTATTGAAACTTTTTTCTTTTTCAAATTCTTTTCCCATTTAGGTTATTAGCAGAGTACTGAGCAGGGTTTCCTGTGCTATACAGTAGGTCCTTTTTGGTTATCTATTTTAAATATAGCAGTGTGTACATATCAGTCCCCAACTCCCAGTCTGTTCATACCCCCCACCCTTTTACCCTGGTAACCATAAGTTGGTTCTCTAAGTCTGTGAGTCTGTTTCTGTTTTATAAATAAGTATGTTTGTATCATTTTTTCTTAGATTCTGCATATAAGTGATATCATATGATATTTGTCTTTCTCCAACTTACTTCACTTAGTATGATAATCTCCAGGTCCATCCGTGTTGCGGCAAATGGCATTATTTCATTCTTTTTAATGGCTGAGTAATATTCCATTGTATATATGTACCACATCTTCTTTATCCATTCACCTGTCGATGGACATTTAGGTTGCTTCCATGTGTTGGCTATTGTAAATAGTGCTGCATTGCATATTGGGGTGCATGTATCTTTTTGAATAATGGTTTTCTCCAGATATATGCCCAGGGGTGGGATTGCTAAATCATAAATCATAGCTCTATTTTTAGTTTTTTAAAGAATCTTCATAATGTTCTCCATAGTGACTGTACCAGTTTATATTCCCACCAACAGTGTGGGAAGGTTCCCTTTTCTCTACACCCTCTCTTACATTTGTTGTTTGTAGAATTTTTGTTGATGGCCATTATGACTGGTATGAGGTGATACCTCATTGTAGTTTTGATGTGCATTTCCTTAATAATTAGCAGTGTTGAGCATCTTTTCATGTGCCTCTTGGCCATCTGTATGTCATAAATGTTAGTTTCCAGATTCACTGACTTTGCAGTTTTCTCCAGTTAATGATCAGCAAGCACTTTTTATTACTTTAAATGAGAACAAAATGAAGACCTGAAATCTCATGATCAAGAATTGTTTTCTGACAGACAAGCAGAATTGTTTGGTCTATTTTTATGGTTGATATGATTGTATTCAAAACTCATAAACAATGTACATCCACTTCAATACTGATAAAAATAAATTCTTAAAAGCAGTGAGAGAAATGTATAAATGAACTCAATATTCCAGTCAAAAAGCAGAGATTACCAGATGTATAAAAAGCAAGACTCAGCTATATGCTACCTAAAAGAAATATATTTTAGATAGAAAAAAATACACCATACAAATAGTGAGCATAAGAAGTCTGGTTTGTCTTTTTTAATATCAGATAAAGCAAACTTCAAGACAATGAGTACTGCCAAACATAAAGAGGCCATTATGTAATGATAAAAGGATCAATTTATCAGAAAGAACGATCATGATTGTGTAACTGCCCAATAACAGAATTTCAAAATACGTCAGGCAAAATCTGACAGAACTAAAGTGAAGAATAAACAAATACATAATTATAGTTGGAGGTTTTAATACCTTTTCCCAGTAATTGATAGAATAACTAGATGAAAAATTTCAGTAAGGACATAAAAGATCTAGACTAGGGGACAGCAAGCTATCTGTAAATCACATAGGAAGTATTTTTGGTTTAATTGGCCATAGTCTCTGTTGTAACTACTTAACTCTTCTGTTGTAGAGCAGAAGCAGCCATAGACTTGTAAGTGAAGGGTTGTATTCCATTACAACTTTATATACAAAAACAGATGGCAGTCCAGATTTGGCCTGTTGACGTAGAACACTATGCCACATTATTTTTCTCTACTTTTATTCTAGGACTCCAGTTGCACATATTTTAGATATCTTTATATTCTTCTGTAGGTTACTTAAGTTCTGTTCATTCTTTTTCATGTTTTTTTTTCCCCTCTGTTCTTCAAATTGAATAATTTTACTGGTCTATCTTCAAGGTTACTGACTCTTTTATAATTTCTAATATACTATTAAACCCATCTAGAAAATTTCTGATTTTGTATTTTTTAGTTCAAAATTTTCATTTGGTTCTTTTTATAGTTTCATTTCTCTGCTGAGATTTCTTATCTGTGCAGTCATTACAGGTATCTTCCTTTACATCCTTGACCATACTTGTAATAGCTGCTTTTAAATCCTTGTGTACTAATTCCAAGTTCTGGGTTATTTCAGGGTTGATGTCCTTTGATTGTATTTTCACACTTTCCTGGTTCATCATGTGTGTAGTACAATGGTTCTCAAATTTTTTGTCTTAGGGCTCCTTTTAAAATTTATTTAGGGCTCTCAGAGCTTTTGTTTATTTGGGTTATATCTATTGATATTTCTTATATTAGAAATTCAAATTGAGAAAATTTTAAAATATTTATTCTTTTGAAAATAACAGTAAAGCCATTTCTTTTAATATAAATAATATTTTAGTGAAAATAACCGTCTTCCAAAACAAAAGAAATTTAATGAGAATAATGGTATTTTTTTACATTTTTGACTTGATAATCTGGCTTAGTAGAAAACTGCTAGATTCTGTTTTTTGCTAACTGTGTGTTGTTTTATATTGGTTTGATTGAAGTATATGAAGAAAATCCAGCATCACACAGATATATAGAAAGAAAGGAGTATTCTAATAGCCTTTTCATAAAATTGTAGATATTCTTCTTTTACACTACATCAGAACTTGACAAGGAGTAAATTCTTAAAGGGTATTGGCAGTGTGGAATCTGAAACCATATCAATGAACTTTTCATACCCTTACATTAAAATCTGTTGGTCTGTATTGTGCTTTGAATGGATCTTTCACTATCCTGTAACATTTAGAAAATAACCTTTAGTGAGTTTTGTAGATCTTTCAAATGTTGACACATTTTATCAATATCAAAACATTACCTTCATCAATATCACCACTCATCTCATTAGAGGAGTCTTTACAGCTCATATTCATGGATACAAGTTTTTTAAAAATTCTAATTATCAACTTAATTCACAAATTTTGTCCTTGGCAACAAAAACTTTGTTTTCTAGGAATTGATAAGCTCACCTCATTCATTTTCAATAAAATGTCTGCCAAAACTCCAAATATCTATCAGTTGTTCTTTGAAGTGGAAATGGTGATCCATGAAAATGTGGATGGTTTACTCAAACCATCACATGAGCCATTTTCCTCAAGACAGTCATTGTGCTTTTGTATGCAATGGAAGTACTTTGCATACTTCGTGATTTGTCACACAGAATACTAAAAAGATGTGTACTCAAAGGTCAAGATCTAATAAAACTAATAATTTTTACTACTTCATCAAGGATGATGTTAAGTGAAACCAGGTTTTCTTTTTCTTTTTTTTTAAACTGTATGTGGCCATGAAGAATGCAGTGACAACTAGTACAAGTTTGGTGCAACTGTCTTGCTTAATGCTAAGGCAGCAGTTTTACCCACAGTTATTTTTACATCATCAGTGCAAAAGTCAATAGTTTTTCTAGGATAAACCATGAGATCCAAAAAAGTTACTTAATACTTTGAGTTTTTCAGTACCACTTTTGTTTGTTGCCAAGCATTCACATAAAGGAATTCTTCAGTGTTTAGTTGTTATTGATACTGGACAAATACAATTAAAACACAAAACCCAACTATATAGATTTGTCTGTTTGTTAGGCAAAAGTACAATTTTGCAGATGATTTATTAACTTAATATTCATGTTTACAGTTAAATCTTTTATTCAGCAAGTTCCTGTATCATTGGAATGTGGCAGTGCCATAGTTTCTTTCACTGATTTTTCATCTAGCAGGCATTTAGCAAGGTCACCTTTATTAGTCTTTTAGCGACTGTGCTTGTCTAGCCAATGAAATATGATAACCCATATGATGCTTCAGTGACTTTTTCCTTCCTGGTTTGAAAAGCTAAACAATTTTTTACTTTTGAACTCATCACATCTGTGTTAAAAATAAAACATTCAATTAATTTTTCTCTAAACGGAATTATTTTAAAAATGGCCATCATTTCTGTTGCAAAAGACACAGTAACATAAATTATTAACATCTCTGAAGCCAAGAGAAAGATAACTTTTATCATATTTTCACTTAATTTTACACAATATTTTTGAGAATAGATTCCTCTTTTCCATAAGTTAGAGATCTCTGTTATCAGTTTCATCTTTATCAGCATCTTTTGATGTAGATGTTGGAGCTGTGGGTTGGGAAAGTCAGTCTTCTGTATTTTAGTATAAATATTAGCAAAATCTAAAATTATAGTTTTAGATAAATTTTAAAATATATAAAAATTTACAAAAAAATTTTTATTGCCATATAAGGTAACAAAATGTACTTCTTGTTGTGTTTCCTTGTAGGCACAGGGAAATCTTTGGGATTCCAAATATCAATTTATTGGATGATAATGAGGTTACAGAAATTACAGCTATAAGAGCACAAGCTACTGTACTGAGAACAAACTGAGTTAATCTCTCTAAACATACATGTTTATACTTAAAACCTACTACTTTAAACATTTTTAGGTAACACAGAAATACAGATGCATACCTCTGGTAGTTATCAGAGAGATGATTTCCTCAAACAGTCATGTAGCCACTGGAGAACTGCACTGTAGCATTGTGATACAATGAGAGAGAAAAGGACAAATAACATTTTAGTGTTACTATGAAAATATTTTTGACCTTGCAGACCCCTGAAAGGGTCTTGGGACTTACAGGAATATGCAGATCACATTTTAAGAATCACTGGCCTAGTACTTTGGGATCATATTATGCACATTGAATAATATGTGTAGAGATTATGGATTCTGTTATATTTCTATTGAGAATATTCATTTTTGTTTTAGCAGGCAATTAATTTGGCTGCACTCAAACCTCAAATCCTCTTCTCTTTTAGCCTAGCCAGCTGGCTTAGAGGCTACCTGACACATGTCCAGTGTGTGTGGGGGGGTGGTCAGCCAGAGTTTTGAGCAGAATATGTATGCAGAGTTTGTGGTTGTCCTCTGGAATATTTTCCTCACCTTCCAGCTAATGTTGCAACCATAAATACTGTCTTGTTTGTTCCCTCCACTAATAAGACTGCAGGTTTCTATCTAAAGTGGCTGCTTTCTGAGGGGCTTTTATTCCCCTTGTGGGAGATCTGCATATGTCCCAAGGGAAGAAGTAGAGGTATACGGTGGGCTCTTCTCATTGTGCTTCCCTCCCCTACAGAATTCTGGCTTCTCAAGTGTCCACTATCTTGGTTGATCTCCAACGTATTTAAACAGTTGCTGCCTTTATTTTAACCAGGTTTCATAGTTTTTCTCTGCAAGAGGGGGGTTAGTCTGATACAGACTATTCTCAGGGTCATAAGCAGGAGTCCTGAGGTCTAGAATTGAGCACATTACTTCATGTGTGCTCTGACTAGTACAGAGTTGGATTATTATCTTCCTAAATAATATTTTAATTAGTGCTACTTAATATTGCATTAGATTCTTGGCAGCCAGATCCTACTGTTGGCATTTGAAGACATCCAAAATCTCTCTTCTCCTTCCTCCATATTTTATGGTCTGCTGTTAAACCATGTCTCCCTTGTCTAGTAATAATGCAGTGTTTCTTAGTGTTTAAAGCTGAACAAAGTACTTTCAGTTATCTTTATTAAATTTGGGTCTGTGTTGTCTTACCACCGAAACCTCCTGAATCTTTTAAAGCTTGATTTTTTTTCATTCATATTCCTTTTAACTTTGTATTATTTGAAGATCTTATGTTGTATTTTGTTGTCATTTTGTTACAGCTATGGAAAGCATCATCATAGTTCTCTCTGATGATGAATAGTAAGAAGTTCCTTATTTCATGTAAGGGGACACTTAAAGGCAAATTTTGTTATTTCACAAAATAATTTTACTTTTATTATCAATTTTTAAAGAAAATATCGAATACCCCAGAGATGCTATGAATTTAGTTATACTTTAAAATACATTTTTATATTATCATTCATAGCAGTTGACACGTACATATGGAAGATTATTGAACATTTATTTATATGGAACAATCTGGTATGTTTATGGATTCATGCTCCCTGCAAGAATTCAGACCCAGTTATGGGGATCCACTAGTCTGTAGCTTACTGTTGCAACAAAGACTTTTATTCCTTTTTTTTAAATTAACTTTTTATTTGGAAATAATTTCAAACTTATAAAAATTTGAAAGTTAAAAATAATACAGTATGTGTGTATGTGTACACATATGTACACAATTTTTTTCTGAACTATTTGACAGTAAGATCATGACCAGTAAATACTTCAGTGTGTATTTCCAAAGAGTAGAAATAGTCTCTTACACAAACGAATATGAAAACAACCATACAAAATCTATGGAATGCAGCAAAAGCAGTTGTTAGAGGGAAGTTCATAGTGATACAGGCCTGCCTCAAAAAAACAAGAAAAATCTCAAGTAAACAACCTAACCTACCACCTAAAAGAATTAGAAAAAGAAGAACAAACAAAACCTAAAATTGGCAGAAGGAAGCAAAGAATAAAGATCAGGGAGGAAATAAATAAAATAGAGATTAAAGAAATGATAGGAAAAAATCAACCAAACCAAGAGCTCGTTCTCTGAAAGTGTGAACAAAATTGACAAACCTCTGTCCAGGCTCACCAAGAAGAAAAGAGAGAGATCCCAAATAAACAAAATAAGAAATGAAAAAAGAGAAATCTCATCCAATACCGCAGAAGTACAAAAAACCGTAGGAGAATACTATGAACAATTATGTACCAAGAAATTTGACAACCTAGAAGAAGTGGACAACTTTCTAGAAACATACAGCCCACCCAAAATTGAATCAAAAAGAAATAGATAATTTGAACAGACTGATCACTAGAAGTGAAATTGAATCCGTAATAAAAAAAACTTCCTACAAACAAAAGTCCAGGACCAGATGACTTCACAGGCACATTCTACCAAACATACAAAGAAGAACTTACACTGATTCTTCTCAAACTCTTCCAAAAGATTAAAAAGGAGGGAACACTCCCAAAGACATTCTATGAAGCCACCATCACTCTGATACCAAAACCAAAGACACCACCAAGAAAGAAAATTACAGGCCATATCTTTGATGAATATAGATGCAAAATTTCTCTTAGCAAACTGAATCCAACAACACATAAAGAAGATCATATACTGCAACCAAGTGGATTCATCCCAGGTTCACAAGGATGGTTCAAGATATGCAAGTCAATGTAATATACCACATTAACAAAAGAAAAGTAAAAAGCCACATGATTATCTCAGTAGATGCAGAAAAAGCATTTGACAAAATTCAACATCCATTGATGATAAAAACTGTTAACCAAAGTGGGAATAGAGGGAACGTATCTCAACATAATAAATGCCATTTATGACAAACCCACAGCCAATATAATACTCAAGGGTGAAAAGTTGAATGCCTTCCCACTAAAATCTGGAACAGGACAGGGATGCCCACTCTCACCACTTCTCTTCAACATAATAGTGGAAGTCTTAGCCATAGCAGTCAGACAAGAAAAAGAAATAAAAGGTATCCAAATTGGAAGGGAAGAGCTAATATTGTCACTATATGCAGATGACATACTGTATATAGAAAACGCTAAGGACTCCACACAAAAACTACTAGACCTAATAAATGAATTCAGCAAAGTAGCAGGATACAAGATTAACATTCAGAAGTTGGTTGCATTCCTTTACACTAACAATGAAATACTAGAAAGGGAATGTAAAAAAAAAAACCTTTTAAAATTGCACCTGAAAAAATAAAATACCTAGGAATAACCTGATCAAAGAGGTGAAAGACTTATATGCTGAGAACTATAAAACATTAATAGAGGAAATAAAAGAGGATTCAAAGAAATGGAAAGATACCACATGCTCTTGGATTGGAAGAATTAATATTGTTAAAATGGCAATACTACCCAAAGCAATCTACAGATTCATTGTGATCCCTATCAAATTACCCATGACATTTTTCACAGAACTAGAACAAATAATTCAAAATTTTATATGGAACCAGGAAAGACCCAGAATTGCTAGAGCAATCCTGAGGAAGAAAAACAAAGCAGGAGGCATAACTCTCCCAGACTTCAGACAGTACTACAAAGCTACAGAAATCAAAACAGGCATACGGATCAATGGAACAGTATAGAGAGCCCAGAAATAAACCCACACACCTACGGTCAATTAATCTTTGACAAAGGAGGCAAGAATATAAAATGGGAAAAAAAACAGTCTCTTCAGCAAATGGTGCTGGAAAAGTTGGACAGCTGCATGTAAATCAGTGAAGTTAGAACACCCTCACACCATGCACAGAAATAAAATCAAAATGGCTTAAAGACTTAAACATAAGACATGACACCATAAAGCTCCTAGAAGAAAGCATAGGCAAAACATTCTCTAACATAAATCATACCAAAGTTTTCTTAGGTCAATCTCCCAAGGCAATAGAAATAAAAACAAAAACAAAGGGCACCTAATCAAACTTACAAGCTTTTACACAGCAAAGGAAACCATAAAAAACAAAGAAAAAAGCCCCAAAAGGCAACCCTCAGAATGGGAGAAAATATTTGCAAATTAAGCAAATATTAAGCCCAAAAGGGCTTAATCTCCAAAATATACAAAGAGCTCATACAAAACTCCATAACAAAAAACCAAACAACCCAATTGAAAATGGGCAGAAGACCTTAATAGACGTTTTTCCAAAGAAGACTTACAAATGACCAGTAGGCACATGAAAAGATGCTCAACATCACTGATTAATAGAGAAATGCAAATCAAAACTACAATGAAGTACCACCTCACACCGGTCAGAATGGCCATCATTAAAAAGTCTATAAATAACAAATGCTGGAGAGGGTGTGGAGAAAAGGGAACCCTCCTACACTGTTGGTGGGAATGTAAGTTGGTACAGCCACTATGGAGAACAGTATGGGGGGTTCCTCAGGAAACTAAAAATAGAATTACCATATAGTTCAGCAATCCCATTCCTGGGAATATACCCAGACAAAACTATAATTCGAAAAGATACATGCACCCCTATGTTCATAGCAACACTGTTCACAATAGCCAAAACATGGAAACAACTACATGTCCATTGACAGATGAATGGATAAAGAAGATGTGGTACATATATACAATGGAATACTACTCAGCCATAAAAAATAATGAAATAATGCCATTTGCAGCAACATGGATGCAATTAGAGATTATCATACTAAGTGAAGTAAGTCAGAATGAGAAAGACAAACACCATATGATATTACTTATATGTGGAATCTAAAATATGGCACAAATGAACCTATCTGCAAAATAGAAATAAACTCATAGAGAACAGACCTGTGGTTGCCACGGGGGAGTCGGGGAGGGAGAGGGATGGACTGGGAGTTTGGGGTTGGTAGATGCAAACAATTACATTTAGAATGGCTAAACAACAAGGTCCTAATGTATAGCACAGGGAACTATACTCAATATCCTGTGATAAACCATAATGGAAAAAATATTTTTTAAAATGTGTTCATGTGTATAACTGAGTCACTTTGCTGTACAGCAGAGATTGGCACAGCATTGTAAATCAACATACTTCAATGAAAAATGAAAAAAGAAAGGTACATAGCCAAAGTACAGTTTACATTCCATATCTGGATTTTGTCAGTTTATATTCCAATTCCAGTTTTCCATATTCTAATGGAATATTCCTATTTTATTAGCCTGTCGATGTTCATGATAGTATATTTCCCCTCTCAGTACAGCATCTAGTTTAGGGCCAAGTATTGCATTTAGTTGTCATATCTCTTTAGTCTTTGGTTGTGGTAAGGGGTGGTTCTCAGTTCTTATTTAACCTTATCTTAGGCAGGTCCTCTGTACCTGGGCCTCAGAGATAGGGATTTCTTAGTGTTCCTGCTCTGACTTTCCACCCCCATACCTGTCACAGCCAAACTCTGCCTTGTATCTCTTGGGGTGAGGTGGGGGGGTGGCTGGATAGCAATTTGAGTGGTCTTAAGAAAATTCAGGTGGAGGGTAAACAAAGGTTGGAGATATGTGTTGAAACTAAGAGAGAGATTTTAAAGAAAATAAATTCTGTATGGCCTTGTCCATTTGTTAGACCTGGGCTGCCAATTTGGCACTAGGTTTTCTAGAAGCCAGTTCATATTGGGAAACAAGATCAGTGTCTTCATTTACATTGTCCCTAAGGTAAAAACAAACTAATTGCACATGGGAAGCATAATTTGGCCTGGTATCAAGATCAGAGAAATACATTTTTCCCTTGAGCCCTTATACAGAGGACACTATTCATTAACGTCCTCAACAATATCTTTATTATAAATAAGACAGTGGTTCCAAAGGGCAGGTTTTTTAAAAAAAATAGTGTTTTTCAGTGTCAGCCAATTGCCTAATATTTAAGTGCACTTCTGTAAGGAGTCAAAATTATTTGCTTTTGGGCCTGTAGGTCTGGCTAGGATAAAATTTCATAGTGGTTTTGTTGTAGAACCCTTCTTCATATGAAATCTTATCAGAAAGTTCCATACATAACATAAGAAAACGTGGGATTGGACTGGGGCCATGTACCTGGAGTGCTACTAACTCAGCTCTCTCCCTTTCTCAGTATTCTGAGAGATTTTCTATGGCACCTTTGCAGAGTGATTAGAGCCCTGAGCATGTTTTGAAAATCACTTGTCCAGAAAAAAATGGTGGATTGCATAGTCTCAGACAGTTTTCCACAAGCATATCTACCTGAACTGAATTTTGATTTGTTAGTATATATCAACTACATTATTTTATATTGTACCAATTTTTTAAACCCCTTATTTAGTATCATTTCCCTTATTCTTGGGCACTGACCTTTCCTTCTGCTTCACAAGTCAACTTATTGTCCTCTCTATGAAAGCAAAAAACAATACAAAACAAAAACCCAGGTTACCTATATGTATCAGAGAAAGAGGTGGCTCTTTTCTTATTTAATACTAATATGTCTACCTGTCGTTGGATCCCATCACTTCTCACCTCCTTTGAGATGGTATTCCATTAATTACCCCTGTACTTTGGGTCCAGGGCACCTCTCTACTGGCTGCTATTTATTTTTTTATTTTAGTTTTATTTATGTATTTATTTGGCTGCCTTTGGGTCTTCATTGCTGCATGTGGGCTTTATCTAGTTGTGGCTAGCAGGGACAGCTCTTAGTTGTGGTGCGTGGGCTTCTCATTGCAGTGGCTTCTCTTGTTGCAGAGCACGGGCTCTAGGCATACAGGCTTCAGTAGTTGTGGCTTGCAGGTTCTAGAGCGCAGGCTCAGGAGTTGTGGCGCACAGGCTTAGTTGCTCCGTGGCATGTGAGATCTTCCCGAACCAGGGATCAAACCCATGTCCCCTGCATTGGCAGGCAGATTGTTAACCACTGCATCACCAGGGAAGTCCCTGGCTGCTATTTTATAACCTTAAAAAAAGAAAATTATTCATCTACCCACCCAGCAGCTCTTTTCCCCTGCTAGCTACCACCCTGTTTATCTCTCTTGCTAGGCTAAGCTTGAAAAATTAGCTTATGTTTACTAAATTCACTTTGTTTCCCATTCTTTTCTTTTTATTTAAAAAAATATAAGTATATGTATATTTATATATAATATAATACAGTAAACACTTACGTTTTTACCTCCAAATTTAAAAAGCAGTATTACAATTGAAAACCCCTGTAACTCTTCGTTCAGTGCATATCCTTCCCTCCCCTCAAACGTAACCATTACCCTAAATTTGATGATTATTTCTTCAATGCATTTCATTTTTACTTTTACTGTATATCGACAGATCCCTAAACAGTATATAGCTGAACTTTTCAACTTGAGTGCTGTGGATGATTTACAAGTTTGCCAAGATGTTGATCCTCTCAGTCTTTGGAAGAGTAAATATTATGACTAGCCTTGTTCATTTAGCCTAGTGTACCATACAAATATTACTATATTCTGTGTGCCATGATATAAATAAGTTGGGAAGCACTGATACATACTACTGTTTTGTATATTTTTTAAACTTTATGTTAATAATAGCATGCTGGGGCTTCCCTGGTGGCGCAGTGGTTGAGAGTTCGCCTGCCAATGCAGGGGACACGGGTTCGTGCCCCGGTCCAGGAAGATCCCACATGCCGCGGAGTGGCTGGGCCTGTGAGCCATGGCCACTGAGCCTGCGCGTCCGGAGCCTGTGCTCCGCAACGGGAGAGGCCACAACAGTGAGAAGCCCGCGTATCGCAAAAAATAATAATAATAATAAAAATAATAATAATAATAGCATGCTGTTTTTTTATTGTTAACATCCATCACCATATATCATTATAGAATTTTTTTTCTTCTGATGAGTACTTTTAGGATTTACTCTTGTAGCAACTTTCAAATATGCAATAAAATGTCATTAACTATAGTCACCATGCTATGCATTACATCCCCATGACTCATTTATTTTATAACTGGAAGTTGGTGCCTTTTTGACTCCCTTTGCTCATTTTGCCCACCCTCTGTCCCTTCCTCCCCACCCCCAGCAACCACCAATCTGTTCTCCGTATCAATGAGCTTAGAGTTTTTTTGTTTGTTTTTTTAGATTCCACATTAAGTGAGATCATATGGTGTTTGTCTTTCTCTTATTTCATTTATCATAACGCCCTCAAGGTGGCAAGATTTCAATTCTTTTTATGGCAGAATAGTATTCCATTGTATATATATATACACAACATATTTTCTTTATCCATTTATCCATTGGTGGATACTTAGGTTGTTGCCATATCTTGGCTATTATAAATAATGCTGCAATAAATATCTTTTCAAGTTAGTGTTTCTGTGTTCTTTGAATAAAAATCCAAAAGTGGAATTGCTGGATCTTATGGTAGTTCTGTTTTTAATTTTGTTCTCCATAGTGGCTGTGCCAATTTACATTCCTATCAACAGTGCACAAGGGCTCCCTTTTCTCCACAACCTAGCCAGCATTTGTCATCTCTTGGGTTTTTGTTTGTTTTGTTTTGTTTTGTTTTTGATAGTAGCCATTTCTAACAGTGTGAGGTGCTATCTCATTGTGATTTTTTTTTTTTTTTTTTGCTGTACGTGGGCCTCTCACTGCTCTGGCCTCTCCCATTGCGGAGCACAGGCTCTGGATATGCAGGCCCACCGGCCATGGCTCACGGGCCCAGCCGCTCCGTGGCACATGGGATCCTCCCGGACCAGGGCACGAACCCGTGTCCCCTGCATCGGCAGGCGAACTCTCAACCACTGCGCCACCAGGGAAGCCCTCATTGTGATTTTGATTTGCCGTTCTCTGATGATTAGCAACATTAAGTATCTTTTCATGGACCTGTTGGCCATCTTCTGTGTGGCTTCTTTGGGAAGAATGTCTGTTCATATCCTCAGCCCATTTTTTTTTAGTGGATTCTGTTTTGATTTTTTTTTTTGCTATTGAGGTGTGTGAGTTGTTTACATGTTTTGGATATTAACCCCTTATTGATATATGATTTGCAAATATTTTCTTCCATTCAGTACGTAGCCTTTTCATTTTGTTGATGGTTTCCTTTGCGGCACAGAAGCCTTTTAGTTTGATATAGTCCCACTTGTTTACTTTTGCTTTTATTGCCTTTGGTGTGAAATCCAAAACACCATCACCAAGACTAATGTCAAAGAGCTTACCACCTATGTTTTCTAAGTGTTTTATGGTTTCAGGTCTTATTCGAGTCTTTAATCCATTTTGATTTGATTTTTGTGTATGGTTTAAGATAGTGGTCCAGTTTCATTCTTTTGTGGCTGTCCAGTCTTCCAAGCACCATTTATTGAAGAGATTGTCCTTTCCCCATTGTTTATTCTTGGCTCCTTCGTCATAAATTAATTGACCATATGTGAATGGGTTTATTTCTGGATTCTCTGTTCTATTCCATTGATCTATATGTCTGTTTTATGTCAGTACCATACTGTTTTGATTACTATAGCTTTGTAATATAGTTTTAAATTATATTACAAATTTCTGATATGGTGCCTCCAGCTTTTTTATTCTTTTTCAAGATTACTTTAGCTATTCAAGGTCTATTTTGGTTCCATACACATTTTATGATTGTTCTAATTCTGTGAAAAATGCCATTGGAATTTTCATAGGGATTGCATTTAATCTGTACATTGCTTTGGGTAGTTTGGATGTTTTAACAATATTAATTCTTCTAATCCATGAGCACAGAATATCTTTCCATTTATTTGTGTCTTCTTTAATTTCTTTCATCAGTGTCATAGTTTTTAGTATACAGGTCTTTCACCTCCTTAGTTAAATGTATTCCCAGTTATTTTATTCTTTTTGATGCAGTTGTAAATAGGACAGTTTTCTTAATTTTTCTTTCTGATAGTTTTGTTGTTAGTGTGTAGAAACACAACAGATTTCTATATATTGATTTTGTATCTTGCAAGTTAATTCATTTATTAGTGCTAACAATTTTTTGGTGGAGTCTTTAGTGTTTTCTCTTTTTTATTTTCAGACATTATTTTATTTTTATTTTTTAACATCTTTATTGGAGTATAATTGCTTTAAAGTGTTGTGTTAGTTTCTGCTGTATAACAAAGTGAGTCAGCTATATGTATACGTATATCTCCATATCCCATCCCTCTTGCACCTCCCTCTCACCCTCCTTACCCAACCCCCATAGGTGGTTGCAAAACACCAAGCTGATCTCCCTATGCTATGTGGCTGCTTTCCACTAGCTATCTATTTTATATTAGGTAGTGTGTATATGTCAGTGCTACTCTCACTTCGTCCCAGCTTACCCTTACCCCTCCCTGTCTCCTCAAGTCCATTCTCTACGTCTGTGTCTTTATTCCTGACCTGCCCTTAGTTCATCACAATCGTTTTTTTCAGATTCCATATATATGTGTTAGCATACAGTATTTGTTTATCTCTTTCTGACTTACGTCACTCTGTATGACAGACTCTAGATTCATCCATCTCACTACAAATAACTCAAATTTGTTTCTTTTTATGGCTGAGTAATATTCCATTGTATATATGCGCCACATCTTCGTTATTCATCTGTCAGTGCACACTTAGTTTGCTTTCATGTCCTGGCTATTGTAAACAGAGCTGCAATGATCATTGTGGTACATGACTCTTTTTGAATTATGGTTTTCTCAGGGTATATGCCCAGTAGTGGGATTGCTGGGTTGTATGGTAGTTCTATTTTTAGTTTTGTAAGGAACCTGCATATTGTTCTCCATAGGGCTGTATCAATTTATATTCCCACCAACAGTGCAAGAGGGTTCCCTTTTCTCAACACCCTCTCCAGCATTTATTGTTTGTAGTTTTTTTTTTTTTTTTTTTGCGGTACACGGGCCTCTCACTGTTGTGGCCTCTCCTGTTGCGGGGCACAGGCTCCAGATGCGCAGGCTCAGCAGCCATGGCTCACGGGCCCAGCCGCTCCGGGGCATGTGGGATCCTCCTGGACCGGGGCACGAACCCGCGTCCCCTGCATTGGCAGGCAGACTCTCAACCACTGCGCCACCAGGGAAGCCCGTTTGTAGATTTTTTGATGATGGCCATTCTGACCTGTATGAGGTGATACCTCATTGAAGTTTTGATTTGCATTTCTCTAATGACTAGTGATGTTGAGCATCTTTTCACGTGTTTGTTGGCAATCTGTATATCTTCTTTGGAGAAATGTCTATTTAGGTCTTCTGCCCATTTTTGGATTGGGTTGTTTGTTTTTTTGATATTGTGCTGCATGAGCTGCTTGTATATTGTGGAGATTAATCCTTTGTCAGTTGCTTTGTTTGCAAATATTTTCTCCCATCCTGAGGGTTGTATTTTCTTCTTGTTTATGGTTTCCTTTGCTGTGCAAAAGCTTTTAAGTTTCATTAGGTCCCATTTGTTTATTTTTGTTTTTATTTCCATTTCTCTAGGAGGTGGGTCAAAAAGTATCTTGCTGTGATATATGTCATAGAGTGTTCTGCCTATGTTTTCCTCTATGAGTTTTATACTGTCTGGCCTTACATTTAGGTCTTTAATCCATTTTGAGTTTATTTTGGTGTATCATTTTAGGAAGTGTTCTAATTTCATTCTTTTACATGTAGCTGTCCAGTTTTCCCAGCACCACTTATTGAAGAGGCTGTCCTTTCTCCATTGTATATTCTTGCCTCCTTTATCAAAGATAAGGTGACCATATGTGTGTGGGTTTATCTCTTGGCTTTCTATCCTGTTCCATTGATCTATATTTCTGTTTTTTTGCCAGTACCATACTGTCTTGATTACTGTAGCTTTATAGTATTGTCTGAAGTCCAGGAGCCTGATTCCTCCAGCTCCGTTTTTCTTTCTCAAGATTGCTTTAGCTGTTCAGGGTCTTTTGTGTTTCCATACAAATTGTGAAACTTTTTGTTCTAGTTCTGTGAAAAATGCCATTGGTAATTTGATAGGGGTTGCATTGAATCTGTAGATTGCTTTGGGTAGTAGAGTCATTTTCACAATATTGATTCTTCCAATCCAAGAACATGGTATATCTCTCCATCTCTTGGTATCATCTTTAATTTATTTCATCAGTGTCTTATAGTTTTCTGCATACAGGTCTTTTGTCTCTTTAGGTAGGTTTATTCCTAGGTACTTTATTCTTTTTGTTGCAATGGTAAATGGGAGTGTTTCCTTAATTTCTGTTTCAGGTTCTTCATTGTTAGTGTGTAAGAATGCAAGAGATTTCTGTGCATTGATTTTGTATCCTGCAACTCTACCAAATTCATTGATTAGCTCTAGTAGTTTTCTGATAGCATCTTTAGGGTTCTCTATGTATAGTATCATGTCATCTGCAAAGTAACAGTTTTACTTCTTTTGTGATTTGGATTCCTCATGTCTTTTTCTTCTCTGATTGCTGTGGCTGAAACTTCCAAAACTATGTTGAATAATAGTGGTGAGAGTGGACAACCTTGTCTTGTTCCTGATCTTAGAGGAAATGTTTGTTTTTCACCACTGAGAGCAATCTTGGCTGTGAGTTTGTCATATATGGCCTTTATTATGTTGAGGCAGGTTCCCTCTGTACCTACTTTCTGGAGAGTTTTTACCTTAAATGGGTGTTGAATTTTGTCGAAAGATTTTTCTGCATCTGTTGAGATGATCATATGGTTTTTCTCCTTCAATTTGTTAATATGGTTTATCACATTGATTGATTTGTCTGCACTGAAGAATCCTTGCATTCCTGGGATAAACCCCACTTGATTGTGGTGTATGATCCTTGTAATGTGATGCTGGGTTCTGTTTGCTAGTATTTTGTTGAGGATTTTTTCATCTATTTTCATCAGTAATATTGGCCTGTAGTTTTCTTTCTTTGTGACATCTTTGTCTGGTTTTGGTATCAGGGTGCTGGTGGCCTCATAGAATGAGTGTGGGATTGTTCCTCCCTCTGATATATTTTGGAAGAGTTTGAGAAGGATAGGCGTTAGGTTTTCTCTATATGTTTGATAGAATTTGCCTGTGAAGCCATCTGGTCCTGGGCTTTTGTTTGTTGGAAGATTTTTAATCACAGTCTCAATTTCAGTGCTTGTGATTGTTCTGTTTATATTTTCTATATCTTCCTGGTTCAGTCTTGGAAGATTGTGCATTTCTAAGAGTTTGTCCATTTCTTCCAGGTTGTCCATCTTACTGGCATATAGTTGCTTGTAGTAATCTCTCATGATCCTTTGTATTTCTGCATTGTCGGTTGTTACTTCTCCTTTTTCATTTCCAGTAATGTTGATTTGAGTCTTCTCCCTTTTTTTCTTGATGAGTCTGGCTAATGTTTTATCAATTTTGTTTATCTTCTCAAAGAACCAACTTTTAGTTTTATTGATCTTTGCTATTGTTTGCTTCATTTCTTTTTCATTTATTTCTGATCTAATTTTTATGACTTCTTTCCTTCTGCTAATTTTGGGGGGGTTTGGTTCTTCTTTCTCTAATTGCTTTAGGTGTAAGGTTAGTTTGTTTATTTGAGATGTTTCTTGTTTCTTGAGGTAGGATTGTATTGCTGTAAACTTCCCCCTTAGAACTGCTTTTGCTGCATCCCATAGGTCTTGGGTCATCGTGTTTTCATTGTCATTTGTTTCTAGGTATTTTTGATTTCCTCTTTGATTTCTTCAGTGATCTCTTGGTTATTTAGTAGCATTATTGTTTAGCTTTCTTTTGTTTTCCGTTTGCATGGAATATCTTTTTCCATCCCCTCACTTTCAGTCTGTATGTGTCTCTAGGTCTGAAGTGGGTTTCTAGTAGACAGCATATGTACGGGTCTTGTCTGTGTATCCATTCAGCCAGTCTGTATCTTTTGGTGGGAGCATTTAATCCATTTACATTTTAGGTAATTATCCATATGTTTGTTCCTATTACCATTTTCTTAATTGTTTCGGGTTTGTTATTGTAGGTCTTTTCCATCCCTTGTGTGTCTAGAGAAGTTCCTTTAGCTTTTGTTGTAAAGCTGGTTTGGTGGTACTGAATTCTGTTAACTGTTGCTTGTCTGTAAAGGTTTTAACTTCTGCATCAAATCTGAATGAAATCCTTGCTTGGTAGAGTAATCTTTGTTGTAGGTTTTTCTCTTTCATCACTTTAAATACCTCCTGCCACTCCCTTCTGGCTTGAAGAGTTTCTGCTGAAAAATCGGCTGTTAACCTTTTGGGGATTCCATTGTATGTTATTTGTTACTTTTCCTTGCTGCTTTTAATATTTTTTCTTTCTATTTAATTTTTGATAGTTTGATTAATATATGTTTCGGCATGTTTCTCTTTGGGTTTATCCTGTATGATACTCTCTGTGCTTCCTTGACTTGTTTGACTATTTCCTTTCCCATGTTAGGGAAGTTTTCCACTATAATCTCTTTAAATATTTTCTCAGTCCCTTTCTTTTTCTCTTCTTCTTCTGGGACCCCTATAATTTGAATATTGGTGCGTTTAATGTTGTCCTGGAGGTCTCTGAGACTGTCCTCAATTCTTCTCATTCTTTTTTCTTTATTCTGCTCCCTGGCAGTTATTTCCACCCTTTTATCTTTCAGCTCACTTATCCGTTCTTCTGCCTCAGTTATGCTGTTATTGATTCCTTCTAGAGTATTTTTAATTTCAGTAATTGTGTTGTTTATCATTGTTTGTTTGCTCTTTAGTTTTTCTAGATCCTTGTTAAATGTTTCTTGTATTTTCTCCATTCTGTTTCTGAGATATTTGATCATCTTTACTGTCATTACTCTGAATTCTTTTTCAGGTAGGTTGCCTATTTCGTCTTCATTTATTTGGTCTTGTAGGTTTTTACCTTGCTCCTTCGTCTGTAACATATTTTTTTGTCATTTCATTTTTTCTTTTGATGGGTGGTGCTGTATTCCCGTCTCACTGGTTGTGTGGCCTGAGACGTCCAGTACTGGAATTTGCAGGCAGTTGGATAGAGCTGGGTCTTGTTGCTGAGATGAGGACGTCTGGGAGGCCTCACTCCAATTGATATTCCCTGGGGTCTGAGGTTCTCTGTTAGTCCAGCGGTTTGGACTCGGAGCTCCCACCACAGGAGCTTGGGCCATACCTCTGGCCTGGGAGCCAAGATCCTGGAAGCCAGTCACTGGGGGTTCCTCCCGTCCCCTTAGGTGTACATGGTCCCCCTCTGGTGCCTGATAGGTGCTCTTGAAATCACATAGAATGATGAGAATCTATCCAGGTAATCTCTAGGATGGAAAGGAGCCCATTCATGAACATCTCTGGAAAAGACCTCTCAGTATCCCGAGAGAGCTGATACAATGGACGCACCATTGCGGTGGGGACTCGAGGGCCTTGCCGGCATTGGGAAACGATGCCACAGCTTGGGCCACTGAGGGGCAACCTGGAGCACTGCAGGGGCACCACTGAGAGCAGGGCGAGATGCGCTCACACACTGAGGGGGGTGCACGGTGGTGGTGGGACACCCCCGCCCTTACCCCACTGTGGAGAGGGCCTGTCATGAGACATGTGGCAAGGCTAGAGTGCCCGTGGCATGAAAGGCAGTGGTGGGAGACCAAAGGCGGGCCGGGGTCCACACCCCTGCCTTCCATGCACCACTGTCGGGTGGGCAGGAGAGCTAGGGTTTTCTGTGTATAATATCATGTCATCTGCAAATAGAGACAGTTTTACTTCTTGCTTTCCAAGGAATGCCTTTGGGTGCCTTTTATTTCCTTTTCTTGCCTAATTGCTGTGGTGAGGACTTTTAATACTATGTCAAATGAGATTGGCGAGAGTGGGCATCCTTGTCTTACTCCTAATCTTAGAGGAAAAACTTCCAGCTTTTCACTGTTGAGTATGATGTTACGTGTGGGGTTGTCATATATGGCCTTTATTACATTAAGGTATATTCCCTCTATACCCACTTTGTTTACTGTATGTGTTCTTTATCCTGTTTTTAGTCAGTTTTGTTTGTGACATTCATTCCTTTAATGCAGGTAGCATTTTTTCATTTGTGTTTCATTGATTTATGGTATTCTACTATATAAATATATCATAACTCCACCATTTTCCTATTAATGGATGTTTATTTAGGTAGTCTATAAATTCTTGCTATTACAAGTAATGTTGCTGTAAAGATTCTTAAATGTCTCCTTGTATGTTAGTATTTCCCTAGAGAAGTATGCCTAAGCGTGAAATTGCTTAGTTACCAGTAAATGTCTAGCTTTACCAGACATTGACAAATTATTTTCCAAAGTGGTTATTTACACTTAACAACAGTTTATAAAGTTTACCTTTATTCTCATCATCTCTGTATTTTGGTATTTTCTCTTTTTTAAGGTTTTGCAGTTCTAGAGATAGATGATAGTTCCAAAGATAGGTAAGTGGTGATGGTTGTAGAGCAAGGCAAACACACTTAATGCCACAGAACTACACTTAACAATGATTAAAATGGTAACTTCTTTGTTAGTTATGTTTTACTACGATTTTTTTAAAGTTTTGCTAGTCTGATGGGCATGAAATCTCACTGTTTTTTAATTTGCTTTTCCCTGGTTGCTAGTGAGGGATCTTTTCATATGCTAAATGTCCATTCATAGTATTTTCCCTCTCTGAGTTTCCTGTTTATATCTTTTTTGCCCATTTTTCTATAGAATTGTCTGTCTTCTTATCAATTTCTGGAAGTTCTTTTATATATTCTAGATTCTAATCTTTCATATGTGTGTTACATTTCCTCTCAGTTATGGCTGTCTTTTCCATTTTTTAAATCATATTTTTTGATAAACAGAAGCTTATAATTTTAACATTGTTGAACAGTTTTTCTTTTTTGATATGTACTTTTTGTGTCTTATTTAAGGAATCTTTCCTAAGACAGGGTCTTAACAATATTGAGCAGTATTTGTTTTCTTAAAAGTATTAAAGTTTTGCTTTTCACATTTTGGTTTATAATCTACTTGATTTGATTCTTTGTTTGGTGTGAAATAACTGTTTAATTTTTCCTCATGTAACTAATCATTTATTACACATTTCCTTTCTCCCCCACTGATCTACAGTGTTACCTTTTATATATCAAGTTTACATATATGCACAAGTCTATTTCTGTGTTCCCTGTTCTGTTCTATGCATCAGTTGTTTATCATTGTACCAATACTGCACCTAAAACTTTATAATAAAATTACCTAGTTAGGCAATATGCCTCTCCCTCATTCTTCTCCAAAATTGTCTTAGCCATTTTTGGTTCTCCACAGTTTTAGAATTAATTTGTCAAGCTCCACAGTTGGAGTTTTGATTGATAAACATCCCTATCTCTTATTTTCAAGGGAATTCTAGTGTTTCACCACTAGGTATGATGTTAAAGCAGTTTCCTACAATAGACAGTGTCATATAATGGTTAAAAATGTTAACAGTCCAGACTTTGTAGCCAGATTGCCTGAATTCAGTTCTTAGTATTACCACTTGCTTGCTGTGTGACCTTGGACAGATCACTTAGCTTCTCTGTGCCACAGTTTTTTCAGCTGTATAATGGTGATAGTAACAGTCTGTATACTTCATATGGTAGTTCTAAAGATTTAATGAGTTAGTATATGTAAAACACTTAAAACTGTGCCTGGCATATAGTATAAGTACTGTGAATTAGCTACTTTTATAATTACTATTATAAATCCTTGTTTGCTAAAAGTTTGTTGTTTTGAAATCATGAAGAGGTATTGAATTCTTTAACTAATACCTGATAGTTTGTTAGGACATTAATTAACATGTGTTGAGCTTAACAGAGTGTCAGATTTATGCTCTGAATAGAATTTAATGAATATGGCTTTTTAAGCCTTGTCATAGTTAGTGGTAGTTCCCATTTAACTTTTTTTCTGGATTGCCTTTTAGAAGCCCTGTTGATGAGTTTATGTTCCAAACATATAAGCATATTGCAGTCATTAAAGAATCTGTTACCTACTGCTAGGAAAATGTGTTTTTACACTTAGTGGAAGTAGATTACTTTGTCTGTAGTTTGGTATTTTACTAACAGATTAGTGGTTCATTTATAATTCTAAGACAAGGTGAATAGTTACTAGATGAAGAAGCAGTTTTGGGGATAATTTAGCAGGACAAGAAATTTTGTTTCTGGGTTCTCTTGAAAAAATTCACTAGTGTTGAAAAATCTGTGTATGAATAAATTTTATGGAGTTATTTGTACACAGCTGGGACTGAATTTATGGACTGCTTTTCTGACTTGCTAAAAAGCTAAAGATTGACAACCCCTTTCATACTGCATTATCCAGCTTGGCTTTTAACTCCAAGAGAACAGTGTTCACAAATTGATGCTCTGTTCCTTTGGGGTTGGTGTAGAAGCATTAAATTGTACTAAAATATTCATATGTGAGTGCATTTAGCTGAAAGCAATTGATGTTCTTTTCCCAAGAGGACAAAGAGAAATGCTGTATGGACCTGTAGTCCAGAAAACACCCTAAGCATGCTTCTTAAAGGTAATTACATGGCCTGGCCTGGATGATCGAAGCCCTTACAGTGAAGCTTAAAATGACAAAGGAGAAGTTGTAGAACTAATAAACTGTGATTTGGATGTATAAATAGTTTGGTTGTGCAGTAGTTAAAAACTTATTTGCTAAAATTTAGTTGTAATTGTATCTTTGGGTTCTAATTATATCTTTGCTTTATTTTCTTAGCTAATTTTTATTAGACTGATTTCTCTAAACATTTATTTCAGAGGACAAATATCAGCCAGGATTTTTATCCATTACCACTTTATGTATAAAGTTAAATTTTTTAAGTTTTGGAGAGACAATTGAATTTTTTAATGTACATACTAGAACTTTGAAAAAAGATTCCACTGATATAATTGACATGTAGGTGGTCAATCTCATTTAACAGCTGGCACGAAAATCAGTAAGAGTAGACAGCAAATCTTTGTTGTAGCTGTTGTGGTGTGGCAACTTGAATAAAACTATTCTAAATTTCTATTCTTATTCTAACTGTATTTTTGGTTCTTTCATATAAAAGCTAATTTTTTTCTCATGTATAGTTTCTGATAAGATAAACATGCACATTAATGTCAGAGAACGTGAGACACTGTACTAAAAGGAAATGTTTATTTAATGATGTTTGATCAGTTAGAGTATGTAATTCAATCCTTGTGCTTACTTTAGGGCCAAAGACATGAGTACTGGGATCTTGTATAAAAGAACATTTTAATAACTTATTTTAATATAATTATATATTAATATTAACTAAACTTAGTCTGAAAAGGAATTTGGGAAATGGTATTTGGGGCAGGGGAATATCTTCCATTTCCTTAAAGTGAGATTACTTAGAAGGTCTCCAGTAAGGTTGGAAGAATAGTAAATTTATTATTGTGTTATAGGCACTTCCCTTTTCTACATTACTAGCTCTGCTCAAATTCTTGTAACTTTAAAATGTGCTTCAAGGAGTCTTTGTGTAACTTGGGCTGAACTTCACAGAGAACTCTAGTTGCTTTTTAAAAAAAACAAAACAAAACATTTTTTAGAACAGTTTTAGATTTACAGAAAAATTTCAAAAATAGTACAGATGATTCCCGTCAATCTTTTACCTGGTTTCACCTATTGTTATTTTTTTAATGTTATGTTGAACTATTTACTTTTGATAGTTGTTGAAACCACAGGATTCTAGAATTAAGTGTTTTGAAGATGGAGAATTATGTAAAGGATTCTGTCAGGAAATTACTTTTTGATGATTTTATTGTGGTAAAATCTAACAAAATTTACCATTTTAACCATTTTTAACTATACAATTCAGAGGCATTAATTACATTCAGAATGTTGTGCAACCATAACCACTGTCTATTCCCAAAAGTTTTCATGGCCCCAAACAGAAGCATTAAGCAGTAGCTCCCCATTCCCTCCCACCCCAGTCCCTGGTAATGCCTAATCTACTTTATGTCTCTATGCTTTTGCCTATGGTAGATATTTCATAAAAGTGGAATCATACAATATTTGTCCTTTTGTGACTGTCTTCTTTTAGCACGTTTTCAGGTTTAATCCATGTAGCATGTGTCAGAACTTCATTCCTTTTAATGGCTGAAAAATATTTCAGTAATAGTCCATGAACATTTTGTTTATCCATTTATCTGTTGATAGATACTTGCATTGCTTTGTTTTCACCTTTTGGCTATTGTGAATAATGCTGCTAGAACACTCACATACAGATATCTGTTTGAGTCCCTGTTTTAAATTCTTTTGGGTGGTATACCTAGGTGTGGGATTGCTGGGTCACATGGTAATTCTCTGTTTAGCTTTTTGAAGAACCTCCAAACTGTGTTCCTCTGGTTACTTTGTACCTTTCATAAGCTCCTTGGCACAGAAGTTATCTAAATAATTTTAGATTAAATAATCATCAAGAAAGGCTGTGCACAAACAATAGCCTTCTTAGTAATTTTGGGAAAGAGGTAGTTTGGTGAGTGAAAAGAATAGTACTTGGAAGTCAGGTTCAATTGCCAGCTTTGGTTTTGGGGGCCTCTGTTTTTTCATTGATTAAATAAAAAGATTATGCCTAAATTCATAGAGGTTCCTTACTACTCCAAAATTCTATATAGGTATATATAATTCAGCATGATCTAACTAACCATGTCAGTTAAAAAACCTTACTGATAAAAAATTTTATAGTCAAAATTTTTATTTGATCTGCTAAAATACAAAGCTTTGTAATAGACTGATTGTATATCTAAATATTTTGATGTCATACACCCAAATATTTCATTGTAATTTAATCATCTGAATAATTTTATATAATAATTTTATATAATATACTTTGCTTTCTATCATTCTAGGTATACTTGAAGAATATCTCCCCACAGTAGAAAATCTGTGAATTAGTATAGAAGCTAATTACATAAATGCTAAGCATTTAATTGCAAAATAGTTAAATATTAAAAATTTATTGTCAAAATATTCTCTTAAGAAAAATTTAAGGTTAAGAAGCCTGCCTTTTACTAGGTGTGTATAACTTTGAACAACTCAGCAGGCCTGCCTGAGCCTGTGCTTTCTGTTCTGTAAAATGAGAAGAATTTCCACCCCTTAGAGTTATTGTCATAGTTAAGTGAGTTAATATATATAAAGTAGAATATGGTTACTAGCATATCATGGACAATTCATGTAGCTGTGATGATTACTATGCCATCTTGAATCCTGATAAAACCTGAGTTAGTCCTAGTATAGGAGCATTGTTTGATGGATGGGACATACCTTCAGCTTCCAACCAAGAGTATGGGTAAAGTTCTCTCTTCATGTAAAACTCAGTTTAGCCATAATCCTGCCTGAGAATTTCATAATATAGGCAGAGAGCTGTTTGAGAAAAGAGCCACAGATAGTTGTGCTTTGCGTTTTGGGGCCTCTTCCAAAAAGAGAAGAGACTTAAACACAATTTGGCAAACAGAGGAAATAGTTTGGCCTTTTAAATGAGCAGCAGGATGAAATATAGCAATATTAATGCACAGGAGACTTGCCGTAATTAGAAAATATAGTTCAGTTAATCTACTTCTCAAAGAGACATTCATTATTTGTTATGATGAATTCCATTTAACTCCTAACTTGGCATTTGTCCTGTGTATGTGTTGTGTTTTAGCTGTAACAGTTGCTGTTTAAGTTTATGCCTCTGTAGTCTTCTGAGTAAACAAGGTTGAGAGAGCATGTGCCATTCTGTAAAACTTGTCCTGTCTGAGGTAGTCATAGGGTATTGTTTTTGAGCACGTAACATTGGATTACTGAAGTCTAGTGAGAACTACTCATATGATGTCTTTAAAATTTTTTATCTTTGAATAAATGTAGTTTTTTACATTCCTTCCCCACCTCTATTTAGAAAGGGAGACTTGGTAGGAAAGATATTTTAAACCTGATTTTTAAAGAGATGAAGTAATATTGGCCTGGTTTTTCTACTCGGAAAGCTCCAGATTTAACTACTCCTCTCATAGCCATATTTCATATAAACAAAAAAGTAAATGTTTAAATCTTTCCTTTCTACTTTGTTTAAAGTAAAGCAGATCTGAAGTTGCTGCAGCAGAATACTGTTCCAATTCTAGAAATAAAGTATAATTTCAACTTGATATATGTATTTTTTGTATGACCAATTTGATATGTCTTGGTACCTGTATGAAGATTGGGTTAGAATTTTGTAAAGAAACTCACCTCAACTTCCTAGGCCGGCCAGGACTGTCTAGAAAGTTGGGCAGAAATTCAAACTTCACAGCTAGTACTAAATGCAAAACAGAAACTAACAAATATCAATAAAAAGAAATTTTCCCAGTACATTATCCCAGAAGAATTGTATCAAGTTAAATAACAACTTGCCTTGAGATAGAAGAGATAGTAATAGTTACTCTTACAATAGTAAACTACTTAAGTAGTTTAAAGTGGAATTTGTATGGTAGTTGGTTGTCTAATGCCTTCTAGTTTAAAGATTTAGTGATCATTCAGTAATAATAATAATAGCATTAATGTCTAATATCTTGGGCACATCACATTCATTCTGTTATTTAATAATCACAGCAATCCTTATTAGCTGCAGGTACTTATCTCCATTTTACACATGAGGAGATTGAGCCTTTGAGAGGTTAAGTAACCTACCTGAGAACACAGATGTTAAGTGGAAGAACCAGGATCTGAACCTATCTGTCTCTGATATTTGTTATGGTGATCTGTGAAGAGTCACCTTCGATGTTACTACTATGGCTTGCTGAAGGCTCAGATGATGGTTAGCATTTTTTTAGCAATATAGTATTTTTAAATTTAGATAGGTATGTTGGTTTTTTTAGACATAAAGCTATTGCACAATTAATAGGCTACAGTAGAGTGTAAACATACTTTTATGTACGTTAGGAAACAAACTTCTTGTGACTCACTTTATTGGGATATTTGCTTTATTGCAGTAGTCTAGAACACGCAAAATCTCCATGGTATGCCTGTACCCTTTTTTAAAGAATTGTGAGCTTTTCAGGATAGATTTTTCAGGTTTTTCTAAAATTTTAAGAAAAAATATCATACTAGAGAACAAAATTTGATAATTACTTTCAGAGTATAAATTTACTGTTTTAAACCAGTCATTTTCATCTGCTTTTGGTTTTCCTATGATGGTCTACCGTACCTGAAAATTGATGGATTTTTGTCATCTATTTGTGTCTCTGTTGGCTGCTCCCTTGTTTAATCTTGCTGTCTCTCATGTCTCTTACGCTCATCTTCAGCTTCGTCATTCTGCTGACTTTCCTTTTTGGTTCTCTCTCACAGAGTTTGAACAACCTATAAATGTTCTTGTTCTGAGATAATACAAGCAAAGCTGACACAAGAGACTAATGTCATTCTATCCTGAGGTCTACTATCAAACTATGCTCTACAGTACCTCTTAGAGCTTACAAGAAGACTCTTCTTTAGCTTGTTTTTTGTTTGTTTTTGTTTGATTGTTTTTTTTTGTTTGTTTTTGATTTTTTTGTCCATGCCTCATGGCTTGTGGGATCTTAGTTCCCTGACCAGTGATCAAACCCAGGCCCTCAGCAGTGGGCCCTGGACCTCCAGGGAATTCCCTTCTTTAGCTTGCTCTTAAATCATCTTGGATCTGTGCTGTCCAGCACGGCAGCCACTAAGCTACATGTGGCTATTGGGCCCTTGAAATGTGGCTAGTCTTAATTGAGATTATATTATTGAAATTGGTTTCACCTATTTCATTTTACTTTATTTAATGAGGCTAATAGAAAATTTTAAATTATGTAGCTCACATTATATTGTATTATCTCTTGGATTTAATAACATTAGGCAAAAATCACAATGAGCAAGTAAGAAACAGTTTTCTCCTTAGCTTTTGCACCAGAATCCTCTAGAGAGCAGGACTTAGAAATAGATACCTCTTGGAATTCC